>NC_064648.1:189636496-189957458 GCF_023864345.2 Schistocerca serialis cubense
CCAAATAACTGCTAAAGCTTCCAATTCCGTAGCGGTATATGCTCTTTCACAGGTGGATAAAACTCTGCTAGCAAATGCAATTGGACAAAAGGTTTCTACACCATCAATGTACCTAATTTGAATAAACAAGATCCTAATCCCACATCTGATGAATCAGTGGCTAAACAGAATCCGACATTCATATCAGTGTGGTATAATAATGGAGCATTTATCAGTTGATCCTTTATTTCACAAAAAGCCTTTTCACAATCATTAGACCATTGCCATGGTACATCTTTCCTCAGGAGCCGGTTTAGTGCTTCAGAGTTCATTGTTTGAGTTTTAATAAATCGACGAAAAAATGAAGCCAAGCCTATAAAGCCCTTCAGTTGTCTTCTGTTTCTTGGAGTTGGAAAATTTTTTATAGCACTAATCTTTGCTTCTATTGGAAGAACGCCTTTTGCATTAATCATATGTCCTAAGAATTTAATTCTCTGTAGAGAAAATTGGAATTTTATTAGATTTGCAGTTATACCAGTTTGTTTGAACACAGCAAAAATCCTCCTAATAGGTTGTACACGTTCCTCCCAAGTTTTAGAGGCAATTAATAGATCGTCCACAAAAATTGTTATTCAACTACTAGTTCTGGTCCTAGGGCATAGTCCAACGCAGAAATAAAAACTCAAGAGCTGATATTGAGACCAAACAGAACGACCTTGAACTGATAGCTTCTCCCTCCATATATAAAAGCAGTATATTTTCTTGAATCCTTGTCTAACTGGACTTGCCAGAACGAACTTCTCAAATCAATACTGATTAAATAGGATACATCTCGAAATTTCTGTATTAAGTCATCGATGTTCTCTGGATGTGTGCGCACAGGTACTATAATTTTGTTAATTTCCCTTGCATTTAATACCAATCGAACATTTCCTCCTGGCTTTGGTACAACAAGCAACGGAGAACAATATGGGCTGTTTGACGGTTCAATAAGATTCCAGTTTAACATTTTTTGTATCTCTTTCTGAACTGGTTGTTTTAATCGCCAGAGAATGGGATGGTGTGTGCGGCAAAATGTCTTATGGGGCTTAATCTGTAATATACAAACATATCCTCTAATGATTCCGGGCTTTTCATCGAAAACTGACTCATATTCTGTTAATATATTGAATAATAGGTCCCTCTGACTATCCGTTAGGCAATCTGACTCAGTAGTCATCTGTTCGACTGTTTGTCTGAAATCCTCTACTTGAAATGACTTGATCGGAAGTCGGTACATACTATTATTTTCAGCATAAATCAACTGCACAGCAGTACCACTGAAATATCGCTCATACACTGCCTCCTTTCTCAGTAAGATCAGTGTAACAAATTGATCTTCGATTTTAAAATTCACCTTTCCTTCTACCAAGTCCAACTTGCAATTGCAGGCTTGCAAAGTTCCAGTGCCAAGAATACAATCTACTACCAACTTTTCCACTACAAGGAATGTGCATTGTTTAGCTACATTTTCCAATTTTATCTCTATAAACGTTTGTATCTTGACGTTCTGGGATTTTGCTCCCACTGCACCTATAACTCGACAATTTTGTACTGGTAGGACAGGGATTTTCTTAATTTTACTAATTCTGCGAAACAAAATTCCGGATACTACGTCTGTAGATGAAGCTGTGTCCAATACAACATTGGTTAAAATTCGTCCCACTTCTGTGATGATCTCAGACACAGGAACCCTTTTATCTTCGACTACACAGGCCTCTATGCCTCTCGTCAATTCATCTGTCATTAATTCGCCTTCATTATATCTCAACATTGCCACGGAATTAATTTCGTTTAAAACAGGTTTGCCCTTTTTGTATTCCCTGGCCGACTTTACGGAGCATGAAGCGGCCCTCTTCAGTTTAAATGTCGATTATTATTTCCTCTTGAATCATCTACTACTTCAGTTATGACTGGTTGTTGTTGATGACTGGTTGTGTTATTTGCTTCAAATCGAGGGTCAGAATTTCTGTACGCATTATTATTATTTGAAAACTGCTGGTTCTGATAATCTCTTGCATTTCGAAACATTGGGTTGTATCTGCGACCTGTTTGATTGTCTCTGAATCTGCCCCTCGCTGTACTGTTATTGCAATTTCCATTTCCGTTGCAATTGTTTCCGTTGAATCTCTGACCATTCCTAGTATAATAATTATTAAATCCGTTTCCTTTCCGGTTTGCGTTTGGCGCCTCAATCGCTCTCCTCTGCATAACCGGTTGTCTTGGCCGATGTTCATCTTCCTCGATCATATCTATAGTGTCGAGTGTAGTCATGAAAGAGTCAAGGTCGTGCTCATTAATATACAGCATTCTATTTCTGATGCTGGCCGGAAGTCGAGATTTTAATATGCCAATCACGTCTTGAAGAGGCATAGGCTTATTCCAATACCGCGATTTGTTTATATATTTCTCAAAGTATTTCTTTAAAGACCCACGTGAAAAGGAAAAAGGTTCCGGGTATAATACCTCCTGCCTTAAACGTTCTTGTACTCCTTCGGACCAGTATTTGGATAAAAATGCTCGTTCAAAATCTTCATATGTGTCCCAAGTTGATATCATATCAGATGCCCATATAGCTCCTGTACTTGATCGGTTAAATAATGTAGCTTCGTTGATAGATCTTGTTATGGGTTCATTTCCTTGCGTGGAACACAAACCTTCTCGAGATAGATTTAAAGATCTCTCAATGTTTTCTTTCCGTTGTTTAAGTTCTTCGCCTAGTTGATTTCTGGCTTCTCGAAAACCTTTATTAAATAAATTTTTTCAGAACTTTCGGTCATAGATTGTATAGCTGCTCTGACTGTACTTTCAATATTGTCTGAACAAATGCTTTGCCTTTCCAAACTTAACTGCGAGAATGTTTACCTTATGATCAACCTCGTCTTGTCCCTCCTTTATGTTATTTATGGATTTATCCAAATTTTGGATGTCCTTCGGGATCTTGTCTTGTGATTGTCTCAAATCCTGCATATCTCCTGACATCTCATTTACTTGTTGCTTTAATTCATCTTGAACATCAACTAATACCGGAATTACCGCCATAGAACATTGCATCTGTTCTTGTGCTTGAACTATCTGTGGGATTGACTCAACCTGTTCTTTAATAGTATCAAGCTTAGTAGCAACATACTCAGTTAGCTCTAGGCGTAATTTCTTCGCATTTTCATTACACTGCTGAGTGACGTGCTCAATTTCAGCAGCAAATTTTAATTCTGTCTTTTCATTCTGAATTTTCAATTCTTCCACAGTTTTATTTAATTTATTATCAAGTTTCTGAAAACTCTCTACTAAATTATTATTTAATTCCGCTTGATTAGCTTCTAATTGCTCCTGGACTTTCACTTGATTGGCTGCTAATTGTTCATTCATTTCCATTTTAGTCTCTATTTGCGCTTTAGTTAATTCCCTTTTAGTCTCTATTTGCGCTTTAGTTAAGTCTGTTACATTTTTGGCTAACAGTGTTAACTGCTGCATGATTACAGTCAATGGGTTTATTTCGTCCTGCTCAGATCACATCGAAACACTTAAGCTCTGTTGTGGGGCCTGACTAATGCTGCCGCTAGGTACTACTTCAGTTAAGCTAGCGTCTAATGTTTCACTAACCTCAGAAACAGCTGTGGGCTGTTGTGATTCGCTCAGCTGTTGCATTGCCATTTTATAATCCGCCCTAGTAAGAACCATTAATACACAGAACAACAAATATATAAATTCACTCACATCTGAGTTAATAATGTCACTGACCTAAACTTTGCATAATACTCACTTATAATAAACACTTCCTATCTAAAGTTCAACCCAACAGTCACTCAATCAATCTGATTCAACCCGATAGACATTTAAATAGTTATTCTAAATTTCTGTCTACAAAAATTTAATTGTATATTGTCTGGCCTGAACGACGTTCTCGTATGTTGTGGCGAAATTGTGACTTCTGGAACAGGCCTCGTCTTCTTTTCTCTCGTGCAAATGCAACATAAAATTCACACAATGTTTAAGTAATGCTCAAAAATGTGTGCTGTCACAGTGAAGCCAAATTTAATATTTTTTTGTGGGATCTAAATTTTAAAAAACCTCTCTCACACCGGCCTGATTTAGCTTCACTGATCAGGATAGTAAAATCATGCGTATGTTAAGGGAATTTTCATTCACAAAGCAGGCTTATCACATGCACACAGTTCAATACTGTTCTATCTTGATTAAATTGAGCTTAACTTAAATTCCATAAGGCAGTGAAGTAATTTCGAAGTCTCGGCGCGACGAAAATTGTCAGTCGATCTCCTGAAAACATTTGTAAAAATTATTAACTTTTGGTGATCACATGGGGAAGACCGGAGATCTGCTGGTAAGACCGTGTTAGCCTATTTATTTGAAGTAACTGGATATCTTGAGCATACAAAACGGCAGGTTCGTCCAGTGTATATCAGACGTTCCCCACTGATCCCGTGCAACACAGCATAGTAAGCAGACACTGTCAATAATAATCAGTTAAATAATACGCGAACACAGTTACTTTAGGTCATGTATTAAATTCCTTCTCATACAGAATCTCATCAAGATGGCGAATAGCTCAACAATACATACATATACATCCTCCTTCTTTCACAACTAATCGGCAAGAATTCCTTCATTCTTTTTATAAGAGAAAACGTAGATAGCAGAGAAGCTATTCCATGGAGTAAATGGACGCTCCCAGGAATAATTGGGCATGAAACTACTTTGCATTGATAATCGGTAAGATAAGAAGAGATATTTCGAGATATGTACTGAGTTATATAATTTATAAAATTTCTGAAAATATCGTGGAGAGACCGCTGCAAGAGACATTACACCATGACCACTAAGGTAGTCCAATATCTCTGGCCATCGCGCAAGTTGACGTTTCTAAACAAATATACTTTCCGAATTGCTAAATATATTTGTCATTGTTGCCTTGAATTGTAATTTACGTATTGCTGCTATGGCCTACTGTGCTTACTGTAGCTGAAAATGTTTGTCGACTTAAAGTTTTAGGTTGTGTAGCCCTGCTGCAAACCTCCATGGGCTCTATGGCAGAGGGTAAGTCCCACTCTACCAGTTAATAGGGTTACTTCCCGTTTCATTCTCGTATGGAGCATGGGAATAACCATTGTTTGACTGTCTCTGTGCATGAAGTGATTATTCTAATGCTATCCTCACAATCCCTGTGTGAGCAATACGTATGGGGTGTAGCATATTTCTAGAGTAATCATTGAAAGCATTTTCTCAAAACTTTGTTAACAGATTTTCTCGAGGTAGTTTATGTCTGCCTTCAAGAGTTTGCCATTTCAGTTCCTTCAGTGTGTCGACACTCTCCCATAGATTAAACAAATTTGTGGTCACAGATGCTGCCCTTCTCTGTATAAGTTCAGTATCCCATGTTAGCCATATCTGGTATAGGTCCACACACTTGACCAGTAATCTAGGATGGGTCGCATGATTTATAAGCAATCTGTACCATAAATTCACAATTAGTATTTCCCATTATTCAGTTCATTTTCAGAGATGTTTCTCTTCATTCCCACAACAACCCATATCCCAGCAACTACACTTACTCCAGATGCTGTCATTATTTGAACCTGTAAAAGTGGAAGAGCATCACACTGCTCATCCAGTACCTTGAAGAAATGCAATTCCACATTTGAATTGGAATGTTGAAATATCCCACATCTTCAAGATACTAAACTTTTCAGACGAATGAATACATTTTCCATGTCTTCATATTATGCTAAATTTTTCTTTTTCTACTCCGTTAAGATTAATGTGGAGGGATTAAGGCTAATGCTCTGCAGCAAATCCTAATATGTTTGCTTAACATTTTGATAAAATGTGTTAAGTGAACACATAGCCATTCTGTATATATTGCAATAAATGCACATTAATCACTACATAACTCAGATATTATTCTATTTCTTAATATTATGCTTAAAATATGTTTTTCTACTCCATTAAAATGAATGTGGAGGAATGAATGCCAATGCTGTGCCAGTAATCCTAATATATTTTATTGATTTTCTGTTAAAATTTATGAATTGAACATATGGCCTTTCAGAATATATTGTAATAAATGCACATAACTCAGTTCATAACTCAGAGTTTCTTGCCAATATAAGCAAAAATCGTACAAATTATGGCTAGTTCCCAGTGTCTTTGGCATTATACTCTACTCATGGTTCATTCTTTGACATACGGTCAGTTGTATACGTTAGATTAGAAACGCCTGATGATTCCTTCTTTTGGTAGCAATGGTTGAAATCGCCTTAGATGGTATGTTCTTCTCATTTATGGGTACATGACCCCAACTGGGCTTGGTGGAACTCCAGTCTAATCAGACAGTTGGAATGTGTGATCTTCAGAAGCATCAATGAATGGGCTAACTTGTGAACAACACAATTGCACAAATTGTGTTACCTGGCAGTGCTGTTAGTTATTTCTGTGTGAAGCCCTTCCTTTACTTTCGACAGAAATATTATTCTTTAGGTACAATTTTGGCCACCATTCCTTAAACGTTGGCACCTCTCCTGTTTTTGATATTTTCATTTCAAAATTTGCCTTTTCGTGGGAGTCAATTATTAATTTTGCATCTTTCTTCACAAAATATATCCTATCCATCTTCCTAATTTTCCTCTTTATCTGTTGAAATCTCTATCATGTGGAAGGTGGCACTACCCTCCTGTTGGAAAGTAATGGGCGATGAATTGAAACCTTCACTCTGCCACAAGCATTAAACAAACCTCACCAGTGTATGGTTTTTATTTTTGCCTCCAAAACAGGCTTCATCAGAGCTTTTTTGTGATAGAGGTAATATATGGCCCTTGCACTCTGTAACTCGTGCACAGTAAAGATATGTAATGAAATCTGACCCAAGTTAAATGGAAATCGAATTGGTATCTGAGGTAATTGCAAATTCTGCATACAATCAAACGAGAGGCCTGCAATGGTAGAATCAGTGTCAGTTTTTGCTGTAGCTGCGTGTAATTTCTTGAAGAATTAATCACCACACTTCTTGTGCACTATTAACTCAGCTATTGCTGCCCTTTTACCAGCATCATTCAGAGATGGACTTTTGATTTTTATCCAAATCTCTTCACATGTACTGCTCGTATACACCTGTGGTTCCCCAGGTTTTAAATTAAAATGGAAAGTTTTCAAATAAAATTGATAATCAACTTGAATATCCATTTTAATAGTTTTGAACATGTGCCACATAATCTGCACATGTTTGGGGTCAAGATAATTAGATTTTTCTTTGGCATAATGTGCTTCCCGGATTGGAAATGATTCGATGTGCTTTTAATTCCACTTCTTAAGCTACTGGTTCTGCACGGCCAGGGTTACATTTTCCTCTCTTACAACACACCAGTGCCTGTGTTATTCTGAATTACGATGCAATATCCCATGGGACAAGGACCCTCTTGATAAGTGGGTTATCTGGATTCGAGTGCCACTCTGGAACAAATTTTCATTGTCATCACTCCATTATACAGCTGTTGGCTGTCCATTTTCGCAACTGTGAATTCATTCCAGGTTTCCACCTTTATCTTTTGGAGATTTACCTTCTTTTAACGTATTGCTATATTCGCACATTGCTGAAATCACCAACACTTTGGAAGGCAGTTTTACAAACTTAAATCTTCCCTTCAGACCTTGATAGCCAACAAATGCATGACTACAATTTTGGTTTCTTCCCACTAAATTCCTTATCACTTCTAGGCTCCTTTCTTGCCACTTGTTTTTCTTCTATGAGGCTTTGAACGATTCCATCCTGTTCATTTTTTGTTCTGTCTTGCTGCCCTCTATCATCTCAGTTGCCATGCTTTTCAACTGACAACTGGAAACAGAATGACATATTCAGTTGAACTTAACGTTCTACATTATTATGTTCGTTGTGGTAGTTAAACGTTAATTTTGAAGTAATACTAAATTTCAGGTTAACCATTACATTTTGGTTGGTATCTATTCCCTCTCCAATTTATATATGCTTCATTTTCACTCTGCTCGCTATATGGATATATGTTTTGGAACCTCCACAGCATTCTTTCTTTTTCCATTACTCCCTGATATTTGTCACTAACATCACGACTGTCTGACATCTTACCACGAGTAACAAAATAGATTAATAAAAGAGTAAGAGGAATATTGATTATTCTCCCTGCCTTAAACTGAGTTGATAGTATAAAATTTTTAGCGAGCCCAAATCTTTTGTACCTGTGGGCTTTCACTTCGAGAGAATGTGATAACAATGGCTGCATAACAAAACAAAATGTTCCAGCACTTATGGGATTTCTTTACATCTTGATTGGGCTACATCCTTAAAGCACAAACACATATGTAACTCAATGCTGTCAAAAATGGATGTGTTTGTTTTCTTAATATTCCCATTCATTTACAAAATAAATCAGTATTGCTTCTTCTGTTCTTACCCTACTCCTAAATCTGTATGATCTTTCTTGAGGTCATGTATTACTAATATTTACAATCAAAAACACTCTTGATCACAAATTATTTATTTTGGTGACCGGTTTCGGCCACAACTGTGGTCATTTTGAGACCAATGATTAAGAACCTCCTTCTGGTGGTAAATCACAGTAGTGATTACACTGGCACTGTAGTGATTTACCAGCAGGAGGAGGTTCTTACTCATTGATATGAAGATGACCACAGTTGTGGTTGAAACTGGTCTCTGGAATAAATAATTTGTGATCAAGACTGTTTTTGATATTAAATATTTGTAATAGCATTGATCACTGCATAATCCCACAATGTATTCAAAAGCAATTTCATGTATTACTGCCTATTCACTCATCTTGTAGATATTTCCTGGCAGTTTTTAACAGCCATACATATGCTGTATTTCATAAGTTATTAGGCAATAAATGGACAGATGGATCATAATCTACAACAGCAGTTGTAAAAGGCAAAGGGCGTGAAAGTAGAACAGTGGTTGAGAAAGGACTGAGGCAGGGTTGTAGTCTATTCACCGTGTCATTCAATCTGTGCACTGAACAAGCTGTCAAGGACACTGATAAAAATTTTGACATGTTTTTATAGTTCATGAAGAAGAAATTATAGGTTTAAAGTTTGCCAATGACAGTATAGTTCTGTCACTGTTGGCAAAGGTCTTGCAGGGTAAGTTGAATGGAAGGAATAGTGTCTCGAAAAGAGATTATAAGATGAACATCAAGAAAAGTGGTTCCTTGCAGCTATTGTCATAGGGGAGTTGATCGTCATTTGTTTTACATGTCATTTGTTTCATGGGTAACAGTGCTCCACGTTTGGTAACTGAGGGATCAAGTGTTTTAATCCATAATTAATTTTTTTATGTTTTGATGAGAAAGTCAAGATAATTACAATATTGTCCATGGCCGATTTTAAAGTCTTGATTACAGCTAGTTCTCTGCATTAAACACAGCTCTCTCTTCCTGGTATGACATAGATTGAACCAGAGGAAGGAAAGACTTCCTCCTTCTCATCCACTGGGTAAGTCTCCCCAGACCCAGTGTTCTGGGTGGCTTTCTCAGACACTACACATTTCCCAAACCTCACCAGCCTTATCATTCACCCCTCTTGTTTCCCCTTCAATGCTTCTACAAGAAGAAGGAGCCACTGGCTCCAAAACTTGAGTATTTCTACAATATTTCTATATGTTTTCTCCTGCCACCGCTTATTGAGTAGACCTGTATCTACAAAATTACACTACGACTTCAATGAGAGGAGAAGACACAGTCTCAGACCACTATGTAGTTGAAATGAAAATCAAATTCACACCTTTCAAGAAAATGAGTTACAACCCACCTCGTCTGATTAAGAATGACAAGTAGCACCAAATAAAACAAAACATTAAATTAAGAAATGACCTAGGTGAACTGATATCTCGTACAAGGAACAACAAAAAACTATCAGCCTCAAAACAACAAAACAACTTCCAGGAGTTACTGCAAAATCCTTGGGAAACAACTGCAATTGTACTAACTATTTACAGTAATATTTGAGAATAAAGATAGAAGACACACAGTAACAAAGAAAGTGCTGAAATCATGACAGAAGCATTTCATAAACGTTTGGACTGTGAAAAAGGCAAATATATCTTACAGACCGGTGTAAATAACACAACAAAAACCAAACCTAACAAATCAGGTTTTTCAAATTTCCTAGATGTTGAAGGAGAACTCACAGATCAAAAACTGGTAAGGTTGTTGCTGAAATGTGAATATATTTAAGTCACACTGTCAATATCTCCTTACACATAACTCTAACAGAAAGATGGACGATGTAGCCATTCCCTGAACATTATACCACAACCGTCATCCAGATGGGGGATAGCAGCAGTCTGAATATCTACAGAGCAATCTCTCTCCTAGACTCCACATGCAAGACTTGGTCCTAGATTCTATGTGGAACAATCAAGGGAGAACTAAAACAGGAGTTACGAGGAAATCTGGAAGGTTTCAGACCATGGAGAATTTGTGCAGAGCAGATCATAAGTTTAAAGTTGATTATGGTGTGCTGTAGGAGACAGAAAAATCTCTGGCAATAACGTTTGTAAACTTCAAGAAGCCATCCAATATCTCCATGGAACTCCATTTTTAAAAATTCTCAGAAATCTAAGACTTTATCCAAAATTAATTAAACTAGTAGAACTTACTCTAAACAACGCTAAATTGAAAGTAAGGCTTAGAGAAAAAATTTCTGAAACATTCCTCATAAAAGCAGGCGTAAGACAAGGTGAATGCCTATTATTACTGTTCGACAGAGCACTGGAATATGTAATGAGAGAATGGTACAAGGATAACGCAAAGAACATAAGAATTGAAAGTGTGAAAACTGATAAAAGCTTAAACTGCTTGGGATTTGTTGCTGATAATATGCTCCCAGCCAAGAATGTTCAAGAAACTACTAAAGTAGTTAAATCATTAAAAAATAGCACAGAAACTCAGCCTCAGAATATCATTTGCAAAAACAAATTATGCCAGCTGGTCCACAAAAATACAGCGGAAGAACAGAAAATCAAAATAGATAATCAATTTAAATACACTCCTGGAAATTGAAATAAGAACACCGTGAATTCATTGTCCCAGGAAGGGGAAACTTAATTGACACATTCCTGGGGTCAGATACATCACACGATCACACTGACAGAACCACAGGCACATAGACACAGGCAACAGAGCATGCACAATGTTTGCACTAGTACAGTGTATATCCACCTTTCGCAGCAATGCAGGCTGCTATTCTCCCATGGAGATGATCGTAGAGATGCTGGATGTAGTCCTGTGGAACGGCTTGCCATGCCATTTCCACCTGGCGCCTCAGCTGGACCAGCGTTCGTGCTGGACGTGCAGACCGCGTGAGACGACGCTTCATCCAGTCCCAAACATACTCAATGGGGGACAGATCCGGAGACCTTGCTGGCCAGGGTAGTTGACTTACACCTTCTAGAGCACGTTGGGTGGCACGGGATACATGCGGACGTGCATTGTCCTGTTGGAACAGCAAGTTCCCTTGCCGGTCTAGGAATGGTAGAACGATGGGTTCGATGACGGTTTGGATGTACCGTGCACTATTCAGTGTCCCCTCGACGATCACCAGTGGTGTACGGCCAGTGTAGGAGATCGCTCCCCACACCATGATACCAGGTGTTGGCCCTGTGTGCCTCGGTCGGATGCAGTCCTGATTGTGGCGCTCACCTGCACGGCGCCAAACACACATACGACCATCATTGGCACCAAGGCAGAAGCGACTCTCATCGCTGAAGACGACATGTCTCCATTCGTTTCTCCATTCATGTCTGTCGAGACACCACTGGAGGCGGGCTGCACGATGTTGGGGCGTGAGCGGAAGACGGCCTAACGGTGTGCGGGACCGTAGCCCAGCTTCATGGAGACGGTTGCGAATGGTCCTCGCCGATACCCCAGGAGCAACAGTGTCCCTAATTTGCTGCGAAGTGGTGGTGCAGTCCCCTACGGCACTGCGTAGGATCCTACGGTCTTGGCGTGCATCCGTGCGTCGCTGCGGTCCGGTCCCAGGTCGACGGGCACGTGCACCTTCCGCCGACCACTGGCGACAACATCGATGTACTGTGGAGACCTCACGCCCCATGTGTTGAGCAATTCGGCGGTACGTCCACCCGGCCTCCCGCATGCCCACTATACACCCTCGCTCAAAGTCCGTCAACTGCACATACGGTTCACGTCCATGCTGTCGCGGCATGCTACCAGTGTTAAAGACTGCGATGGAGCTCCGTATGCCACGGCAAACTGGCTGACACTGACGGCGGCGGTGTACAAATGCTGCGCAGCCAGCGCCATTCGACGGCCAACACCATGGTTCCTGGTGTGTCCGTTGTGCCGTGCGTGTAATCATTGCTTGTACAGCCCTCTCGCAGTGTCCGGAGCAAGTATGGCGGGTCTGACACACCGGTGTCAATGTGTTCTTTTTTCCATTTCCAGGAGTGTATTTAGGTGACTTAACAACGGGAAATCTAAATGAAAAACATGGCAAAATAGAATAAGAACCTCACTAAGGAAAATGAAACCAGCAAAAAAAAACATACAACAAGAAACGGCTGTCTGTGCAGCAGCAACCTTCTTCAGAACAACGGCTGTTGTCGTCGTCTTCAGTCCTGGTACTGGCTCGATACAGCTCGCCACTATACACCCTATAATAATATCAGTGCATTTGCCGGTTCGCACCTAACACAAACCCTCCAAAAATTGGTAATAGAATTCCTTAAGGGACAATCACACCACTGTCGAACTTTCTTTCTCACTTTTAACCAACATGTCACCACAAATATTGGTTAGTATGAAAACTTGTCTTTGCAAATAAAAAAGAGACACGGATGAACTTGCCACCTTTGTTAAGAAATTAAACATATTTAATTGCAGTAGATAAAGAGGTTTTTGTTATTTCTAACCATTACCTGTTAAGCTTCCTATTTCGACATCGAATAATCGGCCGCGGTTGAATGCCCTGCTGCTTGGCGTCGCCGACAGATTTCAGCGCGGCACGCTGCCGGGAAATACATGGCGAGAATTCACCTCCATCTCCTGTCGCCGTTTGCTCTGCAGTGCCTGTATAGCGGAGCAAACACAGACTAATTGCAGTGAACAGTAGCATTATTCTATGGAGGGGTGAATGCAAATGCTCTGCTGGTAAACCTAATTTATTTTCTTGATGTTCTGTTAAAATTTATTAAGTGAACATATGGCCTTCTTGAATACAGTGCAATAAATGCAAATAAATCAATACGTAACTCAGTTTATTGTAATATGGGCAAAAATCAAGTACATTATGACTAATTCCCACTGTCTTTCGCATTCTACTCTACTTGTAGTTGATTCTTTGACATATGGCCAATTGTATATGTTAGAATAGAAGTTCTTTATGATGACTTGTTCTGGGAGGAATGGTAGAAATCGCCTTAGATGGTGCATGTTCCTCCCATTTATCGTTACAGGAGCCCGATTTACAGGGCTTGGTGGAACAGCAGTTCGATCAGAAAGTTGGAATGTGTGCTATTCTGCCACATCAATGAATGGCTTAACTTTAACAACACCACGAGTGTCTTGTGGACAACAGAATTGCACAAATTGTGTTATATAAAAGAGCTGTTAGTTTCTGTGTGAAGCCCTTCCTTTCCTTTCAACAGAAATATTAGTATTACTATGGAATTTTGGCCACCACTCCTTCAAATTTGGAACCTCTTATGTTTTTGATATTATCACTTCAAAATTCCTCTTTGTGCGGGATTCAGTTATTAATTCTGCATATTCTTTCAGAACATATATCCTATCCATCTCGCTAATTTTCCTTTTTGTCTGTTGATATGCCTATCATGTGCAAGGTAGGACTACCCTCCAGTTGGAAAATAATGGGTGATGGACTGAAACTTTCCCTGTGCCACAAGCATTAAACAAACCTCACCATTGAATGGTTTTTATTTTGCCCTCCACAACAGTCAGAGAATGAGTGAAAGTCTTTAACACATTGTCCAACAGTTTCATTTATATAATTAAAAAGAAATGAACAAGCTTCATCAGAGCTTTTTCGTGCTATTCCTTTTCGTGATAGAGACAAAAACCAGGCTGTTCCACTCTGTAATTCTGCGGATTTAAGAAATTAATGAAAGCTGCCACAAGCGACATGTAAGTTGTCTTTGTATCTGAGGTAATTGCAAATTCTGCATTATATCAAACGAGAGGCCTGCAATGGTAGAATCAGTGTCAGTTTTTGCTGTAACTGGGTGTAATTTCTTGTGCACTATTAACTCAGCTTTGCTGGCCTTTTAGCAGCATGATTCAGGGATGGACTTTTCACATTTATCTGAGGCTCTCCACATCTACTGCTCGCATACACCTGTGGTTGCCCAAATTTTAAATTAAAATGTCCATGCTTAATTTTCAAGTAAAACTGATAATCAACTTGAATATGGAGTTCAAAAGTTTTGAACATCTGCCACATAATCTTCACATGTTTATGGTCCAGATAATTGTGTTCTGCATTGGTATAATGTGCTTTCTGGACTGGAAATGAGTTTATGTGATTTTTCATTTCCACTTCCTAAGCCACTAGCTTTGCACTGCCAGGATGACATTTTCCCCTCTTACAATACTCCAGCGCCTGTGTTACTCCGCATTACGATGCAATTAATAAATCTTGTAGAACTTACTGCAAACAACATCAATTTGAAAGTAAAGCTTAGAAAAAAAATTTCTCAGCCATTCTTCATAAAAAGAGGCTTAAGACAAGGTGAATGCCTATCACCATTAGTGTTTGACTGTGCACTGGAATATGTAATGAGCGAATGGTACAAGGTAACACAAAGAAAATGAGAACTGGAAGTGTGACAATTGGTAAAAGTTGAAACTGCTTGGGATTTGCTGCAGGTCTTACTCTCCTAACCACGAATGTTCAAGAAACCACTAAACTATTTACACCTCTAAGAAATATCACAGAAAGTCACCCTCAGAATATCATTTGAAAAAACACATTATGCCAACTGGTCCACAAAATTTCAGTGGAAGAACAGGAAATCAAAATCGTTGACCAAGTTAAATATTTAGGTGACATCATAACTGGAAATCTGAATGAGAAACAAACATGACAAAGTAGAATAAAAACCCCATCAAGGAAATTTACATTAGCAAAGACGCATACAACAAAAAAGCCTATCTATAGTTGCAAATTTAAAACATTGTACAACAGTTACACAACCAGAAATAACATATGCACCTGCAACCATCTTCAAAACGACCGTTGTTGTTGTTGTCGTCATCTTCAGACCATGTACTGCCGTGATGCAGTTCTCCGTGCATGGTAGCTGGAGAGAAGGGATGAGTTTTGTAGTGCATTCGAAAAATAAACAAGAATGGGTAATTGCAAACATGTTACTGTAACTGGCACCCCAACATCTAACATTCACAAACTATTTGACAGCTCGCACAACACAGCAGAAGCCCTCCAAAATTTCGTAAACATTTAATGGTTTCATGTATAGGAATTTGTTGCTTTTTTTCTTTACTGTGGGAACGGCGTTGCCGCAGTGGCTACACTGGTTCCCGTGAGATCACAGGAGTTAAGCGCTGTCAGGCGTGGCTGGCAGTTGCATGGGTGGCCTGAATACAGAGTGCTTTCTTTATTGTGATTGCATTCCAATGTCCCATATGGGCAGGGAAGGCCTGTCAGCGGCACAATCCACTGCTCTTCTGCCGAATAACATGACAACTATGACAAGAATAAAATGTTACATACATAAGGCGATAAAATGGGGAACTTAAAACAGAGCAAGGGCAGATAATGGAGGTAAAAAGATACTGACATGGAGATGTTCATGGGGTGACAATTAAAAAAGTCGACATAAGGTTAAAAAACACAAAGAAGACACTGAAGGCACATGCACAGATTAAAAGTCGGCCACAGTATTAAAAACCCTCCAGAACAACGCACTTAAAACCCACTTGGAGCACACACCATGAAGAATAAAACTACCACATGGGAGCTACTGAGGGAGAGGCCTAAGAGGATGGAGAAGGAGGGGAGAGCAAGGGGCAGCAAGGGAGGTGGTGGGATGAAAAGAGTAGGGGCGTCAGTGGGCAGGAGACTGGTGGGGTAGAAGATGAAGAGGGAAGACAAGGCACGAGGGAATCCAGAGACACTGAAGGGGAGCACAAGAGAGGGAGGGGGAGTAGGATGGGGAAGCCGCTCGGGAGAAGGGAGGGGGAGGGGGAGGAGAGGGAGCCTTGAAGAAGAGGCAGGAAGATGGGGTTAGAGTTGGTAGGAAGGGTAGATCTGAGGGTAAAGCGCATCATCTGGCAGGGGTAGATGGTGGAAGTTGCATTGGGCAAGGGTGTGGAGATGGAGAGAGGGTGGGACACAACAGCAAACGTGCGGCAACGGATTGGGGGTGGAGAGCAAGGGAGATACCAGGGGGTGAAGGGGATCAATGCGGCGGACAATATACAGTGCACAGATGTGTTCACGAAAAGGAGGAGGTGGGGGAAGTGGGTGAGGGATGTGCGTGATGGACGGAAAGTGAATGCGGAAGGTGAGGCGGAGCACATGGTGTTCAAGGATTTGGAGGGATTTATAGGGCCTGGAACGAATTTGCTTTTTTCCCCTTCAGACACAGATAAAACTAATGATACAAAAGAAGATAATCACAGAACAGACATGGTGGATATACAAACATAAAATTAAAACACACGGAGCCGTTCACAAGTGCAGAGTCCAAATTAAAAATGTTGAGACACGTGGACATGCACAGAGATGACAGATGACACATGCAAACTTTGGAGCACAAACGATTAAACACTGGAACACTTGAGGACAAACACGACGGCACACACAAACACTAGGCGATGATCTCTGGTGCGCAAAAGTTCACTATACGTGGACGGATCTGGGGACCTGCCAAAAGGGGAAAAATGGGAGAGGAGGGAGAGGGGAGTGCGTAGATGCCAGTGGCAGAGGCAGAGGAGATGGGAGGGGCAGGAAAGAAGGTAAGGGGGGTAGGGGAAGCCCGGGGGAGGAGGGAGGAAGGAAAGGAGGAGGGAGAGAAGGAAGAGAGAGTGCGATCGGGAAAAAACACCGGGTGTGGTAGAGGAGAATCAATGTTGGCAGGAGGGGTAGATGGAGGGGATGAGGGCATCATCAGTTAGTTGGTGGAAGCCACCTTGGGAGAGGGTATGGAGAGTGGAGAGATGGAGTGCAGATGGGATGTGGGAATGAAGGTGCGACACAGGACATGGGTGGGAGAGGATAGGAGAGACAAGCGGGTGAGGGGGATCAAGTTTGCAGGAGATGTAGAGGATCAGTATCCATTCAAGGAAGAGAAGGAGGTGCGGGATCAGAATAAGATAATATAGGATCCGCGTGGGGGACGGGAGACAGATGCGATAGGCGAGGTGGTGCTCATGGCGTTCTAGAATTTGAAGGGATATGTAAAAGGTAGGAGGGACAGAGATCCAGGTGGGATGAGTGTAGCAGAGGATAGGGCAGATAAGGGATTTATAGGTGTGGAGAATGGTGGAGGGGTCCTGACCCCATGTGCGGCCAGGAAGGAGATTGAGGAGACAGAGTCGAGAGCGTTCCTTGGCATGGATTGTCCAGAGATGGGGGTCCAGGAGAGGTGATGGTCAAGGGTGACGCCAAGGTACTTCATGGTGGGGGTGAGGACGATAGGACGGCCATAAATGGTGAGTTAGAAGTCGAGGAGACTGAAGGAAGAGGTGGTTTTGCCTACAATGATCGCCTGGGATTTGGAAGGATAGACCTTGAGCAACACTGGTTACACCAAACGGTCAACCAGTCAAGATGCAATTGGAGAAAGTGTTGGGAGCGTTGCAGGGTGGGGGTGAGGGAAAGAGAGGCTGTTTCATCGAAGTACTGGAGAAGGTGGATGGGGGGTGAAGGTGGCGGCATATCTGCCGTATACAAAAGGTATAGAAGAGGGGAGAGGATGGAACCTTGGGCACATCGGCAGAGGGGTAGAAGGTGTAGGAATCCGTGTTTTGGATCGTGACATTGGAAGGACGTTGGGAAAGAAAGGACCCGATCAGACAGACGTAGTTGATAGGAAGTGCAAAGATTTGGAACTTAAAGAGGAGACCAGAATGCTACACACCGTCGTAGGCGCGTTCCAGGTCGAGGGAGAGGAAGATGGTGGAGTGACAGGAAATGAGCTGTTCGGAGAGGAGATGAGTGAGGTGAAGGAGAAGGTCGTCAGTAGAGAAGGATGGTCGAAAGCCACACTTGGGTAACAGAAAGGAGGCGGCGATGGCGGAGATGCTGGTGGTTGCGTCGGGTAAGGATGGATTCCAGGACCTTGCTAAAGACTGAGGTAAGGCTGATGGGATGGTAGGAGGTGACAGCGGATGGTGGTTTGTCGGGTTTGAGGAACATCAGGATAAGGGGAGGTCTGGCTAGGATGGAGAGAAAGGAGGTGGGAGCTTCACGGAGGTGGCGATAGATAACACGATCGTGACCGGGAGTGGTGTTGTGTTTTGTGCAGAGTGTAGTGATGAAATCCTGAGTAGTGATGTGGGCATTGAGTTCGTTGTGTGTAATGTTGTCCAAGTACTGGAAACCAGGGGCGAATGGAGGACATAGGTGTCAGTTCGATCGCGGACATCTGGGAAGAGGGGGTAATCGAACTGGGGATCGTAAGAGAGGGTAAAGATATTGGACAGGTAGGAGGCAGAGTGATTGGCCCTACTAAGGTTGTCAGGGAAATGTTGGTCATGATGAGGGAGAGGATGGTACTAAGGGGGGGGGGGGGGATTCAGACCAGTACTTGGACGAGTTGATAGGAAGTGTAACATTATGACAGGTGCATTTCCGTCGCCAGTCGCGGCGATTCTTAGCCTTGAGCCTGTTTTGGACGTGTCTTTGTAGTTGCCGGTGGCGTCGTAGTGTGTCCGGGTCACACGTGTGAATGAACGCATGGTAGAGACGTCGGGATTCACGGAGGGGAAGTACGGCCTGTGGGAGTAAAGGGGAATTGGAATAATCATGGACGTACTTTGGGGGAGGGTCATTACGAGGGTCAGGGCGGGGGTGACGACCGTCTGAAACGGTGAGGAGGACAGACCAATGGGGCCCAGGACTTCAACCGTTATGCAGCCAAGGAGGTTAGGGGAGGAGAGGATGACATCGGGAGTGGAGTTGGATTCAGGGCGGTTGTGCTGGGGAATGGGGACGAGGTCACCTTGGAGTGAGGAGAGGAACCTATGCAACCGCTGTTACTGGGCGGCGGAACAACTATGAATGTTGAGGTCGGCAGCGATTACGTAGAAGGAGACGGTGCAGTCGATGTAGGAAAGGAAGTCAAAAGGAATCGGGGCGTTAGGGCAGACGTGGATGGTGGCGCAGGTAACGGTGAGGCCGGGCAAGAGGAGACTAATGATCAGGTGTTCTGTGGGGTTGGGAAGGAGGGGTTGGAGCCGAATAGGGATCTGGCGGTGGTGGACAATTATCAGAGCAGTTTAGGAGATAGGGAGAAGTGTGGACGGTATGCTGAGGCTATAGAAAGGTTTTGTTTAAGAGGAAGGCGTGCACACTGTGGGTCGTGAGGGTGTGCATGAGGAGATTCTTGTTGGCGGGTAGGGACTGGATGTTGTTGAACTAGATACAGTGCTGTCGTGCTATGACAGGAATTTAGACAAGGGTGCCGAGGCGGGAGAAGGTGAAGTGGGATTGGTTGTGGGAATAGGTGCATAAGTGTTAAGGTGGAAGGCGGATTGGGTGGCGAGGGATATCTACTGGTGGGTGAGGGGGCACTGTAACGGGTGGACATTCTGGAGGACGATTGTGACAAACCAGATGATGTCCTCAGCAGTGGGGGGGGGGGGGGGGGGATGGAGGGAGTTGCCAGGAGGGGTGGGGGTTTCCAGAGGGCGGATGGGGATGGCTATTTCAGGAGTATGGGAGGGGTTGGCCTTGCATTTCTGGGAGTAGGCGGGATGCGGATGGTTGCAGGTGTTGCGGGAGAGAGGGGACTGGAGGTTGCAACAGTGGCTGAGGAAGTGTGCCTGTTTGCAATGTGGGCAGATGTGGTCCTTGCAGCACTCTGATGTTGGGTGTGCGTTGTAGTGCAGGCACCTCTGGCAGCAGATGGACTGAGGAGGGGAATAGGAGGGGTTGACATGTACCAACGATGGAACAGAAGGGCACTCTCCTTCAGGAGAAGGAGAAGAGAGAGTGTGAGTAGCTTGGGGGATGGAATGAGGGGGGGGGCTGATTGGGCACACCATGTAATTGTGGTGGTGGCAGCAAAGGGAGAGCTATATACAATGGCGGCGGCGGCGGCGGCGGTGGTGGTGGTGGTGGTGGTGGTGCTTACAACGAGAAACGAAGGAAAAGCACAGGACAGGACTGGACCCCTGCCGGCCGAAGTGACCGTGCGGTTAAAGGCGCTGCAGTCTGGAACGGCAAGACCGCTACGGTCGCAAGTTCGAATCCTGCCTCGGGCATGGATGTTTGTGATGTCCTTAGGTTAGGTAGGTTTAACTAGTTCTCAGTTGTAGGGGACTAATGGCCTCAGCAGTTGAGTCCCATAGTGCTCAGAGCCATTTGATTTTTGACTGGACCCCTGCATAAGGAGGGTGGAGCCGGCAGGATTGAAAATCTGGTGCACTGCACGGACGTCTAGGTAGGGATGCGCCTTAAGCTCCAACAGCACCTCCTCCTCAGTGATCATCAGACTAAGCTAAGTGGTCATGGCGGTAAGGGTTGGCGGGCAACGCAGGGCTTGGGGTTGGTGGGAGTGGGAAGGGGAAGGAGCAGGGGAGAGAGAGGCAATGGGGACAAAGCAGGTGATGGGGATTCGGGAAAGGATGTCTGAGTGAAGGGTGGGCCAAGGGGAGGTGATGAGAACGGAGTCCCAACACAGAGTGAGGAGGGGTATGGGAGCTCTGGGGTAGAGTTGGCGGAGGAGCTTCGTGAGGTTGTGGGCCTCGAGGAGTGAGGGATCAGGATGGGATAGGAGGTATATATAGGAGGAGGAGGAGGAGGAGGAGGAGGAGGAGGAGGTAGTGGTGGTGGCAGAGGGGAGAGGTGAGGAGACATCCATGCCCTCCTGGCGGGGGGGTAAGAGGAGGGGACTGGGACTTTTTGGGAGCAGAGGAGGCAGGGGTGCCACTGGGGCACTTCACAGCGACTGAAGTGTCACAGGAACTGTGTGGGACAAGAGCAACTGTGAGATGGCGGAGGTGGCAGGTCCTGGCATGGCTGCTGGTGCAGGCGCCAAAGACGGGGATGGCGATGGGCCTCCACCCTGGCGGGGGCTGCAGAGACGGAGGGAACAGGGTGAGGGAGTCGAGGGAAGGGATCAGAGGAAGAGGTGAGGGAGGAAGGAGCAGGGGATGAGGCTATGAAGAGCGAAGGAGAAGGAGAAGGGAGGGTGAGAAGGTTGGGGGATGGAATGAGGGTGGCGATTGGGCACACCACGTAATAGTGGTGGTGGCGGCAGAGGGAGAGGTATATACAATGGCGGTGGTGGTGGTAGTGGTGGTGGTGGTAGTGGTGATTGTCATGATTACAATGAGAAAAGAAGGGAAAGAACAGGAGAGGACTGGACAAAACTAAAGAAGAAAACAAGGAGCTCTCAAAGACAGACGAAACGCTGACTGGGGCCGAATCCCCACTCCACTGCTGCTGGCAAGAGGTGACCGCAGAGGCTGCTGGGATGGCAGGCTGGCAGGTCCTGGAACACCTAACACTTCGATAAGTGGCTATGCCATGACTGAAGGGCGGTACTCTTTTGAGGTACCGCCAGAGATGGAATTTGTTTTTTTTCCTACAGACTTTGTTTTAAAAACATGAAGATAATAAATAATAAAAACAGGCGATAAAACCGGAGACTTAAATAGTAACATGGCGAAAAAATCGTGGAACATAAAACATAGAACGAAGGAATGATGACGCAAATAAAATACATACGAAGCAGACAGGTAAAAAAATACAGACAATTAACAACACATGGCGACAGTCTGGTTTCTGTTCGCAAAAGACTTAAAATTCTCACCCAGTGACAGCATGGTTTCTCTTCGCAACACTAGAAAGGCGAACAACACTGAACATTCACTGGAACACTGCACTATAAAGTTGGCAAATGTGACATACCACAGCTGAGACAGATGATGGATAGATGATGGGAAAATAAAAAAGGGGGGGATGGAGAGGAAAAGCGAAGGGGTGGAGGGGGGAAAGGAGCCAATGGAGGGGTGGGGGGTGCTGGGCAGATGCGACAGGCAGTAGGGAAGGCAGAGGAGGAGAATACAAAAGGACTAGGCAGGGGGGAGAAGTGAGGTAGGGAGAGGTTTGGCTGGGAGAAAACAGTATGGAAGGGGGGAAAGGGAGCCCAGGGAATGGACTGAGGAAAGGAGGGGGGGTGAGGATCAGAGTTGATAAGAGGGACAGATGGAGGGTAAGAGGGATACATGGAGGGAAAGAGGGTATCATCCAGGAGGGGGAGTTGATGGAAGCCACCTTGGGAAAGGAGATAAAGGGTGTGGAGATGGAGGGTGGGGGGGACACAACAGTGAAGGCGAGGAAGGAGGTGGGGACAGGACAGGAGAGGAGCCACCAGGGGGTGAGGGGAATCAAGGTGGTGGGAGGTGTAGAGTAGGCGGATATGTTCGGGGAATAGGAGCAGATGGGGGAAAGGAATGAGGTCATAGAGCATCCACATGGGGGACGGAAGGCGTATATGGAAAGCACCACTGGATACACCATGCAGCAAAAAGGTCAAGTGGATTCTGGAGAAGGTGTTGGGACCATTGGAGGGTAGGAGCGAGGGCGAGGAATGCAGTGTCATCGGCATATTGCAAGAGGTGTACTGGATGGGGTGTTGGGGCGCATCTGCCATGTACAGGAGGTAGAGGAGAGGGGAGAGGACAAAGCCCTGGGGCACCCCAGCGGAGGGGTAGAAGGTGTGGGAATTGGCATTATGGATAATAACATATGAGAGGCGGCGGGAGAAGAAGGATGCCATCAGACGGATGTAGTTGACAGGAAGGGTGTAGGTTTGGAGTTAAAACAGGAGACCAGAATGCCAGACACGGTCGTAGGCCTTTTCGAGATCGAGGGAGACGAAAATGGCGGAGCGACGAGAGTTAAGCTGGATTGAGAGGAGATGAGTGAGGCGGAGGAGTCAGTCATCGGCAGAGAAGGAAGGTCGAAAGGCGCACTGGGTGTTGGGGAGGAGGTGGTTTTTGCGGAGGTGGTGATGGATGAGTCAGGAAAGGATGGATTCCAAGAGCTTGTTTAACACCGATGTGAGACAGATAGGACGACAGGAAGAGGCATCAGATGGAGGCTTGTTGGGTTTGGAGAACATCAGGATATGGGAGGTTTTCCACAGGTCGGGGTAGAAACCAGTCGCAAGCATGATATTGTAGAGGGTGGCAAGGACTGAAAGGAAGGAGGGAGGGCAGTGTTTAAGGTGGCGGTAGGTAATGCAGTCGTAGCCGGGAGCAGTGTTGCATTTAGTGTGGAGTGTGAGGCTGAGGTCCTGTGTACTGATGGGAGTGTCAAGTTCATATGATGGTGTGTGGCCCAAGTACTGGAAGCTAGGGGTAAGGGGAGGAACAGAGGTATTCGTACGGTCCATGAGGTCAGGGAAGAGGGAATAATCAAATTGGGGATCATCTGGTACTGAAAAAACATTGGAGAGTTGAGAGGCAAAGTGGTTGGCTGTACTGAGGTTGTCAAGAAAGGGATGGTCATCAAGGAGGAGAGGGTACTGTGGGGTGGGGCGGTTTCCAGGAAGGCCGTGGAAAGCAAATCAGTACTTGGAAGAGTTTACTGGGAGCGTGGTGTTGAGTTGTGTACATGTCTGGCGGCAGGCACGGCGTTTCTTCGCAGTAAGCAGGTTGCAGATGTTTCGTCATAATTGCCGGTAGCGGGTAAGTGTGTCCTGGCCATGAGTGCGGAGAAAAGAGCGGTAGAGGTGGCGGGACTCTGGCAGGTGGACGGTCTGTAGAGGCAGGGCGGGCCGGTGAGGGTGGATGGCTTAGATGGAGATATGGGTGGCGATGGCGTCACACAAGGTCTGGTGCAGTAAATCAGCAATGCGAGAGATGTCATCTGGAGATTGGAGAGCAAGGTCGTGGCCATCACCCTGGGTGGAATGGAGTCCCGGTAGGCATCCCAGTTGGCACAGGAGTAATCATGGACAAGTTTAGGAGGGACGTCATAGTGAGGAGCGGGGCGGGGATTGTGACCACTACAGATAGTGAGGAGAACAGGAGCACTGTCACTGCCAATGAGGTGAAGGACATCTGTGGTGATGCGCCCAAGGAGGTTGGGAGAGGCAAGGACCACATCGGGAGTGGTGTTGGGTTCGGGTCAGGTGTGCTTGGGGAGGGGACCAGGTCTCCCTGGAGGGTGGTGATAAACCGATGCCACCACTGGAGATTGGCAGGATCACGGCTGTGGATATTGAGGTCAATGGCAATCATGTAGGTGGAGAAGGTGCGGTCAATGTGGGCCAGGAAATCATACGGGATGGGGGTGCGAGGGCGGACATAAGTGGTGGCACAGGTGACAGTAAGGGTGGGGAAGAAGAGGCTGAGGGTGAGATGCTCGGCAGGAATGTTAAGGAGTGGTTGGGTCTGGACTGGGAGGTGCTTGAGGTGGCCTATAGCAACTCTGCCATGCGCCAGAGGGTATGGGTTATCGGTGCGGTGAAGGGTGTAAGGAGGTGTGGAGATGGAGATACATGGTTGAAGGAAGGTTTCGTTTAGGATTAAGGCATCCATGATGGATGGTGTGGAGGAAGAAGAGTTTGTGGGTGGGCAGGGAGCAAATATTGTGGTACAGGATAGGGTTGTTGTACCATGGGAGGGGAGAGCAAGACGAGGGTGGTGAGGGGGGTGAAGGTGAAGTGGGTCTGGTTGTGAGAGTAGGTGGCATAGGTGGTAAGATGGAAGATGGAACGGGCATCGAGGGCGATCTGGGGAAGGGTGTGGGGACACTGAGGGGTGGATGTTTTGGAGCACAATGGTGATGAGACGGATTATGTCCTCTGCAGTAGGCAGAGGTCGGAGCGAGTTTTTGGGGTGGATGGGATCATCAACAGGACGGGCAGGGACGGTGAGCTCAGGGATCACTGTGCGTCCCACCTGATTAGTTAGTTTTTGACGAGATCGAGGAGGTTAGATTAGGTCAGAACCTATTTTATGTATGAAGTAGGCCATATTCTAACCTACAATGATGGGATGGATACCACAGCACCTCTGTGCTTGAAGACGAGTGCTGCAGTTCGGCTTTTGCTGTTATAAGATGCACGTAAATCAGCTGAATCTGTCTCGAAACGAACGTGGCAAGTACTGCACACTCTGTCCTCAGTTACTGTAATTACCAGACAAGTTTCACAAACATAATGGAAGAAAGATAAACACCGTGCCACAAATATTAAAATCGCTATTATTTTGTGAATCCACTTTCCTACTCTCACCAGCGATTAGAGTCAGAAGGGATGACCACCGTAGAAACGAACAGGCCGTAATTGATTTTTTTCATATTTATACACTCGTCTTACGAAAATATGTAGTTTCAGTGATACATATCACTCATGATCTCTCCAAAACACATTGTTCAGAGTGTGGTTAATTATGCTACAGTGGCAGGATGTCTGACTTCGTTGGACGTTTTTTCTATGTGATAATAAGCACAAAGTAGTTAATTTACGTTATGGAAGTATATGTTTCTATTATAAACTGAAGGGGCAAAGAAACTGGTGTACCTGCCTAATATGGTGCAGGGCCCCTGCGAGCATGTAGAGGTGGCATAACACGATGTGGCATGGACTCAACTAACTTCTGAAGTAGTCCTAAAAGGAATTGACACCATGAACCCTGCCGAGCTGCCCATAAATCCATAAGAGTACAAGGGCTTTCAGTGAGGTAACCCGAATAATCAGACAGCTCAACAATGAAGGCGCTCTATCTGGTATGCAGAAGTTCACAAAACGTTGGGAAGCTGTCATTAGCAGAAAAGCTTTGGACAAACGAACAACTACAGAGAAATAATGAGACTGACGGGATACACATTACAAATTAATAACGCCACGTGCGTAGTGCACGAGATTGCGAGTGACACAATCCGCAGGAAGGAGAAAGTGAAGTAAAATATGCAAGTGTTACCACCTAAACTTGAATTACAATGACAAAAACCCTGTTTGGCAGTTAAAATTTAAAACGTAAATTTGTAGCTTTAGAAAAATACAAAGATTGCATGTATATATCTACAGGATAAAAAATATAAAGGAATTAACATTTAGAGAAAAGGGCTACCTGAGGGGAGTTCAATTTGAGGGCTCAAATAAACTGATCAAACACTTAACATAAACAAAGCCAACTGAAGCATAAAAACTGGCTGGAAATGCATCATGTAAAAATACATAAATTAATACACAGTAAAAAAAAGCAATTTGAATGCAGAATAACTAAAGTAAAGAAACTGGCTAAGTAAATATTTCAAAAATTGACATTGTGGTGTCAAGGTAGTTCAGATCCTTACTAATCAGCTGATCATTAAACAGGTGATCATTAACTCCATATCCATGTTTGATAATTTACAATTCTTCTAGAAGTCCACAACAAAACCCAGCACAATCTTATGACTGGTGGGAGGTTTAAGACATGGCCAGATGAAGCAGCATTCTGCCTCTGTTGAGAATTTTAAGTCAACAGGGCATCGACCACCCATGCTGGATGATCTCCAGATTCTGAATTATGCCAGAAAGTGGCAAAAAAAGTGACCTTCTTGTTAAATTGGAAGAATCAGAATTACTTTGACATCCTGATGTGAGTTTTTAAAAAAATTTGGTTTGGGTTATTCTTCTTTTAAGTTGCTTTTTCCTATATATTGTTCAGTGTATTTTTATATTATGCATTACGTGCAATTTTGGTTCTATGGAAGCCTTTTCTTATATAAACCATTGATTTTTGCTTTTTTTTAAACTTGTTCTCCCCTTGGGTGTGCCACTCTTCTGATGATGTCTATTATTTCATATGTTCCAATGCACAACGCTTTGTCTTGCTAAGGTCGCAGAAAAACATATGGACTGATGCAAGACAAAGCATAGTCTACTGGAACATAGTGCAGGAGCTGACGACATGCTGTTGATGAATAAATAAATGTAACTGGAAACGTCAGCCATGTGAAGATGGGCACAGATTCCCAAGGCCAGTTATGGCACTGAAATAAGGCACTTCGAAACTGTTTATACAGTATCTGTGTCTTCACAATACTATACCCTTCAGAACGGCATGCAAATCTGAAGGAACAGGCACTGTCATTGACAATTATAGCAGTGGTAAACATTACGGGTTTAAGTCCCAGACGGGAACAAATTTTCACGTGTCACAAACATCTGACATCAATGTATAGCCGCAGTATTCAAAGCTATTTTGTAATGTTTACCACTTCTGTAATGGCCAGTGAAGTTTCTGCTCTCTCAGATGTGTATGGATGTTTGAAGGAATATACTGTAAAGATATGGTCACTGTATAAACACAATATTGGAACAATCAATGATGTATCTATTCCTCTACCGCAAAAAATCACGATATAACATACACAAAATAATACTATGCATGAAATGGCGAAATGAGACAGAAATCAATAGATGAAAATCCTGAGCTGGTTTGATGGTCCTGCCCTGGCCATAATACTCCAAACATTCTCAGTTGGGGAGAGAACCAGCGGCTATGGTGTCCAAGATAGGGTTCGACAACCACAAAGACAAGCAGTAAAACTCTCACATTGTACAGGCATATAATGTTGCTGAAATGTAAACCCAGGGTGGCTTGTTATGAAGGGAAACAAAATGGTGCATAGAATCTCCTCGACTGATCTCTGTACTGTATGGGTGCCACAGATGGCAACCAGTGGGGCTCTGCTATGAAATGACATGGCACCCCAGACCATATGGTTGTCAGGCCACGTGGTGGGCAACATTCAGGTTGGTGTCCCACTGCTGTCCAGGACGTCTTGAAACACATATTAGACCTGGAATTTCGTTGACTGGAGTAGAATTGTCTTCAGTGACGAATCCCACTTGTAACTCAGCCTGGATGAGGAGAAAAGAAGTGTCGGGAGACGCTACACACAGCCATGGGATACCAATCTGACTGTCACACACCACACTGACCGTCAATGTGGAGCCGTGGTCCAGGGTGCCATTTCATTTTGTAGTAGGACCCCTTTAGTTGTCATCCACAGTACTGTTAGAGCACAGTCGTATGTCGGTGATATTCTATGTACCCATTTGTAGCACTCTATGGAAAGGCATCCTTGGCTTACATTTCAGCAAGATAATGCACATCTGGACATAGCAATAGTTTCTACTGCTTGTCTTCATGCTTAAAAACCCTTCCTTGGACAGTGAGGCCGCAGGTTCGCTCCCATCTGAAAACGTATGTAACATTATTGGTGAGGCCATCTGACCAGCTCATTATTTTGATGAGCTAAAGCGCCAACTGGACAGTATATGGCTAGACATCCCTCAAGAGGACATCTAACAAATCTATCAATCAATGCCAAGCCAAATAACTGCTAATATAAGGACCAGTGGTAGACCAACACTTTACTGACTTGCTCAATTTGTGGAGCTCTTTCTCTTGAATAAGTCGACCAATTTTTCTGCAGTTGTGACCATTTGGTTGGCTGTACATGTACATAACGTCTACCAATTTCAGTCCCAAGTGGACAATTTCGTCGAGGTCAGTCGCTATTTTTTCTGTCTTAAAGGTTTTCCCCGTGTGGGAATCACGAATTGTGCAAGTATAAGGGTTGTGACTAAGTGACACGTGTAAGTTTCGATTGATACTGGAAGTGTGCTCAAGTAGTTGTAGTTCTTAAGGCGAGCGCTTGTGGTAAGCGACAAATCTGGGTTCGAATCCTGGTCTGGCACAAATTTTCTTCTGGTCCAAATGGCTGACGTCAATATAGTGTCTCAGTACGTGAAGTTATTTTGTAACATTTCGGAAGTATTCGTAGCTAGCTGCATTATTCAGCAACAAGAAATGCTTTTTTTTTGCCATAATACTGTTCATTCCGTTCAACTGCTCTTCATAGCCTTTTGCTGTGTGTGAGAGAATTACAGTATCATTAGAAAACCTCAATGCCTTTGTTGTTTGTCCCAGAACTTAAATTTCGCTCACAAATTACTCCTTGATTTCCTTTTCTCCTTACTCAGTGTACAGACTGAATAACACCAGTGGTACACTACAACCCACATTTCCCCCTTAGCCACTGCTTTCCTTTCACATTCTGTGACTCTTGCAACTGCAGTCTGGTTTCTGTACATGTCTTGGATAATCGTTCACTCCATTTTCTAAAAATCTGTGATACCTTCAAACTTCAAAGGTTGTTATATACGTAAAAATTTTTACAATCTCTTTCTAAATCGGCCAATGTTACGAGAAGAAGACTATAATATATTATTTCTCAAGACAACAAATATTTTGTGAACATGTACTAATTGTACACAGCTGAATGTGGTATCACTAGAAATAGTTCTATTTGGCACTGCATACCACTTTAGTGCTATGACTTACTATTTTTTGAAAATTTTGATGCAAAAGATACTTTTAGCTATTATAGGCAAAAGGGCATCATGGATGCCCAGGTTCATACCTCTATTTTACGAAGCTAACTCATTAATCACGAATTAGAGACGGTTTTTCTATACAATCTTATCACAAATGCCTTTTCATTTGTTTTAAAGTGGTTATTACCTGGATAATTTGTACACAGCATTGTCATAAACAATAACCATGACCATTAAGGTAGTCCAATATCTCTGGCCATCGTGGAAGTTGACGTTTCAAAACGAATATACTTTCCGAATTGCTAAATATATTTGTCATTGTTGCCTTGAATTGTAATTTACGTATTGCTCCTACGGCCTAATGTGCTTATTGTAGCTGAAAATGTTTGTCGACGTAAAGTTTTAGGTACAACTAAAACAGGAGTTACGAGGAAATCTAGAAGGTTTCCGACAATGGAGAATTTGTGAAGAGCAGAACATTAGTTTAAAGTTGATTATGGTGTGCTGTAGGAGACAGAACAAATCTATGGCAATAACTTTTGTAAACTTTAAGAAGCCATCCAATGTCTCCATGGAACTCCAGTTTTAAAAATTGTAAGAAATCTAAGACTATCCAAAATCAGTTAAAGTAGTAGAACTTACTCTAAACAACGCTAAATTGAAAATAAGGCTTAGAGAAAAATATTCTGAAACATTCCTCATAAAAACAGGCCTATTACCATTACTGTTTGACTGAGCACTGGAATATGTAATGAGAGAATGGTACAAGGATAACGCAAAGAACATAAGAACTGGAAGAGTGAAAACTGGTAAAAGCTTAAACTGCTTGGGATTTGTTGCTGATATTATGCTCCTAGTCAAGAACGTTCAAGAAACTACTAAAGTAGTTAAATCATTAAAAAATAGCACTGAAACTCAGCCTCAGAATATCATTTGCAAGAACAAATTATGCCAGTGTGTCCACAAAAATACAGCAGAAGAACAGGAAATCAAAATCGATAAATCAATTTAAATATTTAGGAAAATCAATTTAAATATTTAGGCGTCTTCAGTCCAGTTACTGGCTCGACGCAGCATAATCATTAAAAAATAGCACAGAAACTCAACCTCAGAATATCATTTGCAAAAACAAATTATGCCAGCGTGTCCACAAAAATACAGCGGGAGAACAGGAAATCAAAATCGATAAATCAATTTAAATATTTATGAAAATCAGTTTAAATATTTAAGCGTCTTCAGTTCAGCTACTGGCTCGATGCAGCTTACCATGCATGGTAGCTAGGAAGACACGTAATTTTGATTAACGTGCCTCACCACTTTACGACTTTCAACATCGTCAATCCAATTGCCGGTTCGCACCTATCGGCACAAACCCTCCAAAAATTGAAACAGGTTAAAACTAATAGAACTATATTCGTGTACCCTTAGCTATGTCTTTCCCATTTTTAACCAACATATCACCACAAATATTGCTGAGTATGAAAAATAGTCTTTGTAAATAAAAAACAGACACGGATGAGTTTACCACTTATGTTAAGAAACTAAACATATTCAATTGCAGTAGATAAGAAGGTTTTTGTTATTTCCAACAATTTCCTGGTGAGCTTCTTATTTCGACATCGAATAATCGGCCGTAGGTTGAAAGCCCTGTTGCTTGGCGTCACCGACAGATGTCAGCGCGGCGCGCTGCCGGGGAAAACATGGCGAGCCTTTCACCCCCATCTCCTGTCGCCGTCTGCTCTGCAGTACCTGTATAGCGGAGCAAACACAGACTAATTGCAGTGAAAACTAGCATTATTCTATGGAGGGATGAATGCAAATGCTCTGCTGGTAAACCTAATATATTTTCTTGACGTTCTGTTAAAATTTACTAAGTGAGCATATGGCCTTCTTGAATACAGTGCAATAAACACACATAAATCAATAAGTAACTCAGTTTATTATTCCCGTCGCTCCACAATCTTCCTCTCTCTTGACCTCGAACGCGCATATGACCGCGTATGGCATTCCGGTCTCCTCTTCAAGCTCCAAACCTTCGCCCTTCCCATTAACTGCGTTCGTCTGAACGGTTCCTTTCTCTCCCGCCGTCCTTCCCATGTCACCATCCATAACACCGATTCCTACACCTTTTTCCCCTCCGCCGGTGTGCCCCAAGGCTCCGTCCTCTCCCCCCTTCTGTACTTGTTGTACACGGCGGACATGCCGCCGCCGTCACCCCCCGTCCACCTTCTCCAGTTTGCCGATGACACCGCCTTCCTTGCCCTTGCCCCCACCCTGCAACGCTCCCAACACCTTCTCCAATCCCATCTTGACCGGTTCACCGCTTGGTGCAACCAGTGGTTGCTCAAGGTCAATCCTTCCAAAACCCAGGCGATCACTGTAGGCAAAACCACTCCCTCCTTCCGCTTCCTTGATTTCTATCTCACCGTTTACGGCCGTCCCATCGCTCTCACCCCCACCCTTAAGTACCTTGGCGTCACCCTCGACCGTCGCCTCTCCTGGACTCCCCATCTCCAGACAATCCAAGCCAAGGCACGTTCCCGACTCCGTCTCCTCAAGCTCCTTTCCGGCTGAACGTGGGGTCTGGACCCCTCCACCATCCTCCACACCTATAAGTCCCTCATCCGCCCTATCCTCTGTTACGCCCATCCAGCCTGGATCTCCGCCCCCCCTTCCTTTTATAAATCCCTCCAAATTCTTGAACGCCATGCTCTCCGCCTTGCCTATCGCATCCGTCTCCCTTCCCCCACGCGGATCCTGTATGACCTTATCCCCTTCCCCCACATCCTCCTCTTCCTCGAAAGGATACGAATCCTATACACCTCCCGTAAACTCGATCCTCCTCACCCGCTCGTCTCCCCGATCCTCTCCCACCCCCGCCCGCTGCCGCGCCTGTACTCCCATGTCCCACCCGGTCTCCATCTCTCCACCCTCCTTACCCTCTCCCAAGGTGGTTTCCGCCAGCTCCCTCTCCCTGATGATGTCCTCGTCCCCTCCATCTACCCCTCCTATCAACTTTGACCCTGCCCCCCTCCCTCCTGGTGTCCTTTCCCTTAGGCACCCTCCCTCCTTGCTCTTCCCTTCCCTTCTCTTTCCTTTTCCCCCGTCCCCTCCCTCCACCCCTCTTCTTCCGGGCTTCCCCTCCCCCTTCCTCTCTCCCCCCTCTTTCCCCTGCCCGTGGCGTCCCTGCTCTCCCCTCTCGCTTTCCCACTCCCCCTCCTCCTCCTCCTCCTCCTCTCTTGGCAGGTCCCCGGACTCGCACACGCCTCGTGAACTTTCGCGCGCCGGAGATCATCGCCCTCGGTTTAGTGTCTGTGCCGTCGTGTCTGTGCATCAGTGTTTTTCGCCGTCCACGCTCCTTCGTTCACGTGTGTCATCTACCTCGTCAGTGTTTGTGCCCAGTGCCGACGGTTTTTCTTGTTTGTTTCGTCAAGTGTGAACGGCTTCATGTTTTTTTTAACTATTGTATCTCCTGTTTTTTAAACCGCCATTCTGTTACTTGTCTGTCTCCCTTTCTTTTTTATTGTACTGCTTATGGCTGAAGAGCGGAGTACACTGTTCCGCTGCCAGCCCACCTTTGTATGGGGTGTCCAAATTACAATAAAGAAAAAAAAAAAATCAATTTATTGTAATACCCCCCTCCCCAGGGCCCCCTTCATCAGAGGGTTGGATCCCCTCATTCGAAGGCGCCAGATTCCAAAGCCTGGGCTACTCTCTGGTTGGAATCTCTGCTTTCGAAGATTGTGTCCGTCTGTCTGTCTGTCTGCCCGTCTGCCCGCCGCTTACTGTTGTAGCTGTTCGTTCGTTCGTTCGTCCGTCCGTCCGTCCGCCTGCCTGCTCGCTGTCCGTCTCCGCTGCTGCCTGCTGTCCGTCCGTCCGTCTGTTCGCCGCCGCCGCCGCCGCCACCGCCAGCCGGTGCTCACGGCCGCCACCGCCGCCGCCGTCGCCGTCCGCCCTGGTCGTCCGACCCTAGTCTTCGTCTGTCTGCGTCTTCGTCTGTTCCCAGTTTGTGTCCTTTCCTTTTCGTGCTGTGCGTTTTTTCTTCCTGTCGTCATGTCCACCCCCACCACCACCATCATTACTACCACCACCGCCATCGTCTATACATCCCCTTCCGCCGCCTCCACCACTATAATGCGGTGTGCCCAGTCCCACCCCCCTCCTTCCATCCCACCTCTCCTCACTCTCCCCTCACCCTCTATCTTTGTCGCCCCCTCTCCCGCTTCTTCCTCCCGCTCCTCTCGTTCTGATCCCTTCCCCCCACTCCCCCAGCCTGTCACTGCAGCTCCGGCTCAGGTGGTGGCCCGTCGGGCCACTGTCCACGCCCAGCTCTCCCCGTCACCTTCGCCATCACCGCCGCCATTGCCACCGTCATCGTCATCGTCGCCGTCGCCTTCGCCTTCACCGTCACCGTCACCATCTCCGGCGCCGACTCCAGCCCCAGGACCTGCCACTCCCCGCCACATTCCAGTCAAGCACCCCAGTGGCACCCCTGTCTCGTCTGCTCCAAAAAAGGCTCTGCCTCGTCCCCCTTCCCCCACCCCTGATGCCATGGTTGTCTCCCCGCCCGTCCCTGCCCCCTCCTCCTCCTCCTCCTCTACCTCCTCCTCCTACAGCTACCTCCTCTCCCGTCCGGATCCCTCCCTCCTTGAAGCCCAGAACATCACCCTCTTCCTTCGCCAGAATTGTCCTGGTGCCCCCATCTCCCTCCTCACTCCTCGCCGTGATTCGGTACTCATCTCCTCCCCCAGCCCTACCCTCCACACGGACCTCCTTTCCCGTATCCCTATCACCCGCTTTGGCCCTCATGCCTCTCTCACCCCTGCTCCCTTGCCACCTCCCTCCCGCCAACCGCAACCTCCGCGTCGCCCGCCGACCCTCACCGCCGTGATCACTCGGCTCAGTCCAGTGATCACGGAGGAGGAGGTGTTGGTGGAGCTCCAGGCCCATCCCCAACTGGAGGTGCGTGCGGTTCGCCGGATCCATAATGCTGCCGGCCCCACCCGCCTTATGCGCGTTTTTTCTGAGGGCGCCCCCTCCACAGACCATCTCCTGAAGGAGGGTGCCCTCCTTTTTAACCAGCATTATAAAGTTGACCCCTCCCATTCCCCTCCTCAATCCCTCCGCTGCCAAAGGTGCTTGCGATATAATGCGCACCCAACATCTGAGTGCCGCTACGCCCCCACCTGCCCGTACTGTAGGTAAGCCCACTTTTTATGGCAGTACCCCAATCTCCAGTGCCCCCCTTCCTGTAATACCTGAAACCTCCCTCATCCCACCTACTCCCAGAAGTGTAAGGCCCGACCCCCTCCTACCACTCCTGAACTCACCATTCCTGTCCGCCCTCTGGACGCCCCCACCCCTCCCGGCAACTCCCTTCGCCCACCCCCTATCGCTGAGGACATCATCCGATTCCTCACCATTGTCCTGCAGAATGTACATCCTTTTCAGCGCCCACACACTCTCCAACAGATATCCCTCGCCACCCGATCCGTTTTCCACCTCAAAATGTACGCCACCTACTCTAACAACCAGGCCCATTTCACCTTCTCCCGTCTTGACACCCTCGTTTAAATCCCTGTCATGGCGCGCCAGTAACGTATCCTTTTCAACAACATCCTCTCCCTTCCCGCCAACAAGAACCTCTTCCTCCATACCCTTGCCACCCATCGCGTGGACGCCTTCCTCCTTAATGAAACCTTCCTCCAACCCCACCACACTGTCCACACTTCGCCCTACCTCCTCCTCCGCTCCGATTATCCCTTCCCAATTGCGCGTGGCGGAGTTGCCATTGCGCACCATCGCCAGATCCCCATTCGGCTCCAACCTCTCCTTCCCGACCCCACCGAACACTCGATCCTTAGTCTCTTCTTCCCTGGCCTTACCGTTACCTGCGCCACCATCTATGTCCACCCCAACGCCCCTATTCCCTTCGACTTCCTCTCCCACGTCGACCGTACCTTCTCCTCCTACATGATCGCCGCCGACCTCAACATCCATAGTCGTTCCGCTGCCCAGTTATGGCGGTGGCATCGGTTTCTCTCCTCCCTTCAAGGCGACCTCATTCCCATCCCCCAGCACACCCGTCCCGAATCCGACTCCACTTCCAATGTTATCCTCTCCTCCCACAACCTCCTTGGCCGCATAATGGTGGATGTCCTGGAGCCTATTGGTAGCGACCATCTCCCTGTCCTCCTCACCATTTCAGACGGTCGTCGCCCCTGCCCCGACCCCCATCATGACCCTCCCCCAAAGTACGTCCATGATTATTCTCGTGCCAACTGGAATGCCTACCGGGTTACCCTCTCCGCCCAGGTCGATAGCCACCCCTTCACCTACCACCACCCTGACGATGTCACCCATGCCGCCTCCTTTCTCCAGCAGACCTTGTCTGAGGCCGTGGAGGCCCACGTCCCTACTATCGCCGTCCACTCTCACCGTCCTACCTTACCCCCACAGGCCGTCCTCCTCCTCCGTGAATCCCGCCGTCTCTACCGTGCCTTCCTCCGCACGTGTGACCCGGACACACTACGACGCCACCGGCAACTCCAGCTACACATTCGTAATTTGCTCGCGGCTAAGAAATGCCGAGACTGGCGACAGAGATGCACCCGTTTAAATGCTACCCTACCAATCAACTCGTCCAAGTTCTGGTCGGCCTTCCGTCGCCTTACCGGAACTAAACCCTCCCCCTATTATCCTCTTCTCCATGATGATCACCCTTTCCCTGACTCCCTTAGTAAGGCCAATCACTTTGCCTCCTACCTCTCCGATGTATTTTCCATCCCCGATGATCCCCAGTTCGATTACTCCCTCTTCCCGGATATCCGCGATCCAACTGACACCTCTGCCCCTCCCCTCCCTCCTGGTTTCCAGTACTTGGACAACATTGCACACACGGAACTCAATGCCCCTATCACTACACAGGATCTCATTGCTACACTCTGCACAAAACGCAACACCGCTCCCGGTCACGATCGTGTCACCTACCGTCACCTTCGTAAATAAAGCTCCTGTCTCTTTCCTCTCCACCCTGACCCTGGCCAGGCTCTACAATGTAGTCCTGTCCACCGGTTACTACCCCGACCTGTGGAAAACCTCCCGTATCCTCATGTTCCTTAAACCTGGCAAACCGCCGTCCGCTGTCTCCTCCTACCGCCCCATCAGCCTTACCTCGGTCTTCAGCAAGGTCCTGGAATCTATCCTCACCCGCTGCATCCACCAGCATCTCCGCCAGCACCGCCTCCTTCCCGTCACACAGTGTGGCTTTCGGCCATCCTTCTCTTCCGACGACCTTCTCCTTCACCTCACTCATCTCCTTTCCGAACAGCTTAATTCCCGTCGCTCCGCAATCTTCCTCTCCCTGGACCTCGAATGTGCCTATGACCGCGTATGGCATTCCGGTCTCCTCTTCAAGCTCCAAACCTTCGCCCATCCCATCAACTATGTCCGTCTAATCGGCTCCTTTCTCTCCCGCCGTCCTTCCTATGTCACTGTCCATAACACAGATTCCTACACCTTTTTCCCCTCTGCCGGTGTGCCCCAAGGCTCCGTCCTCTCCCCCCTCCTGTACCTTTTGTACACGGCGGACATGCCGCCGCCGTCAGCCCCCGTCCACCTTCTCCAGTTTGCCGATGACACCGCCTTCCTTGCCCTTGCCCCCACCCTACAGCGCTCCAAACACCTTCTCCAATCCCATCTTGACCGGTTCACCGCTTGGTGCAACCAGTGGTTGCTCAAGGTCAATCCCTCCAAAACCCAGGCGATCATTGTAGGCAAAACCACCCCTTCCTTCCGCCTCCTTGATTTCTACATCACCATATATGGCCGTCCTATCGCCCTCACTCCCACCCTTAAGTACCTTGGCGTCAACCTCGACCGTCGCCTCTCCTGGACTCCCCACCTCCGGACAATCCAAGCCAAGGCACGCTCCCGACTCAGTCTCCTCAAGCTCCTCTCCGGCCATACGTGGGGTCTGCACCCCTCCACCATCCTCCACACCTATAAATCCCTCATCTGCCCTATCCTTTGTTATGCCCATCCGGCTTGGATCTCCGGCCCCCCTCCCTTTTATAAATCCCTCCAAATCCTTGAACGCCATGCTCTCCGCCTCGCCTATCGCATCTGTCTCCCCTCCCCCACGCGGATCCTGTATGGTCTCATCCCCTTCCCCCACCTCCTCCTTTTCCTTGAAAGGATACGGATCCTGTACACTTCCCGTAAACTCGACCCTCCTCACCCGATCGTCTCCCCGATCCTCACCCACCCCCGCCTGCTGCCGCGCCTGTATTCCCATGTCCCACCCGGTCTCCATCTCTCAACCCTCCTTACCCTCTCCCAAGGTGGCTTCCGCCAGCTGCCCCTGCGTGATGATGTCCTCCTCCTCTGCATCTACCCCTCCTATCAACTTTGATCCTCCCCCCCCACCTCCTGTGTCCTTTCCTTTAGGCACCCTCCCTCCCCCCCTTTCCCTTCCCTTCTCTTTCCTTTCCCCCCTCCCTCCTACCCTCTCCCCCGGGCTTCCCCTCCCCCTTCCTCCCTCCCCCTCTCTCCTTTGCCCATGGCATCTCTGCTCTCCCCTCTCCCATTTCCCCTTCCTCCTCCTCCACCTCCTCTCTTGGCAGTTCCCCGGACTCGTACACGCTCAGTGAACATTCGCGCGCTGGAGATCATCGCCATCAGTGTTTAGTGTGTGTGCATCGTTTTGTGTTTCGTGCTGTTACAACTCAACTGTTCACATGTGCCGTCGCCGTCTCCGTGTTTTGTGCACCGTATCTACAAGTGTTAGTGTTTTTCTCGTCCAACGTGAACGGCTGCATGACTGCAATTTTGGTTTCTTCCGCCTAAATTCCTTATCACTTCTAGGCTTCTTCCTTGCCACTTGTTTTACTTCTATGAGGCTTTGAATGATTCCATCCTGTTCATTTTTTGTTCTATTGTGCTCCCCTTTGTTATCTTGTCATGCCTTTCATCTGACATGTGGAAACAGAATGACATATCCAGCTGAACTTCATGTTCTACATTATAATGTTCACTGTGGTAGTCAAACTTTAATTCTGAAATAATACTACATTTCAGGTTAGAACTCACATGCTGTTAGAACCATGACGTTTTGGTTGAACTCTGTTTCCTGTCCATTTTATACAAGCTTCATTTTTCACTCTGCTCGCTTTATGGCTACATGTTTTGGGAGCTCCACTACATTCTTTCTTTCTTCATCACTCCCTGACATTTGTCACTAACATTATGACTGTCTGACATTTTATCAGCAATGACAATAGAGATTAATCAATGAGAATGAGGCAATAATGATTATTTGCCCTTCTTAAAATTGTGCTGACAATATTAAATTTTGTGTGAACCCCAATCTTTTGTACCTGTGGGCATTCTCTTCAGTGAAAGTGATAACAATGACTGCATAACAATACAAAAAGTATCAGAACATATGGGATTTTTATACATCTTTATCAGGCTACATCCTTAAAACACAAAACCATACCTAACTCAATGTTGTCAAAAAATGGATGTGTGTATTTTTTTAATATTCCCATTCATTTACAAAACAATTCAGTATTGCTTCTTGTGTTCTTACCTTACTCCTAAATCTTATCTGATCTTTCTTGAGGTCATGTTTTACTATCTATTCACTACTTCTGTATACAATTCCTGATAGTATTTTTCAGCCATAAATACTCTGGATTTCGTATGTTGTTAGACATAAAATGGACAGATGGATCATAACCTACAACTGCAAGTGTAAGAGGCAAAGGGCACGAAAGTAGAACAGTGGCTGAGAAGGGACTGAGACAGGGTTGTAGCCTATTCACTGTGTCATTCAATCTGTGCACTGAGCAATCTGTCAAGGACACCAAGAAAAGTTTCGACATGATTTTACAGTTCATGAATAAGAAATTACAGCTTTAAGGGTTGCCAATGACAGTGTAGTTCTGTCACTGTTGGCAAAGGACTTGGAGGGTAAGTTGAATGGAAGAATAGTGTCTCTAAAAGAGTGTATAAGATGAACAACAAGAAAAGTGGTATCCTTCAGCTATTGCCATTAGGGAGTTGATCGTCATTTGTTTTACATGTCAATTGTTTCGTGGGTAACAGTGCTCCACATTTGGTAATTGAAGGATCAAGTGCTTTAATCCATTATTAAAAGTTGTTATCTTTTGATAACTGGGTCAAGTTATTTACAATATTGTCCATGGGCAATTTTAAAGTCTTGATTACGACTAGTTCTCTGCATTAAACACAGCTCTCTCTTCCCAGTACAACATACATTGAACCAGATGAAGGAAAGACTTCTTTCTTCTCATCCATGTGGTAGGTCTCCCCAGACACAGTTTTTGGGTGCCTTTCGCAAAAACTACCCGTCTCCTAAACCTAACCAGTCCTTTTCCTTCACCCCTCTTCTTTCCCTTTCAGTCTTTCTACAAGAAGATGTAGCCACTGCCTCCAAACCTAACAAATCAGTCCCCCCAAATTGCCCAGATGTAGAAAAAGATATCAGAGGTCAAAAAATTGTAAGGTGGTTGTTAAAATGTGACGCAGCCAAGATCTCCTTACACATACACAGCCCTCTCTTCCCAGTATAACGTAGATTGAACTTCTCATCCATCTGGTAAGTCTCCCCAGACCCAGTGTTCTGGGTGGCTTTCCCAAACCCTACCCATCTCCTAAAACTGGTTCATGACATTCTTCCAGTTTTTTGGTGTTATTCATATGACAGCCTCGTTTACCAGCCTCTTTGTGTCACCCAGTGTAAAGGTTTTTTTTCGCTCCGCAACATCTATTTTTATTTGAGCAGAGATGAGTTCAGTTGTGTTGTAATGGCAGTGGTACGGTGGAAGACAAATAACTTTGTAGCCGTGGTTATCTGCTAACGTATCAATCACATAATGCGTCTTCTGTGGCTTGTATCATTTGACTACTTCCAGAAGTTCCGCTTTCCACATATTTTGTTCGAAGCCTGTTTATTATCTTTCAACCAGCTGACTACTCCGCCTCTCCTTGCAACAGCTGTTGGTGCCTTATCTAACTGTACAAATGGTATCGTGCGTTGTCCATCACAAAAACACTACCAGAACTGACGTTTGGTAGCAAACGAGTAACAAACCAGTCTTTGAATGTATCTGAATTCATCTCCTCATGGTAGCTGAGAGATTTTATTGCCTGAAACATCATCATAGCACTGGGCACAAAACCGTTCATAGAGCCAGCATGGCATATAATTAGTCGCCCTCCCTTACCAGTTGGTACACACATAGTTCCGTGGCGCGTCGTCTGTCCATGAGACAGAACGTGCGTGACACACATTGACCCACGTTTCGTCCATCCATATTACATTTTCCAGATTGACTGCTAGCATCTCGTGCAGGAATCGACATCTCTGTGCTACAGTGTCTCCGCATTCCGTTAATACCTTTCGTACTGGAACCTTTTCCAATGAAAGCCATTTTTTTTTTTTTTCAGAACAATGGAGAGACTTGTTGTTCTGCCTGCGAACAAACCACAGTAAGACAGTGATGCCATCAACTTTTTAAGTTTCGAATTCTCCTTCCTGCTGTAGTACGCGTATATGTGTTGCCTGATAGCACTTTTGACAAAGTTGTCTGTTTCAATCACACAACACGATCTCTTCCTGGAGTTTCCAGGCGTCCCAATAACAGGGCTCGCAGCTGAATTGGCAGCTTCTTCATCATTTGTAACTCTCTTCACTGTTGCTGCAGAGATGTGCAATGCTTCTGCCTTTCAGTCAACCAATTTTCTCACTGATAACAAAAGGCCCACCAATGACCCTTTCCCTTTCAAAGTAAACACGCAATCTGTATATAAATTAGTGTGCTTGGGATTTCAGCATAGCTTCTTTCCCAAAAGCCATTTTCCCCTTATACACACTTTTGCACTTATACGGCAAGACTCACAGATGTAGCAGCATGCACACGTGTACACACAAACCTGAACGTAGCACGAGGCATAACTGACTGAAAGCAGTGGTCCAGCGAGTACTACGGCAACACTTGGCCGTTGCCACGGTAACATAAACAAAAGCTCATGATCCAATCGGCCGTCGCGGATGCGCGAAGCAAGTGCGCCGAGGCCGTGTCAACTGTCGGAGCTCTTCTCTCGCCGTATGTAGTATAGCTGTGCCCGTAAGGCAATTACATCACGCCAGTTGTGCATGTGCAGAAGCTCCTTAAAATTGCACAAGTGAAGGTAAGCTCACGATCCTGATGCAAGTTCCACCAAATCTAGAGGAGTAATGCAGCACAGCACGGTAGACTTAGTGCCGTGTATTTCAGATTATACATTACATTTTAACAGCATTCAGAAATAAAAGGAAACAATAAATCCAGAAGGTGTCAAAAGTTAGGGTGCTCACGGTCTCTTGTGCTCTGACACAGCAGCTTCCACTGGTAACATTGTAATGGCTACTGCAGTGATCTATAAGTTATTATTATTTCTCTCCCCTCTCAGACGCCACATCTGGTCAAAGAAGGCAAGTGACGCTAACCTTGATGAAGTGTGACTTCCTTTTAACTGTATGGTATATGTTATATTGCATTTAGGAACTTTCGGGTAATTGAACATGTATCAATAATTACGGATTTCTGTAGTTGTATATATAAGTTTGGATGTAGCTGTATTGCATTGATGTACTGGTGGATATTGTGTGGTATGACTCCTGTAGTTGATAGTATAATTGGTATAATGTCAACTTTATCCTGATGCCACATGTCCTTGACTTCCTCAGCCAGTTGGATGTATTTTTCAATTTTTTCTCCTGTTTTCTTTTGTATATTTTTTGTATTGGGTATGGATATTTCAATTAGTTGTGTTAATTTCTTCTTTTTATTGGTGAGTATGATGTCAGGTTTGTTATGTGGTGGTCTTTTATCTGTTATAATGATTCTGTTCCAGTATAATTTGTATTCATCATTCTCCAGTACATTTTGTGGTGCATACTTGTATGTGGGAACGTGTTGTTTTATTAGTTTATGTTGTATGGCAAGTTGTTGATGTATTATTTTTGCTACATTGTCATGTCTTCTGGGGTATTCTGTATTTGCTAGTATTGTACATCCACTTGTGATGTGATCTACTGTTTCTATTTGTTGTTTGCAAAGTCTGCATTTATCTGTTGTGGTATTGGGATCTTTAATAATATGCTTGCTGTAATATCTGGTGTTTATTGTTTGATCCTGTATTGCAATCACGAATCCTTCTGTCTCACTGTATATGTTGCCTTTTCTTAGCCACGTGTTGGATGCGTCTTGATCGATGTGTGGCTGTGTTAGATGATACGGGTGCTTGCCATGTAGTGTTGTCTGTTTCCAATTTACTTTCTTCGTATCTGTTGATGTTATGTGATCTTAAGGGTTGTAGAAGTGGTTATGAAATTGCAATGGTGTAGCCGATGTATTTATATGAGTGATTGCTTTGTGTATTTTGCTAGTTTCTGCTCATCCTATACAGAATTTTCTTAAATTGTCTACCTGTCCGTAATGTAGGTTTTTTATGTCGATAAATCCCCTTCCTCCTTCCTTTCTGCTTAATGTGAATCTTTCTGTTGCTGAATGTATGTGATGTATTCTATATTTTTGCTATTGTGATCGTGTAAGTGTATTGAGTGCTTCTAGGTCTGTGTTACTCCATTTCACTACTCCAAATGAGTAGCTCAATATTGGTATAGCATAAGTATTTATAGCTTTTGTCTTGTTTCTTGCTGTCAATTCTGTTTTCAGTATTTTTGTTAGTCTTTGTCTATATTTTTCTTTTAGTTCTTCTTTGATATTTGTATTATCTATTCCTATTTTTTGTCTGTATCCTAGATATTTATAGGCATCTGTTTTTTCCATCGCTTCTATGCAGTCGCTGTGGTTATCCAATATGTAATCTAATTGTTTAGTGTGTTTTCCCTTGACTATGCTATTTTTCATACATTTGTCTATTCCAAAAGCCATATTTATATCACTGCTGAATACTTCTGTAATTGTTTGAGTTGTTGCTGCCATTAGTTTTAGATCATCCATGTATAGCACATGTGTTATTTTGTGTTGGTATGTTCCAGTAATATTGTATCCATAATTTGTATTATTTAGATTGTTGGATAGTGGGTTCAGAGCAAGGCAGAACCACAAAGTACTCAATGAGTCTCCTTGGTATATTCCACGCTTAATCTTATTATTATTATTATTATTATTATTATTATTTAGTGGGAGTGCTCAGACATGAAGCATTGGCATGCTGAAGCCTTCTAATTTCTGCTAGTATGGAAGGTTGTCCAGCAATCAAATAATTTCCGAACAGGAAGAACCACATTTTAACTGTGTTGATTTTATCTGAGGGCAAAGTGTGTGGAAGAAGTAAATACCAGTAGGTAGGACAGTGCACATTTCTTTTCTGAGGTGGAGTTGTTGATGGCACTTGTGATGCACTGGGAATTACTTTACCGTTCATTTTATGTCACAGACTGCTGCAACACACACACACACACTGAAAGAAACACTGCACTGCAGTCATGGACTGTGCGGCTGGTGCCGGCGAAGATTAGAGTCCTCCCTTGGGCATGGGTGTGTGTGTGTGTGTCCTTAGGATAATTTAGGTTAAGTAGTGTGTAAGCTTAGGGACTGATGACCTTAGCAGTTAAGTCTCATAAGATTTCACACACAATTGAACATTTTTGAGAAACACTGCATTCAAGATATACTCATTTGAAAGTAGATTTTTGATTATGATATCAATGAAACAAAAAGAACCTGAATAGACTTTGTACATGACTTACAATGTGTAGTGTCTGAGAAGAAACCAGATGTAAAAAAAAAAAATGAATAAAAATAAGCAGCACCCATATCTCACAGACTCACTAGTTCTTGGTTCAGTATAACAGAATCAAGAACCAAATATTATTTATCTTTAATCATTTTATAAATAAAACTAATCAAATTTTTTTCTAAAATTAAGTTTGGCAATAATGTTTGTGATATAGGAGGGAGGGGGAATTAGCTGATACCTTACACACTCAGGGGTAGGGACAATGACCTTATAATGGTTTCCACCACAGGCAAGAAGTAACATATACTTTATCGACTATAGCAGGTCATTTCTATATTTTAAATTTACATTGTTCATATTTATTGAAATTATTTTCCCGACTTTGATATAATCCTCGAGTGCTTTGCATATGTGCCACTGCAGATTTCAGGAACTCTGTGTGATGCAGCTGTTGTTGAAAGTCGAAATAAAATGTTTTAGACTTGTGTAAATGTTTCCAGTTGGCATGGAGCGTAAGTGCGATTCTCTCTTCAGCCGAGGTCTCTAGTCTATAGCCACGGTCTTGATTTTTGTTTTCCTTTCAATACGTGTTACCAACCAGTGAAAATCATCCACCAACATACATATCAAAGCAGGCCTTATGAAGTTAGTGACTAGTGAACTGCCACCAAATATCTGACGCTTCCACAAAAATTCAGACCGAAATTTTTCTCTTCCTTCGCTGCTTTGTTTCCTGCATCAGCAACAGCGCAGTTGACATACACGACAATCCTGTCTAGATATCACTGTTTTCATCGCAACTATTTCACTGCGGTGTGGTTCTATCGGGTATCTGTGTATGTAAGTTTAGTACCAAAGAAACAAAATCGCAGACTTCGCTTTTGTTCGCTCTCTCAATACTCGTTTGGCAGTGCTTTCTTTCGCTCGTCTAGTGTAAACACTTGTTCGTAAGTACAAGCGAATTGTAGTGAACTGTTGTCTGGATTGCTCGTTCGGTTGTGTTTGCTGCGGTGGACAGTCACTACACAGCAGACGGCAACAGGAGAGACAAGACTACACTGACAGAGTAAGGGACGTAGTTCACATAAGTTACGACATCCAGTTGAAGGGTCAATTGTAGTGTCTGATTCCAACCGTCGGCTTTGAACAGTGATGTCATATCTAAGGCAAAGACGCTACATTGAGGTAATCTTTGAAAGTAACTGATTAAAAAAGTAACTGATAAAAAAAAAAAGAATGTAGCATACTATAAAATTATGTACAATCACAGGTGATTAATTACTTAGCCAAGATTTATATTGGAAAGAACTGAAGGTAACGAAAATAAATAACAGAAAAAGAGTAATATCCATGTCTGGAATAAATTAATATCGTAATTTATGTGAGTAAGAAAAAGGCAGATAACCTTTAAATCTATTACAGTATAGCATGTGGTGAAGTCATTATATTATAAAATAGTGTTAATATGTAATAATTATTGAATCTAAAAATTCTACTGGGGGAAAGTGGGAGTTTTTGTGCATGGAGAAACTAAAATGTAACACAATAACAGAAAATGAAATAAATCGTAACATATATGAAACATTAAAAAAACAGTAGCAAGAAATGTGAAGAAACTGACACACAAATCCTGAAAGAGCTGTCGGTATACAGGTAATGAACAGTCACATAAAGTAACAAATGTTGGCATCAGTAAGTAGCATTAAACGATGTAGGTCAGTTCTATTTACCGATTCCAGCCATTTCATGGTTCATTATTTATATAGTTTATCCAGCAGGTTTGGGCACTGGGTAATAGGGTTTCACCATTAATGATTACTCTCTGAACTACTATGGGAAAGTAACAAATATTGGAATCAGTAACCCCAATTGACCTAATTGGTTTATTCTGTTTACCAATTCCAGTCCTTCTGCAGTTCGTTATTTAGACAGTTTTAATAACACATATATACAGTACAGTGTTATAGGACTTCTACATTTACTATTACTTTTTGCACTACTATGAAAAAGAAAAAAACTTGGAATCAGTACGGTAGTTTCGTATTCCCTGGATCATTTGCACAACAAGTTGTAATGATGTGGAAAGAATCATTTTACGCTCAAGTAACAAATTTACAATATGCTGCTACATCCAGACTATTTACTGGGTGTTTTTATTATTTTTTAAGTATAAAGAAGTTAATTACTAATTACTACCAATCACATTTTACACATTATTGGTACACAAACAGAAATACAGAACAGTTGTTATCGAGGAGAATCTTTTCAGTTGGTTTTCAAATTTAACTTTGCCGTGTGTCACATGTCTCTGATGAAAATTTTGATAGTAATATTGTGCTTCACTTTTTGTGCAAAAGACAACCTCAAACAAGGATAAGTTACACCAGAACTTTATTCCACGTGACATTATTGAATGCAAGTATGGAAAATATGTTGCCTCTCCCCAATATCTACGTGGCCGAACTAACTTGTTTTAGGGCTTACGAAAACCTTTTTTTTACCTTGTAAGTCTTATCAATATAGACATTAAGAAAATTTTGATGTTCCACCCTATGTATCACCCCCCCCCCCCCCCAATTTGTTACAGTTATCATGGGTTTAGTACCCCTAAGAGGGCAGAACTGCATAATTTGTGCCTTTTGAAATTGAGAGCGAGACCATGTGAAGAAAACAGTCAATGATACATTAAAGAAGATTGTTTCTCATTTCTTCCCCTGCTGTATACATGCTTGGATTGATTGCAAAACTAGTGTCATCTACAAAAGGAACTAACTCTGTTTGTTGTGTGTTAGACGAGTGGCAATTTACATGATGGCAGATCTATGATGGGACCTTGGGGAACCCTATTATGATTTCTCTCATTAGAAGAATCTACCCTGATTGCATTGGTTGGTTTACTATGCATAACTTTTCACATTCCATTGGTTATGTATGATATTATCTGTTGGTTGGCTGTGCCATCAATTCCATAAAACCTCAGATCATCTACAAGAATGTTGTGATTTACACACTCAGATGTCTTAGATAGATCACGGGAAATAACAACTGGTGCTATTTTGTTATTTCATCATCACAAGTTTTCATGCTCATCATGGAGCATTATGACTCCACAAACGGAGTGTCTCCATCCTGTTAGGCCCTGCTGAAGAAGTAGACCAGAGATTATCTTCTCCTCGGTCTCTTGCCCTCGATGTTCCCTTCCGAGATTATTTTCTCCACATCTTCTCACAGTATGGCCAAAGGGTGGAGAATTTTTTGATTGATACAAGAAGAAAGGCGTCTGGAGATATTCAGTTGCTCAATAACAAACATCTGTTCTTCTTTCCATCCATTTTATGTACAGTAATCTGTCAGCACCAAAGCTCAAATGCATCAATATGCTGCACACATGTGCATCTCTCGTGTCTTTGGACAAAATGATAAGCAACTACTGATGCTCTAAAAATTAGTGAATGACAAATAATAAGAATTGACAGTGAGACATTAGCAAAAGAAGATTAGCCATCATCTAAATTGGTGATGCTTGGGAAGCATAAGCCCCTCAAGAGGACAGTCGCAAATTGTATTCTTTCTCATCATAAAATATACAGTTTGTGTATTATTCAAGAAAGGAACAGCCAATGCATATAAAACTATCTGCATCTCTTGTCGCAGCAGACCTGTTTCAGGGTAGTTAATCGTTATTGCCTCAATTTGTCAGAAAGTTAGGATTCCATTACATGCCTGTTTGTGGCTGGATGTTATTAATGCAGCACCAAGATACTACAGCCTGGCACTGCCGTTTTCTGAGTGAATCAGTAGGGACGAATTTTTACAAAATCATTTGGCTTGATGAAACCTGGGTAAAAGCGGGACACAGCTTTGGAAAAGGTTGTAAATATGATACCATCAGCAGTAGTGTGGCAGCTCAAACTGACACAGAGAAGTAAAATAATTGTAGAGCACACTGGAACTTCAGAAAGTTTCATTCCTAGTTGTCTGCTGTTATTAAGTTCGCAGAAGACCTCCGAAGAAGAGGTGAGGCACAGGACTTTTGTAAAATGGTTTTAGGATACTGTACTTAAAATCGTTACAAAATAAGTCTGTGATCTTTATGGATTACTATTTATATTATTCAGTATACAAGGTAGAACACCCACAAAGACAGTGAGGAAAAACAAGACATTATTTGCTGTCTAGAGAAATGAAACGAACCTGTTGACAGTAACTTGAAATGCTGGCACCTCCAACATAGTAGTTGCCCATTCACTTGCCAGTCCATTCAACTGTGGACTGGCTTTTCTGGGTGATGTCTAACTACTTATAGATGTAGGTAAGAATGAATTATTATTTAGAAAAGAACATAATGCAATGAAATATGGCTTGATTGGAATTTAGATTTTCATGGCCTAAAGAATCAACAGAATTCTGAATTACATACAACTTTGCTGGCTAAAAATTTACAATAATGAACATTATTTTTCTTCTGCATTGTGAGCCTTGTCATCTATATGAATGAGAAAAAGTGCAAATTGAAATGGATTACTTGAAATAATCAGTATCTTGATTCACCAATGGTGTACATCTGATGGTATAGAAAATTTAAGGTAAGAAAGTAGTTGAAGTCCAGAGTCTAACGGTGGCTCTGACTAAATCTGCAATGGAAAACACTACTGGGGGGGGGGAGTGCTTTTCCAATAATGTCAACATTCATACAGCATGGTTCCATGACCTAGGAGCAGATTTCTATTGTTGAGGAACTGAACGACTGTTCAATGTTCTGACCATTGTTTAGACACTTTGCGACTGTGCTGAAAAAAATAGTGCCACATATCTGTGTCACTTGGAAGTGTAATGCAGCATCCAGTAAACGTTATTCTGCCTGCAATAATGAAGTTTACCATACAAAGAGTGGTTCAACAATTTGAGATTTATCACGTCACGTTGTTCTGGGTCTGGTGAGCTTATAAAAGTATTTTTGAAACAAACTGCCGTAGTTTGCATTTGTTGCCACATAATTTGCAAATCTGTTCAGTATGATGCTTCAGAGTCCATTGGTTTCTGGTGTGAATTTACTGCCTTTGTCAGAAAAGTTCCAGGACAGGTATTTTAAAAAAATAGAAAATTACACTTACTGAGTAATTATCCTAGCTCCTATCGAAATTAGTCCCCTTGGCTCTCTATACACAGTGGCCAATGTTTCTGGAGGTCTTGGAAGCAAGCAGGAAAATTTTCAACTGCAATTGCTGTAAGGTCATTTCTCACAGCCCATTGGATGCCTGCAATATCCTGATGGAGCTTTCCTTTCAGTCACCCTTTCACTCAAACAAGGAAAAAACAAAAAACTGTGAGGTGAAAGGTCAGGGGAATACGGTTGATGTGGGATGGCAATAACAGAATGTCTGCCCAGCTTTGGGGTATTGCATTGTCATGCAGTGAAAACCAGTACTGAGAATGTCACAAATCAGGGCGGTGATATCAAATGACTTGTTGTAAATGATTCGAGACTTCAGTGTAAAGAGTTTGGTTCACTGTTTGAACTGTAGGAGCATACTCATGGCGAATAATCCCTATCAAAGGATGTGGTCAACATTTCCTATATTCTCAAAGGTTGTCATTTGACTTGTTTTTTATAGGCTGGTAATCCAGGTCTCTGCCATTCAGCACTTTGACACTTGGTGTGAGGGCTATACTGGTAGCACCAACTTTCTTCTTCAGTAATAACCTTTTACAGAAATGAGGGATTGTCCAATTTTCACAAGTGGTTTTCCAGAGCATAAAGCAGAACATAATGTTAACTCATTGCTCACAATCAGCATTCATTGTGTGACCATAACTAAAACCCAAACAGTGTATTCCTAAGCTCAGTCCTTTCACTTAGTGATTTTGTATGGCAACCTGTCCAAGTTTATTTGAAGGACATACACATACCACATATCGTAAAAATAACATTTTTCATTTTTACAAGCAAAGAAAGAAAAAACCGTCCTGAAACTTTTTTGACAGAAGGAGTGTTTTAAAATAATGTATATATGTAAAAGCTACTGATTATGGGAAAAAACGTGATACTTTCACAGCTACATCGTATTCTGCAGTCAGTGTGAAGTGCATGGCACAAAGTACTTCCTGTTGTAATAGGTATTGCTAAGTCTTCCAATTCCATTAGCTTGTATAAATCTGTTTGTACTGTGTTTAAAATGCAAAGTATTTATAGTAAAGTAAAGGGATATGTTACATCCAGAGAAATTATGCTGTTCGAGCAATGACATTTCTACAGACTAATAGTATGTTGACTGGGAAAATTCTTTAAAGGAATAAAAGACAGGATGTACATAAAGTTTGGGAACACGTTGAATTATTTATTGCACAAGAACTAAATATTGTAGAGATGTCATACATATGGCATTTTGAAGAGGAAATCTGAAAGTGTTCCCCCCCCCCCCCCAAACATTCGATGTGTGAACCATGAGTGAGCTGGCAGATGTCAATATGGTAATCAAATTCCTGCCATACCCGTCTGAGCATTGCATTGTCGACTGTGGCAGTCACTTCCAGTATTCTCTCCCGGAGATCTCCTACATCACGTGGTAGAGGCGGTACATGCACCAGATCTTTAATGTCCCACAGAAAGAAATCACACCGAGTGACATCTGGGGATCTGGGAGGCCATTTCGAACTCCAACACACAGAAAGCTTGCTCCGCACCTGAACTCACCATGTCTGCGACTGGCGCTGACTATCGGCAAATTACCAAACTACACTGTGGCGGTATAAGTGAAGAAAAAAAAAAAAAAAAAAAAAAAAAACTTTCAGGGTTTCTCTTCAAAATGACATATGTATGATATCTAACAGTGTTTGGTTTTTGTGCAATAAATAATTGAAAGTGTTCCCGGACTTTATGTACCTCCTGTATTTATGTCGGTGGATTAGCTTCCACCTAACACAAAACATGACACTGCAAATTGCCACCAGTTAAACAAAAAATTAAATGAATGCACTTCCTCCACAACTGACCTGACTACCTACATTCAAGGTTTAAACGTTACTGTCAGCTACTGACAAGTAACAGTTTTGGCTATAAGGATGCACAAGTGGTGATATAACATAACAACAACTTTGTTACAGGTGTAGGGAAACATTTTCTGCAAAACACGGAAATCCACTCAAGTAAACATTAAGCTACCAATACAAGATAAACAGTGAATATCTGGTACAACTGAGTCAGTAGTAGCACTGTTAAAAATGGCAGCATTCCTGCTGATTCACTATATTTCATTTAGCGGGCATAATCACAGAGCATATTAAAAGGTTTAGTAACAGTTCATCCCAATGTATTATTTTCCTATAATTTCCTTGTTCCTTATTAAGCACTGTATTCAGCATTGAATAGTAGCTCTAGGAAGCTTTGGTCCTGATGCACCATATTGAACCTTCAGTAGATGGAGACTACTTCCTGCCATCTTTTCACTGTTTTCAGATTGCAACTGCTGCTTACATCTTCTTTGCACATTCCAACGATGCGAAAATACAGCCCGTGTGATGACCATTAAATGCAGTTTAGTGGACACCTTTTGTGTAACAAATTAAGTTATATTAACCAATAACAATAATAAAACCATGAGGAAGGAAGAATGGAGTAGGAGTCTATTGTTGAAGTGGTCTGCAGATTTACAGCACAGGTTATAAGTTATTATCTCAAAAAGTTTATTATTCTTTTCCCACATCACTAACACATTCTGTATACCACACTTGTCACTATAATACTGCTAAATGCTCTCACTTATACACTAATATAAATTTTTTTCACTGAACACACATTCTCTTCATCACTTCTTGTTGCTGGAAGACATTTGAAAAGAGTACAAGCTTTTTGTGCAAATTAGACATTTAACAAGTAATCTACTGCAATGAACTGCAAAATTATCAATGACAGACAAAAGGCAATTACCAACAGCTCAATGGAGAAGTGCATTTTCTACATATGGTATTGTCTGTCTGTCTGTGTGTGTGTGTGTGTGTGTGTGTGTGTGTTGGCAATTGCCAAACACGCATTGCAATAACAATAATGGAAACCCATGTGCAGAAGAATTCATCCACACACACACACACACACACACACACACACACACACACACGCCAATACAAACTGATTACAAAGTTCTGACCAGGAAACAGCTTCTCAGTTATTTCGGAAGTGGAAACACATTTATCTTCTTAAAACAACAAATTGCTAGCACATTTCTTTTAATCATAAGTACAACAATCACTGCACATCCACTCCTGCAGTTCCACAACACACACACACACACACACACACACACACACACACACACAGGGTAATAGGAGCCTAAGGATGCACCAGCATGTCAAAGTATTTTCCATTACCAGTTGCCATGTGCCACTACAATAAGACAGTCATACACTATCACATTACATTTTTATGTGCGGATAACTTAACAACAAGACATAGCCAATAATCACCAAACTACATTAGGAATGATTTAAATCAAGTTTTTCCTAAAGTGGCTCTTACTCCTTTCTGTTTGATACATCCCTATAGAGCTCATCAGTGTTCTTTCCCCAACCAATGGATATTCAAAAACCTCAATGTAATACTTGATGAGAGTTTTTTTATTATTTATTTTTCATTTTTTATTTATTTATCTGTACATTTTGGTTGCCATGCTATCACAATAAATAGCAGCCTGCAAGAAATACCATGTGGAATAATCTGATAAAGGAAAGCTTTAAAAAAAGAAGGGGTTCACCACAAGTATTTACCTTTGGGAATGATTTACTACGAGTTTTGAGTGTGATGTGTCTTTTTACCGATATGTAAGATGAACAGCCAGTGGAGAAGTAGGAGAGCAAAGGACAGACATGTTAGATATATGGAGCCGTCTTTAGATGGCAGAGGTACCACTGCCTGTCAAGAGCAGCCAGGGTATTCCACCAACAGGATACATCCTTCAAATACCATTACGACATGCCACTACTCCTGCATTGGTCCTATAATTGATGGAGGTATGTTATGAACCATATTAGAATGTCCTGAAGCCTGTTAGGATGTAAGATCAGTACCAAGAATGTTGTACACTGATCAAGGAACGTCTACACCATCAACCCAATACAGAAATGAAACATATGGCACAGGACATGAGATAATCCAAGAGAACCAACATTTGGTTCAAAGGTTACAGAAGAAGGCTGCTCTCAGTTCTTATGACGTGGATCACCCAGCGTCAGAGGAATACGAGAAGATTAATTGGATACAAAAGAAAATTTTCCCCAAATATGCCAATGGAGCAAAGTACAGCTTTCATATATTAATTCCCCACAATTTACGTTACCCAAAATTTATTTTCTTATTTTAACACTTATCCAAAACATTCCACTTGTATTGGCAAGTTCTTGGCCTCACACAACTTCACTTAATCTGCACAAGTCCTCTTTATGAAATGATATGCTTGTGATTGTTTTACTATTGCAACAAACATTTTCAACAAAGAGTTCAGCATTACACAATACCTCCCAACTCCTGGCCACATAAGCGTAATCAGTGAGCTTCCAACAAATTTGCCTACAGTAATAATTAGGACTTCAAGTACAAAATAGTGGATCTTTCTCGTGAGTTGTAGCCACTTGTGTCCTCACATTTCAATGGAACTCACATAAACACAAGTATGGCAACACAAGACCGCCCGGTTTGGTAACAGCACTACATAACAGCTAACAGTTCCAGGCAAAGATCCAGCTGAGGTAACTGCATTTCTGTTGAGCCAATGCTCTGTTTTAGACTGAGTGTAGTATAACAGGTTGGTAGATGGAGTTGGAGTGAAACCTGTAGTTTTAAAGAGAATTCTGTTCAAATGTTGGGAGGATCGTCAGCAAGCAAACTGGGAATTAGTGGGAGGCACATGGAAGCCAATAGCTACACAAATAAGTGGATGACATTAGAAAATGACAAGCAGCAGCAGTAGGAATGGATGTGGGTGAAAATTTGTAAGGTGTGGCAAAGTGAAGAGGCAGCTTTTATTTAGTAGTGGGTGTCAAATGGATGGTGATGAAGAATGAAAGTGAGGACTGATGGTCAGGGGCAATAGCGGAGAGTAATGACAGTCTTAAATAACTGCTAAAAGCGGGTAAGTTGCCAGTATTTGTGACAGTATTTATGAAACTTAATATTCCATGTTTTTAATTTTTTCTTGAGAATTAATTAATTTGAAACAAACTCATGCACAGTACACTCAAGTAGGGACTCATCTCATTTTCTGCCATTAAAAGAAGGGTTTTCATGTTTAAATGTGTCCCTAAGATCCTTGAAGATGACCCACATTAAGTACATCTGAGAAAACCAGTATCACAGTAGCCATGGCTGAAACCCAAATTTTCACCACCCTGTTACATCTCTAATCCACAGTTAGAGTGGTTAAAAAAATCCTGTCTCCAAAAAGTTTATGGCAGAAAGAGTTTCTGTCATCTGACACAGGTTATTTTTGTGAGAAAGCTAGCATGAATTCAAAGTCATTCATTGCTTCACTACCTGACCATCATAGCTTACCTTCAACCCAACAGAGGCCATTTTCCCCCCCAATCAGGATTTCTCATTAATTTCCTTTGTGAAGAATCTAATTGTCATAGTACCAAATGACTAGGATACAGTCATTACTTCCTCTATACAATATCCGGTACCCTTCAGTATCTGTAATATAGAGTAGTCCTCCATGTGGGAAGAAGCTGTTGCTCAGCCTTTCATATGTCCAGTGAAAAAACATGACAATCACAAAATATTGAGAATGTATGCAACTACAGTATGTGCCAGAACTGCTATGCATATCTTCAAGATCTATTGCACTCTGGAACAAAATGAAGTCTCTTCAACTGTTTACCAGAAGGAGATCGACATTATTAAGTCAGAAGCCCACCTCAAATTCATCTCTCCTTTCTCAACCCAAAACTTCAACACAGTGATAGCTTTGGGACAGTAATTTTTGAGAACAATTTTCTTGAACAGTAGTTTTCCTTAATACTTTAAAATGTACATAAACAGTCTCGACCACAAGAACCGTTATTTTTGTGGTTGCTAGTTTCCTTCTGTTACTATCTGATGGTAGGTGGTATGGACTCCACAAAACTCCGCAGTTGACATTAATGCATTTTGTAATGCCTGCTCTGTTCTCTGCCAACACCTGTCAGCATTATATGTGGTCTGAAGGTGGTCAGTAACTGACAGAAACCAGTAACTACAAAAATAAAGTTTTTTGCAGTCGAGACTGTTTATGTTCATTTTTAAGCTCTGGGACAAGTAGAAAATTGACCAAAGTTGGTAGTGAGTGAGTCTGACAACACTAGTTGCGAGGCAACATAAATGGCAGAGTTTTCTGCATTTCTAATGTAATTTTTGTTTTTTTAGGAACTTGATATGTTCCATGCATGATTTTGTGACAAGACATTCATCACTGAGGACTGTATTTTATTACAATATTTATTTTTGTTAGGACACAAATTACATTACTTGAGATGCCAAAGGCACATGCTAGTAGGATTAGGAAGTAACATACAAAATGTAATGAGACGAGACAGCAGACAGTAAGATTGAGAAGATTTTAGTTGCTGGCAAATTTTTTGGGGTTGTACTTTCATGGTCCACAAATGTTTTTGGCCCTGACATGTCATATAGAGCAGAGTCAGATATCTCCACAGCTGCTTCTGATTCTGCCATGTCTTGCTGAGACTCAGGTCAGTCATGTGACACAAATATTGTGAAAAGTGGGCATGGTACGTGTTTTAATGTGATTGACAGACATCCAGCAAAGATGAAACTTAACTATTGATTCTTTGCAGCTACTGTTCATCAAGAAATTAATAGTGGACAAAGAACAGCAGAATTAGTACAGATCATTGACCAAAGTGTCCCTGCATAACACTGGTATTTAAAATTGTGACAGTGCATCTATGCCATTGTTTAAAACATGCATCAAAGCCAGTTTGGAATAATTCAGTATTTTGCTTCTTGACCCACCGTTTTAAAGCTGATTTTATGTCATCCATGAACCAAGCGTGCGGTGATGCTGCAGTCAACACCAGCTGTGTGTGGTACTGCGTGAAAGAGTTGGGTTACAGAGAAACAGATACTGCTGTGCCAACATATGGCACAGATGTCAATTGAGGATGTGTTGTTGAAGTGATTCACAGTGACAGACATGGTGACAAAAATAGGTTAAGAAGCAAAAGTGTGACTTTTTTTCCCCCAAATTGGTTTTGATGCCTGGGTTCAATGATGGTGCAAATGTGTATAAATGCATGGCAACTTTGTTGAATAGTTGTGTTGTCTAGAGGGCTATGATCTGTAACAATTCCAGTGCTGTATGTTCATTATTAAATATTTTTATCAATCCACATACCACTAAGTCTCGTGGCTTCTTTTCTGTTAAAATCATCCACGTATTTATGTACTTTGATGGCTTCTCTATATAGCTGTGGACAACATTTCATCACTGTATATGAAATATTTGTATTTACATCTCTTTCCAATGCCTAACTCTTCATTTGGCAAAACAAAGTGGCACCGGGAGCATCTCTGAAGATGTCAAAACACAGCTCTGGACAAAATGCGAGACCTAAAATGTTAACCACACAAGTTGGAAGATTCGTTAGCAACTATGACAACTGCCCATGAAAGCATTAACTGTGTGCTGAGCAGGTTTTACCACTGTCTTGAAAAAGTTTATTTTTGAATGGGGATAGTTTTGTAACCCACACCTATTTCACTGGTGGTGCAATCAGTGTACCCCCTGCAAATCCTATAGCCACTCAGTGGGAACTGAAGACAGTGTTAACTAGTAGACAGATTACCGGAGACAGGATGCAACTTTAATGAAAGACAGAGGGGCTATATATTGAAAGATGTTCGGCCAAGGGATGACGACATGCGGAATGTGATGTCGATGGTGCCAAATTGTGGAGGATGATGTAATACTTAACACTAAAAAATAAATCGGCCTGACATTTATTTGGATGCTGTTGGTCCCTTTGCCACATTTTCCAAAATATGAAGTGATGACAGTTTTGGATGGATTATATAACTAGTGGAATACAAAAAGAAAACCACATAGGATTCAGAAGAGGTTCTAGGCAGTGGATGCACATACAGGTAAAGTAGTAAACATGTGGCTAATTTTTGCAGCTCTATACTTCATTCTGCAATGCAATGTTGTCACTGTTTTTCATCACAGCCAGAATTCTCTGAACACAATTTGCGTCCAAAACTTGCTGTGTTTTCCAGTAGAAAATGAACACAGTCTGTGGAATTTGAGTGCTTGGTAACAGTGTGCCTCGCACATTTTCACTCAGTGTTGGCCTGTGGCATAATCTTCACTCATTCATTAATTCACATACTGTGTACAGTAAATCCCATCATAGTGCAGAGCCTGCAGCAATGCGGGCTGATATGAGTCATGGATCGCCAGGCAGAAGCAGCCAGTCTAGGAAACATCCACAAAGCACACTCACTACCAATTGAGGCTTTATCGCAGAGAAGCAGAGGTCAAAAAAGTACTTAGTCTATAGTGAGAATATTGAGTAAAGTGGAAAAACCAACATCAACAGATAAACATATGTTCACTCTTTTGTCTTATCTGAGGTAAATAATAATGAATTTAGGACAAACTGCCAAAATACTAGAAGTAAAAATGCGTTTCATGTAGACTATGAATCCTGACTGGGGTTTGGGACTGAGTTTTTTGTTCTGGTGAAAATGTTTTTGGAAGGTTGCCAACAGACATCAGGTAGAGAACTGGAAATCTCCAAATATTCAAAACTAAGGTGCAGTGGTACCATCACACTTACAGGTTATCAGAACAATGGAGTTTTAAATGCCCTAACACTGATAATTAGTCGGGTTTAACTATGGTCTAACACATACAGTCATGACATTCCGACTCATTTTTGTTATATATTGCAACAGCAGTGTTCCAAGCCAACAGAAAGCTACGTTTACAAATATGGTATCAGACTAGTGCAAACAGTACCATTTATGTTGATTTCTAACAGCTTTTACAATAGGGAACTTCATGTACTGCCATAAAAATAAGCACTAACTAAGAAAGAAAAAGAAGGAAGGGTGGGCGAGACCACATTTGTCTTTCTTTAGTTTCCTAAGGGCCTTGGGAGGTATAAAACAGTCCGTTACAGAATAGTTTGTTTATGTTTTCCTTATAACCTACAGATATTTGCTGAAGCATGTTTTTTTTTTAACCCTTAACCCAAACCAATGGTCTCTCAGACCCATCATTCATTTTAAACATTCATTCTAAAACATGTGGCAACATTCAACAATGAGCTTGACTTTGTCAGCCTAGCAATAAGACATATCATTTCGAAGTTAGTGCAAAATTGAGTGCCTTTGTGACCACGTTTCACATTATGTATAATAATTAGGTAGGTCCAACACACTGCATGTTTCTAGTCAGTACATATTTTGCTTTCAGTTGATATTTTGGATATTCTTACTTTATAGTATTTTATTATATGTGTGAATTTATGCTATTTTTAGCTTCAGCATGCAGCAACTTTATAAGAAAACAAAGGGGTCTGCAGTTGAACCAAAGAAGAGGAAGCAGAAAATGGGAAAAACGATAACATTTTTGATGATTCTAGTATCGATTCTGACTTTGTAGTAGCTGATGGTCACCACAAAACAGGAGTGGTATAATAAAGATATTGCTTTACTGGAAGCAGAGCCTGTTTGAATTGTACCACAGCTAATTACTCACAGCAAACACAGTAATTTTATGGCAAAGATAATTTCAAGTAGAAACATTCAGTCTGTTACAGCAAGAAAAACAGCTCAGGATAATATTTTGGAAAGAGGAATGGTTCTACTAAAAGCAAAAATCGAATTTTGGTGCAAATGCCTATTAAATCTCAAACACAGGAGAATTTATTTGATGACACCTTAGAGGCATACCAAATGATAGAATGGAAAAGAAGAAGATGTGTAAAAAGTACCCAGCATAAAAAAAGGAACTGGTGGTCTCATAAGTGCATCAATCGTGCTCAGCCAACATTCATGGAATGCAATAGGAAGATGTGCATCGAGTGTGAAAAAGTTCTCTGAATTGCTTTTGTTTGCATTTTCTGCAATCTTTCATTTATACTCATGTACATCGTGATTGAAGTCACAATATTAAATCATTTCAAGATTCTTACTAAATGACTGCACATATGTTTTGTATTCATTTTGAATACTGTAAGTTCTCAATAGTATTGCATCTACTCATAATATGAAACAGTTGACTATTCACTTAATTTTTGTCAGCTAATGTGGGGATATGTGATAACAATATTACAAGCTTTAGGAGACATGTTTCTTGTTACATACTTGAGAGATGTTTTGGGTTAAAGTCTTAACCCTTTTAGTGCCAAATACGATCTGATCGTGGTCCAGATTTTCGGCGAAAAATGCCAGTAACGATCTGATCGTGATGCCTTTCTCATTCATTTTTTCCGCGCTTGAAAGCAAAGTTGTTAGTATTTCCTAGCGAATGAGAAAGGCATCATGATCAGATCGTTACTGGCATTTTTCGCCGAAAATCTGGATCACGATCAGATCGTATTTGACACTAAAAGGGTTAAGAACAAAAAGTACTAGTAAACAGCAGAAGAACTGACTTTTTGCAGAAAGACACCCATGTTGAGTATCTACTCAATTATGTTAACTCTTTTCATTACAGTTCCAATCAAATCAGAGAATATGTAATGTAGGAAAGCTATTTGGAACGCAATACCTGCATTATTTAATGTACTACATATGCCTCCACAGATGCAGCTGAAGGTGAAACCACACAGACATTACAATAAAATGCCAAAAGCAATAATCCTGCAGGATTTCTTGCTGCAATGTGCACTAGTGTTGTTCCAGCTTGCAGACAGTAACAGTTCCCACAGCAATGAATATCATGACCATATATGTTAAACTGTGCTTTAACTTTAATGTTCTGTAGACAGCTGACACTGTTCTGTGCAAATTTACTCAAAACTATTAGATAAAAACAGCAGCTAGTAGTATGATAAGAAGATCAGTAATTTCCTTTAAAAAATAATAATGTTGCTAATGTCCAACTACATTCTGCCAAACAAAATTCTAGAAACTAAATACAAAACAATTAAAGTGTTTCTCGAGTCAAATATTTGGATAAATTGTTCTAGGAACTAGTTTTGAAAACACTATGGATGTAGCCCACTGACAAAGTATTTAAAATGGGCAAAGAGGCGCTGAGGAAATATAGAAGAGAAGAAAGTAATCACAAATTATTTTGTTAATAAAAGGATGGATGAAGGAGCAAACAAGGAGATTCTAAATTAGATCAATATTTCTTCACATGTAAAAATATGCACTAAACTTCTATGGGATATTAAAAGAATAGAGTCAACCAGATTAACCAGGTAAGTTGTGGAGCTCTACAAAACCAGCAGTAAAGCTAGAATACAGACAATGGAACTTATCATGACAGTAAAGATGACTTGAAAAAAGCAGGGATAACACAACAGCCAATGTTCGACACATTTCATGTCTCTACGCACACCTTTTAATGAATACTTTAACTCACTCCATACCCCTAATGTGGACCCAGAACAAAATGGGTGAATGAATGGATGAAAAACATGTTTACCACTAAATTCTTTTTACACTGTACAAGTTGAACCCACATTAGAAATTGATTTCTTTGCCATTGATGCAATATGTGTTTGTATAAGTTCAGCCGTGATGGAAGTGGTGCAGATAGCAATGCAGTGTGTTGTATTGAGTTCTATTTAAACTGATGCATTATTCAAAAGAGTGAAGTACAGACGCAACTCGATTTCGAATTACTCAATTTAATACAGGTGCCAAAAATCAGCTGACAGTGGGTGACTGAATGATGAAATAAATAAACATTTATATTTTAAAAAATTTTAAAGCTGAAATGGCAAAATGGTTTTAACCTTAAAAAAATTTACTTTGGCAAGGAACCCATAAACACAAGACAAGACAGATTCTTCTAAAGTGCAACGTGCTCTAGAAAAATAATTACAGTGCAGCAAATATGATGGAAAACGTACATGTGCAAATTTTTTGATTGGTTTGTATCTGTGACCTTTTATAGGCAACTAGTTTTATTTTGGAGGCATCTTTTCTATGCCATTCAACAATATTATTCAGCCATTTTTACACCATCCAATGCCTCCTCCCTTCTGTAGTATTGTTCTTCATCACACGATTATTGATTTCCTGGTCAGAACTTTTTCCAATATTGTAATAATTATTGTCATACTTTTGCTCACAGTTTACCAGGTAAGCAATTGCCCATATTTAATAAGTCCACTGAAATGTTACATTTGTGAAAGTTTCTACACTGCACAGTATTGCATCACCAGTTAACTTTAGCAACATTTTTCTGCCTCATATAATCTCTCCCACTCTCTTTGGCTGCTTCTGTCGAAGCTTCATGCACCTATAAAACTGATTTTGCAGTGCTTCATTATTTGCAGCAATTCAGCTGAACAGAAGAGAACTGAGAATAAAAAGCACAGCTATTACAAACTGAGGAATACTGAGTGTTTACAATTTTTTCCTTTTTTACAAAACTAGAAAATAAATGGACCAAGTTGTTGCAGCCTCTGTAGAGAAGGCTGGAATGTCTCAGGTTGGGAACCCACAGATCAGCACCTGCAACACAGTATCAGGGAAAACAAACAGTCACACATACTGGATTTCAAACATTCAGTTTACATGGTTGTGGGAAACATACAAGCTGTGTAAAGGGAAATTAAAGAAACCCTTGGAAAAGCTCAGAGGGCAAACTCATATTTAGCAAAGAAAGGAAGGCTGAAATGTGGAAGAAATATACAGAGGCAGTAGATGAACATGATATGGGAGATATGACATTGTGAGAAGAGTCTGACAGAGCATTGAAAGATGTAAGTGAAAACAAGGTACTTGGAAATAGATGAAATTCCCCCAGAAATACTGAGCTCCTTGGAAGAGTCAGCCATGACAAAACTATGCTGCCTGGTGTTCAAGACATATGATACAGGTGAAATACCCACAAACATAAAGGAAAATTTTATAACTGCTATTTCAAAAAAGGCAAGTGACAGGTTTGAAGGCAAATGACAGGTGTGATAATACTGAACCATAAGTTTAATAATTCATGACTGCAAACTACTGGCAAATTATTTATAGAAGAATGGAAAGAATCATACAAGCCAAATTGGAGGAGAATATTCTCTTTGAAGTTGCTAAGACAGCAGGAATAAAATTCAGGATGCAAAAGCTTACAGTCAGTAAAGAAACCAGAGTATAGTTATAGGAATTAAAAGGTGTGAGAGGAATGAGTCAGGGTTGCAGCAAACCAGACTGCAGTTACAAGAACTGAAGGACACAAAAGGAATGAGACCAGGTTGTAGCCTATCTCCCAAGTCACTCAGTTTGTGCATTGAGCAACAGAAAAGGAAACCCGACAATTTTGGACAGGGAATTAAAATTTAGGGAGCAGACAAAAAATTGAAGTTTATTGATAACATCATAATTGTCTCAGAGACAGCAAAGGACTAGGAGAATCAGACGAATGGAGTGGATAATGCCTTCAGAAGAGGCTACAAGGTGAACACCAACAAAAGTAAAGCAAGGCTAGTGCAATGTAGCCTAATTAAAAAAGGAGGGGTCAGGAATATTTTATTAGGAAATGAGACACTGAAAGCTACAGATGAGTTTTGCTATTTGGGCAGCAAAATAACCAAAGCAGACACGATGTCAAATGTAAATAGGATGATAAGTTTTCCCAAAAAAGAGAAATTTATTAACATCAAATACAAATTTAAGTGTTACGTCAGTCTGTTCTGAAAGTATCTCCCTTAAGTTCCACCCTGTATAGAAGTTTAATGTCAATGATATCGACTTCAGGGAAGAGACATGGTGCTATAGGAGAATTCTGAAGATTAGATGGATAGACTGGAAAACCAAATTATGGAAAAACCAAATTATGGAAAAAAAGAAAATTTATGGCACAACGTGACAGAAAGAGCAGTTTGATTGTGAGGGCTTAATCCTGAGGCAGCAATGAATTGTTGGAGGGGAGAATCTGCAGGGGAGGGAGGGAGAAATGGTAGAGCTTTGCTGCAGAAATAAGGCTGATACAAACCTAATCTCAATCTCTTTTACCATGAGAAGGCATGTTGCATATTTTATACTATTTTCATTATGTTCAGTCATGTATAACTGAAACTCATATCTACATCTACATCCATATTCTTCAATCCACTGTGAGGTGGACGGCAGAGGATACATAACATTGTACCAGTTATTAAACTTTCTTCCTGTTCCATTGATGTATGGAGTCCAGGAAGATTGATTGAATGCCTCTGTGCACGCAGTAATTATTCTAATCTTATCCTCACAGTCCCTGTGTGAGTTATGCATTTGGGATTGTAATATATCCCTAGAGTAATCATTTAAAGCTGGTTCTCGAAACTCGGTCAGTAGACATTCTGGGGATACTTTACACAGATCTTTGAGAGTCTTCCAGTTCAGGTCCTTTAGTATCTCTCTGACAATCTTCCACGGATTAAACAAACCTGTGATTATTCAAGCTGCCCTGCTCTGTATACAAGGTGACAACTACTGAACTATATGAAAAAAAGTTAAATTAATTACAAATTATGGCATGCATACACTTTATTAAACATGTAAATGTCACTACAGATATTTGGGTTTAGGTTATGACACGTTTGATATGTCTGCCAACATTGGCGATGATGTGACGCAGATGAATAGCAAAATTGTACATGATTTGCTGAATTGTCTGAACTTTGATGCTGTTGATGACCTCCGAAATGGCATTTTCCAGCTCGGCAATGGTTTTGGGGTTATTGTGTACACCTTGTCTTTAATATAGCCCCACAAAAAGCAGTCACATGTTTTCAGATCCAGAGAACCTGAATGAGAGGAATGAGGCCCATGCCAGTGGCCTATGGGTACTCCAGAGCCAGAATGGGGTCCCCAAAGTGCTCCTCCAGGGCATCAAACACTCTCCTGCTTCCATGAGGTTAAGCTCTGTCTTGCATGAACCACCTCATGACAAAATAGGGATCATTTTAGATAATGGGGACAAAATCGTTTTACAAAACATTCACATACTGTTAGGTAGTTACTGTGTCAGCAAGAGATACGGCACCGATTATTCCACGACTGGGCATTGCACACCAAACAGACACCCACTGAAGGTGAAGAGACTTCTCGATAATGAAATGCAGATTCTCAGTCCTCCCAAATGCACCAATTTTGCTTATTGACGGACTCATCTAAATGAAAATGCGCTTTTCCGTTAAACCGAACAATATTCAGATTGAAGTCCTGTTTGTCAGTTCTGTGGATAATAGTGCTGGTGAAACACAACCACTGTTCCATACCCTTGGGGCTTAATGGCTGACGGGTTTGAATTTTGTATGGGAAGAGACGCATGTTTCAACAACAATTCTCTCCGGTTGGTTCTCACCTGTTGTGCAGCTCATCTGATCAATTTCCTGTGGCTGGTTTGAAACACAACACACGTATCCTCGATGTTTTCAGCCTTTTTCGATGACCGATATTGCCGGCACTGTCTTCACGACACTACCCATTCTCTCAAATTTGCGAATCAAATTCTTGATTGTTAGCACACTTGGACTAGTTGTCTTCAGCTTGAACTCGGTTGCAAATTTCCTTCGGACCACAGCTGGGGTGGTATTGCTCGTATGGTAGGACTTTACAAGTGCTATACACTCAGGCACGCTGTACTGTGACATTTTCATGTGCAAATGGTGAAAGACCTGTGTGTATCCACATACTAATTCCCATCATGCTCTGCAGCCAACCATGTAATTTGAACATCCTAATGCAAGCCATTCAGAAGTTCCAATGATTTTATTTCATATAGTTCAATAGCTGTCAGAATGTATGTTCAATATCTCCTGTTAGTCCTGTCTGGTATGGGTCCCACACATGAGCAGTATTCTTGAACCAGCCACACAAGTGATTTGCAGGCTATCTCCTGTGTAGACTGAATGCATTTCAACAGTATTTTACCAATGAATCAAAGTCTAACAGCTGTTTTACCCACAAATGAGCCTGTATGAACATTCCATTACATATCCCTACAAATCGTTACAACCAGGTATTTGTATGAGCTGGCCAATCTGAACTGTGGCTCATTGATATTATAGTAATAGGATAATGAGTTTTTTCATTTTGTCGAGTGCAAAATTTTACATTTTTGAACATGTAGAGAAAATTTCCAATCTCTGCATCACACTGAAATCTTATTAAGATCTAACTGAATATTTATCCCACTTTGTTTCAGATAGTACTTCATTATAGATAACTGCATCATCTGCAAAAATCCTGATTTTACTATTAATATTGTCTGCAAGGTCATTAACATACAACAAGAACAGCGAGGGTCCAACACACTTCCTTGTGGCACAGCCAAAATTACTTCTGCATCTGACAACAACTCCCCATCCGAGATAGCATGCTGTGTCCTTCTTACCAAAAAGTCCTCAATCCAGTCACAAATTTCACTTGATACCTCATATGATCATACTTTTGACAATAAGCAAAGCTGCAGTACTAAGTCAAATGCTTTTCAAAAATCAAGAAATATCACTTCCACCTGGTTTCCTTGATCCAAAGCTTTCAATATGTCATGTGAGAAAAGTGAAAGTTTGGTTTGAAAACCATGCTGTCTGGCATTGAGGAGGTCATTCTATTCAATGTACATCATTTTGTTTGAGCTCAGAATATGTTCTAAGATTCTACAACAAATTGATGTGAAGGATATTAGATGACATTTTTGTGGATCACTTCTACTACCTTTCTTGTAGATAGGTGTGACCTATAACTTTTTCCATGAATTGGACACAGTTTTTTGTTTGAGGGATCTACAATAGATTATACTTAGAAGATGGGCTGACTCAGCCAAATTCAGTATAGAATCTGACAGGGATACCATCGGGCCTGGAGCTTTGATCAGCTTTAACAATCTCAGCCATTTCTTAACACCACTGGCACCAATACTTCTTTCATTCATCTTTTCAGTGGTACAAGGACTGAATTGGAGCAATTCTCCTGGGTTTTACTTTGCAAAGGAAATTTGAAAATGTAGTTAAGCATTTCAGCTTTTGCTCTGCTACCCTCAATTTCAGTTCCTGTCTCATTCACTAGGGCTGGACGCTAACTTTGTGCATTAACAGCCTTTACACAGGAACAGAATCTCTTTGGTTTTTGTGAAATGTCATTTTCACAATATTCTGCTATGGTAGTCACTGAAGGCATCACTAGTTGATATCTTGACAGCCAAATGCATTTCATTCAGTATCTATCTATAGCCCTACTATTTGTTTTGCACCTATTATGCAGTAATCTTTGTTTGTTTAGAAGTTTCTTTGCGGTGACTGTATATCAGAGAGTTTCCCTAATGGCAGTAAATAGACAACCATGACATAATTTACTTTTAGATATGCACTGTGAAGTGTTGGATGAAAGTTCAGCCTATTCCCCTGGCATGTTTCACTCAGACTTGCATTTCTTCTTAAAATTCAAAGTTGCTCTTGTTCATCAGCATTTTTCACCTAACACAGAAACAACTCCAGCTGTGGAAGAGAACCCTTCCAATGGTACACTACAAAGATGAAATTTCACTGGATGAAATATGTTAATGTTAAAGAAGATTATGTTGAAAAACATTCTGGAAACATAAATGCACGTTTTTCAGTATGAGGCAGAGAACTTTCGAGACCTCCCTCCTACCTCCACTGATTTCATCTCTACTGATTACACTTATTACACATTTCAGTTAATTCTGAAGTTCATTATGAAGTGCACAGCAGAAGACACAGCCCACTCTACCACATATTTACATTTCATCCTGCTCCATTACCTCATACAATTCTGTCTGTATTATGTCTGAAATACAAAGTCTTATTTGTGAGGTAAGGGAGATTGTTACACACAGAGAAATAATCCATTTTAAAAATGACATTCCTATAGCGTGACTATATCAAAACTATGGAAATGCTGCAAAGGCATTATTTCAGTGGATAAAAAGTGATATTATTGGTTTGTCCAATGCATGATATCTGTATGTAATTACTGATGCAAGGGGATGGGAGATTGTCACCCCCAAGGAAGTTGCATCACAGGAATGCCATTTTTGAAAATGCAGTGAATGGAAAGAGTAATGACTCAAGAAATAAACTCTGGAATTTTGGTGTATGGAGTTATTACTCCTTCTATGAAAGCAGGCAACAAATGTTCATTATATTGAGGTATTAAGTGGTGTGATTCATTACCATTTGGAAAGCAAGTATTCATTTATTTGCATACCATTTATATAGTCACCCCCAAGGAAGTTGCATCACAGGAATGCCATTTTTGAAAATGCAGTGAATGGAAAGAGTAATGACTCAAGAAATAAACTCTGGAATTTTGGTGTATGGAGTTATTACTCCTTCTATGAAAGCAGGCAACAAATGTTCATTATATTGAGGTATTAAGTGGTGTGATTCATTACCATTTGGAAAGCAAGTATTCATTTATTTGCATACCATTTATATATATATATATATATATATATATATATATATATCTTTTCACACATTTTGTAATTCTTCCATGAGGTCTTCCATGAGATCCTATAGCTCTGATATTTTGCTTTCATGGACTTTTATATGCTTGTAGTATTGTGATTCTTCACTGAATAACTGTCTATTAAAGTTGGAAATCTGCTGCTTGCTTTAGAAAATATGTTGCTCTGACATCCACAAATCCACAAAAATATTTATATAATATGGCACCAGGTGGTGGTGATGAAAGGACTAATGCACATATAGCTGAGCACGACCTCACAAATTAAGTTCTGACACAGGTAAACAAGAAAAATTATCCAGTCAGTATACTCTGTGACCTTGCTACAGTCTGTGACATCATGCCTTCTACAAATGGCATCTAACCTTCAGAATAGAAAGTAGAGGGTCACACTGGTGCACTTAGACACAAGAACGAAACAAACTTGACAATTGTATAACATCAAATGTGGGTCCCATAAGTGACAGTACCAGGTCTGTTGTTTATCTTGGGTCACATTATGATGATCACTCAAGTACAGGGAACAAAAATTCATGGTCACATGTCATGTGGATTCACCTTTCAGCTCACAGCAGTCCCCACTGTACTCTGTCGACATCACATTGGGGCGACGTGGTGGCCATCTATGCCATTGAGCGGCTCCTCCTGGGTTTTGGTGTCTGCAGCTGGTCCCACACCATTGGACAGGTCACCGACCACACGTGTCAGCTGCAGCGAGTTGGAGCCCTGCACACAGATATATACTGGCTGTACCCACTGACTGTACTAGAGACAAATATGAAAAACTTTAAACTGTCAATATTTTATGGAACTTTTCCAAGGCCTTCAGATGCACAGATCATTTAATTCTACAAGAGAAACTATAAAATGTTGCATTGTGAATAGAGTCTTGTCTCAAGGACAGAAAACAGACCACATTAACAAATTGTAATACAGGAATAAAACCAAATTCACAGTGAGAAAAACACTAAGTATGGAGATCCACAAGGTTCAGTATTTGGCCCACTACTGTTTTGACCTAAATAAAACGTGATATATTGTTGAGCAATATTGCTGAGCGTTTTGGTATGAGAAATCCATGCTATCCAGTGGCTTGTTACAGAATAACTGCATCTAGTTTGACACTTTACACAAATTTTTTTCATATCTGGATTGGGCTGTGCACTAAGCTTTTATTTGATTCAGCTGCTATATTCGCAACCTAATTGTTAAATATTGTATATTGTACTGTCATGGTAAGCTATTTGGACGTCACTTATAACTCCCTGCAACTGACTTTACGAGAATATAATGATTTCAAAGCAATCTAATAAACAGGACATTGAACTTACAGAGACACAGAACTACACTGTCCACTGGTTGTAGCTTTTCTGATCTGGTATGAAGATATTATGATATGGTTTGCCATCCATGTGAGAATATTTCATTATAGCATCACTGTATTGTTCCTTCCACTGCATTCAGTGAACCTTCACACTAGATGTATTGGCCAACTCGATCCATACTACTCTGCACCACTGTTAACATACAGCTAACACTGCCAGAAAAGAAACCTGAGAAAGTACTGAGCTGTTTGAAAATCCAGCTTGAGGGCAAGGACTAAAATGGACATTATTGACGTTGGCAGCAAGAATTGTGAGCAAATTGAACAAATTTGTTTCCAAACAAGACACACAGTGCATAATGTAAATGTTGGGTTGCAAATGTCTATGATATGCAGACATTTGCAGCACAACCACATCACAATACCTTCACAGCAGGCCAGAAAAGCTACACCCAGGCCTATCACTGAAGCCTGTTTGTGTACAGTGTAGTTTTGCCTTTCTTTAAGGTTACAGTTCTGTTAGTTTGGTTACTCTGAAATCTTCTTCTTCTTCTTCTTCTTCTTCTACTTCTACTACTACTACTACTACTACTACTACTACTACTACTACTACATAAGTCAGTTGCTGGAAGTTATAAGTGAACTTTAAGTAACTTTCAACAATAAGTACAATGTAGAGTAGTTAACAGTAACTTTCTGAATATAGTGGGTAAGTTAAATAAAAACTTAGTTTCTCCAGGGAATTATCTAATTCTCTTAGGAAATGGCTTTCAAAGACTGCTATCTGAAATACACCTCTATGATACTGGAAAGGTGGAGATTCAGTCACTGAGTAAATAAGTGAAGACTAAGAACTCTCAGGTACATGATGGATTATCTAGCGGAATACTAAAGCAATGTGCTGCCTATGTTGGTCCAGTACATGGCCAAATTTGTAATTCTTCTTTTAGGAATGTTTAGTTTCCTGAATGATTAAAGAACTCAACAGTGAAACCACTTTATATAAAAAAAAAAAGAGAGAGAAAAGGATAATGGAGACAAATTCACATTTCAGTGCCAATGGCTTTTCAGAAGGAGTTTAAAAAAATTAATAAGTAGCAATAATATTTTGTCTAATTCAAGTAATTGTGCAACTGAGAATTTGCAGAAGTGACTTTATACTGGCTGACAAACCCAGTGACTGTACATGGTTGTGCACGAACTGACCTCTGCTCTGTAGCAGCAGCTATTTACAGATGCATATAAATCTGTCTTTACAGAACAATAAATTATGTATAAGATTTTTGAAAACATAGTCAGTGATCTTAAAAGTAGTTAAAATCAAGACTCTTTTAAATTTTAATTTTAATAAACTATGCAGTTGTTGAATTTCAACAGTAACATAAAAGACAGAAAAGTAGAGAAAACATATATACATTAAGCAATTAAGTTATTTTGATTAACAACTAGCTGGATGCACAAAAAACAGCACATGTAGCTGGTTCTAGTTTTATGAGCAAAATTTTAAGCGTGTACTAGGATTGTGTGGAAGAAAACATTGAGATTTGAGGGGTCTCACTAAAATCCATCATCCTGGTGCTGTAGGGAACAGAACACCATGTTATAGTAAAAGTAGCTTCTTTTCCACATTTTCAAAGGTCTAAACGAAAAAATTTTACTGTGCAATCAAGTTTTGAACACAAGCACAACTGTTCAGAAGAGGAAAGTTTACACTTTTATCACAAATGCAATGTAGAATGAAATGAGTCAGTTCTTAATTGCAAAAGCCAGAGAATCTGAAATCTGTTCAATACTGCCCCACCTACCACAAATGAAAAGAAAGTTTCAGGTAAACCCTAGGTATTTTTTGACATAGACTCCAAATCTGCGATGAAATCAAGATTTCCATTTGAAAATAAAAAATTGACCACTGCATGGTGGGAATGGAAGTTAGTGGGTAGCACATATATATGTCCCCTTTGAAAACATTAACTTTTTATCTGGAACATTTTTTTCATACAATTCACACTTTTTGGAGCTATTTAGTTGTTCTATGCCAAAACAAACACCCTACCCATTATATACAGGGTGTTTAAATGTAGTGCCATATATTCCTACACGAGTTAGTATTGGTGAATAATAGAAGGAAAGTACTTATTTTGATATGTCCAAAAATCAATACCTGTTATAATATGAGCTGATGAAAATCCACAGTTCACAGACTGTATTTTATTTACAGATGAGGCAGAATTCACAAGAGATGCCATAGTAAATTATTACACTATGCATGTATGGACCAATGCAATACTTGAGCAATCACAGTGATAAGGCATCAGGATCACTTCAGAATGAATGTACGGGTGGGAATTGTCAGTGAAAGGCTCTTAGGGTCATAGACTTTACCAAACAGTTAAACAGGTGCCACATATCTGAGTTTTCTGTACAATAAATTATTAGCGCTAATGGAGAACATTACCATTACAGAATGATGACTGTTTTATGCATGACAGGTCACCACCCAATTTTCTACAGATTGTGTAACAGTATCTCACTGCAATGTTCATGGGTAATGGATTGACTGGGGAGGTCCAGTACCACGGTCCCCTCATTGACCAAATCTGAATCCATTGGATTTCTGGCTCTGGGGATATTTAACAACATTGATGTATGCCCAACCCATCAACAATGTCCAGATGTTGCAGTAGCACGTGACCAATGCACAAAACACAATCCAAATGGTGCTCCGTATATCTGAAAGAATGCCGATTCACTGTGAAGTAGCACTGAAGGATGCATCAGAATGCATGGTAAGCGCATGCCTGTAGCATATACTTCTATGTAACACACATATGGGAATGAGAGGACACATTGAGCCATATCTCAACAGATACTGGTTTCCGGACACATCTTTTATTCCATTTTTGACCAATATTAGCTCCTATAGGTATATGTAACAATTTTCTATAATACCCTGTATATGTAATGGATGACATCACAGTAAGTGGAGGAACTGTACCTCACTACATTCTGCCATGTCTAAATATAATATGTCAGGCTTTTACTTTCTTCCCATTTTATTATCAGTTTCTTGGTAGTTCTCCTTTTACCTTTAGTTGCCTTGTTTGCAGGAATATTGAGCTTTTTGGTCACCCCGACACCGCTATATGCGATCCAACATGACACACGGCATTTCCAGTAAGCTCAATCTCTCTGGTGAGCGAGACGACCATTGACAAATGGTCGGCATATATAGGGGAGCCATTCGTCTGACTCTCAGCGTCCATTTAGTCACAGACCATGTTGTGTAGCTACATCATAGAAGCTGAGTTGTCACATCGGCCCCAGTGGGGTCACAGCAGAATGGCTCATGTGACTTTTTTTAAAACTAAGTGCCAAGATTAGTCTCTTGAGAGCCATTTAGGCCACTAGACTAAATAGATTCTGCAGTCGAGAAAGACACTTTATAATTTAATAATAAAACTAAATAAATTAAGTTTAATAATAAAGTTAAGGACAAAAGAGATAAAGCTAGTGTTCTTTATCCCACAGAATCTTGGTCAAACACATGTAAATAAATAGTATGTGGCCTGTGAAAAGTACGACACTGCTGGTATATATCGCATCAGTTGTGACAATTGTCCTGCCAGGTATGTGTGGCAGACTGGCAGAGGGTCTGCTATTACGTTTCGAGAACACGATAGTCTGAGAAATTTGAGGTCTACTTTAAGTAGCCACTTATGTGATTCTGGCCACTCCATAACAGGTGTAGTCAATAATTTAAAGGTCTTACACAGAGAAGTGAAGGATTAGATCTTTAAAGGAAGAGATTGAAATTATGTGGAGTCTAAAGCTATACCCCAAACACATCCTTAACAATCAGCTGGAGTTAGGACGTTACAATATACTGTCTAACTTTGATTACCTTTCAAAGATGTAGTGTCATATTTGCTTGGTTATTGATCCTGGGCTTGTTGTTACATGTTCTTACATCTGGTCTATTTGGTTTTACAATTTTTTTGCCGACATATTTTATAATTTATATGATTATGCTGTGTAACAGAGGCCTCAAACATTTCCAAGATATTTTGATTGAATAAAAATGTTTGTAGCTTTCCCTGCTATGTGCACGGTGATGCTAGTGCCCTCCGTGATACACATGAACACACTGGCACACTGAGCAGGCTGAAGCATTGCTGTCTGCAGCTTCCCAGTATGAAGTGAGGATTCATAACCAGGGGCGTTCAATGTATCTAGCTGGGGCTTTTACTTTTCTTGTTTTGTTATTTTGCTCTTTTCACTGTAGGTAGGTGCACATTTAATATTTCAGTTTTCAACCTGTCAATTTGAATTACGACATCCCGCTTGTTGTGGGTAACAGTACTTTACTTTGAGATGTCGTCCCCCACTCCTTTTTGTATCAGGGGTTAAACATTTCACTGATGTGTATTTCATATTGGTTGTCATCAGCATAGGTTATTAGGATAGCTATCTATTTATCATAATGTTCATTGTACATTTCCTATCTTGTACACCTGAAGATGTGATTTTAAATCACGAAAGTTTTTGTGTTCCCATAATAGTTCATATACAAGTGAAAGAGGTTTATTTCAGAAACACTTCATAATTAACTCCACCACTAAAACAGCTTTTAATTCAACAGTAAATGTGTCTCCAAACAGATTATATCTGAAATTGACTGCCTAATCACTTGTCAGGGCATCGCTCAGCTGGAGACAGTGCTGCCACTGTTACCACTGCCACTCACCCTGTGCCCTCTCCTCGCGAGCAGCGCCCTCCGGACTGGCGGCACGAAGAGGTCGGGGTCTGGCGGCGGCACGCTGCGGTCCCCCCCGCAGGTGACGCCCGCCACCCACGATGCGACGGCGCCCACGACGAGTGTCAGCAGGGATCCCAGCACGACAACCCACAGGTACGACACGCGGTACAGGTAGAAGTACTCGCTGCAATGTGGGGGATAATACGTATTGTACATACGTGTAACATGTGGATCCCAGGAGTGGGGTGAGTGTGACATCACGATATAACTGCCGATGTTGTTGTTGTGGTCTTCAGTCCAGAGACTGGTTTGATGCAGCTCTCTGTGCTACTCTAACCTGTGCAAGCTTCTTCATCTCCCAGTACCTACTGCAACCTACATCCTTCTGAATCTGTTTAGTGTATTCATCTCTTGGTCTCCCTCTACGATTTTTACCCTCCACGCTGCCCTCCAATACTAAATTGGTGATCCCTTGATGCCTCAGAACATGTCCTACCAACCGATCCCTTCTTCTAGTCAAGTTGTGCCACAAACTCCTCTTCTCCCCAATTCTGTTCAATAGCTCCTCATTAGTTATGTGATCTACCCATTTAATCTTGAGCATTCTTCTGTAGCACCACATTTTGAAAACTTCTATTCTCTTCTTGTCTAAACTACTTATCATCCACATTTCACTTCCATACATTTCTACACTCCATACAAATACTTTCAGAAACGACTTCCTGACACTTAAATCTATACTCAATGTTAACAAATTTCTCTTCTTCAAAAACGCTTTTCTTGCCATTGCCAGTCTACATTTTATATCCTCTCTACTTTGACCATTGTGAGTTATTTTGTGCCCCAAATAGCAAAACTCATTTACTACTTTAAGCATCTCATTTCTTAATATAATTCCCTCAGCATCACCCAATTTAATTCGAGTACATTCCATTATCCTCGTTTTGCTTTTGTTGATGTTCATCTTATATCATCCTTTTCAGACACTGTCCATTCCGTTCAGCTGCTCTTCCAGGTCCTTAGCTGTCTCTGACAGAATTACAATGTCATCGGCAAACCACAAAGTTCTTATTTCTCCTCCATGGATTTTAATTCCTACTCCAAATTTTTCTTTTACTTCCTTTACTGCTAGCTCAATATACAGATTGAATAACATTGGGCATAGGCTACAACCCTGTCACAGTCCCTTCCCAACCACTGCTTCCCTTTCATGCCCCTTAAGTCTTATAACTGCAATCTGGTTTCTGTACAAATTGTAAATAGCCTATCTCTCCCTGTATTTTACTCCTGCCACCTTCAGAATTTGAAAGAGAGTATTCCAATCAACTTTGTCAAACACAGGCTTGCCTTTCCTTAATCTATTCTCTAAGATAAGTCATAGGGTCAGTATAGCCTCACGTGTTCCAACATTTCTACTGCCAATACGGAATTTTAATTGAACGCTACTCTTTCCGTTTACTAAACTACCCCATACACTGTGCATTTTTTCATACTTCCATCCTTTTATTCTCAGGTGATGCTTCATTCCACTATTATGAGCCACATTTGAATGTTTTCTGCATATTCTTTACTGATTTTATGTTAATCTCATTTTATGGGACATTGTATTTCATTAATAGTTGCTTGTAGGTGGAAGGTACACAGTGTTTCAATAGCTTTTCAATAAATTATTAGGAACAGTATAAATGTATTGAAGTACTCATATATGCAGAAATGTTAAGAATAATCAAGAAGTTAGAATTGATTAGAATGAAAGCAGTTGCTGACGTGTGTGAATATTACCAGACTATCAGTTTAGTAAGTCATGGTTGTAAAATACTAAAACAAATTCTTTACAGAAGAATGGAAGAACTGGTAGAAGCTGACCTGGTGGAAAGTTTGTATAGATTCTGGAGAAATGCAGCAAAATATGAGGCAATAGTGATCCTACAACTTATCTTAGAAGATACATTAAGGAAAGGCAACCCTACATTTACAGTATTTGTAGACTTAAGAAAGCTTTTGAGAGCCTTGACTGGAATGCTCTCTTTTAAATCCTGAAGGTAGTAGGGGTAAAATACAGGGAGCAAGAGGCTATTTACACCATGTGGAAGTTATAACAGTTGAAGGAACAGAGGAAAGCAGTCATTGAGTGAGTAAGGCAGGATTGTAGGCCTATCACTAATGTTATTCAATCTGTACATTGAGCAAGAAGAAAAGGAAACCTAAGACATATTTGGAGTAGGCATTAAAGTTCAAGGAGAAGAAATAAAACTTCTGAGGTCTGTCAATGACAGTGTAATTCCCTCAGAGGCAGCAAAGGCCTTGGAAGTGCAGTTGAAAATTATGGACAGTGTCTTGAGAGGAGGATATAAGATAAACATCAACTAAAGCAAAACAAGGATAATTGGATATAGTTTAATTAAACCAAGTTATGCTATGGGGATTAAATTAGGAAATGACACACTTGAAACAGTAGACGAGTTTTGTTATTTGGGCATCAAAATAACTTAGGATGACTGAAGTAGAGAGGACATAAAATTTAGACTGGCAATGGCAAGTAAGGCGTTTCTGAAGAAGAGAAATTATGTTAAAATTGAGTATCAATTTAAGCTTTAGGAAGTCACTTCTGAAGCTATTTTTATCAGTGTATGTAGCCATGTTCGGATGATAGAGTTCACACATGAAGAGACTAGAAGCCTCTGAAATGGGGTGCTATAGAAGAGTGTTGTAAATTTAATGCCTAGATTGTGTAACTAATGAGGAGGTACTAAATACAGTTGGGGGGCACAACCACACTAGAGGAAGGAATCGGTTGATAGGAGACATTCTGAGATACCAGGTGATCAATTCTGTACTGGAGGGAAGTGGGGGTGGGAGGGAAGGGGCTGTAAAAATCATACAGGGAGACCAAGACATGAACAGAGTAAGCAGATTCAGTAGGATGTACGTTGCAGTAGTTACTCAGAGATGGAGAGTCTTGCACAGGCTAGAGTAGCATGGAGAGCTGCATTAAACCAGTCTCTGGACTGAAGGCCACAACAACAGCAATAACAAATAATAATAATAATAATAATAATAATAATAATAAATAACAAAATATATGTTCACATTTTGTGCATGTCCAGGTGTGCAATGGGAACATGTGGTGATAAACACTGGAACCAATCCTTATATCGTTTAGTGTAATAGTATCGGTGCTCTTTTTACACACTCGTGATCTACAGCCTTAACTAAGACAGGTAGTGCAAAGCTGATCTTCACTAATTTTCTCTTTTAGTTCCAGGTGAGAACCAAGGAAGGCAGGTTGTGGTGTTGACACTGCATTATCTGTGGCTAACATTATCCCAGGCTGAAGTTATCGCTGAACTGTTACTCGATATTTTATTAAAAAGATTTATGAATATAAGTCCTATATGCTATGGAAGGTAGAAAGTGTACGAGATGTGGCAGTAGCTGCTCCATGCCTGCTCTGGTGACTTTTGGCACCCACTGTCCACAACCTCCTCACTGCCCCACTACTACTGCAGGCCGACACCACCGTGGACAGTGAAGCTCTTGACACTGTGCTTCCAGGTGATCAGCTGAGTTGTGAAATGCACGTTCCTGTATGATATTTCAACAACAGACACAGTCGTCACCTTTGGGAGCTGCTAGCTGGGTCACTATGCACACTTGCTGCCTGGCCTACAACCGGACCGAAACACTGTCTACGTCGCACAGTTATTCGTAGCTGGGACTGATTCCTAGTGCCAGTTACACACTGTGATCCTCTTTTGTTTTTCAGAGACCGCACTGATATTCCGTGAAATGCAAATGCCTTCAGTGTTTACCACCCCTGGTGGGCAAGGTGCCCAGCCTTATTTAAACTGCTATCTCCATTCCAGTTTACTAAACTTTTTGGACTTCTTTGTATTGCTAGAATCCTTAATTACAGCGTCCCAGAAACTTTGTGTTTACACGAGGACACTGGCCTCAGAGCATTTCAGCTTGAGATTATATCAGAGGCACTGCTCAGCAACAACTGATTTGCCAAGCTGTTTTAGTTGGGTGTGCCAGTGAACCTGTTCTCAATTGTTCTACTAGTCTGCCCGATGTAAGATATGCTACATACACTTGACCTTCTGAGAAGCACATCACATCTCTAATATTGCAAGCCACATTGCTTATCTTTGTTGACGTGAGTGAAAGACTGTGGATGCCATTTTCCATACAGGCGTACTAATTTCAGTAGATATTGAGTAATTATTTGTATGTAACCTCCCCCCCCCCCCCCCCACCCCCCCTGTATCTCAGGAGTTGATTACAAAGCCCACTCAGTGTACCAATCCAACTGACCTCTATTTCAATACACTTCTTGTAGATGATATAATTCTGCAGCAGTGCTCTCATGATATGACACTACACGAGGAAGGCTTTGCTGGAATGCCCATAGTTCGTAATAATGGCACAGTACAATGAGCCTACACCTGTGTAGTTCTGGAGTACATCGGATAGTGATTCAGCGGGAACTAATGTATAAAGTAATATATCTTTTGTTATTATAATATTTTGTAACAATAGCAAAGTGTATTTCCTTAGTTTTAATTTATTGATTTATTTTGGTGTTTGGGGACCCATGTTTCTTATGTCACATTTAACTATATTCCTTTATTTCTGAAAGCCTATGCGTTTGTATTTTGAGTTTCCAGGATGAAATACTGATAACCATATGTGAAAAATTATGTTCCCATTTATCAATTATCAGCAGAGAATTTTGGTCTTATGAATATTTAAAACTGTTAAAACCCCATTTTAAATTTATTGCATCTAACACTAATTGATTATTCAAGCTTAACAAAACTTCAATTACTATTTGATTAAAGTATTATACACATTCCATTTGTGAACAAATACCGATATGAGTGATACTGTACAATCCATCTTATATCTTTGGTTTATGTTTCTCTAACTGGAGGTAGTTGGCAGTGAGCTGTGGAGAAAGGAACCCGTTTTGTAACTGTGTTGATGATCAGACATGTGGAGGCAAAACTGCAACTTCTCTCCATTGCACCCATGTGAAACACATTGTTTATGTGTGAACAAATCTGAAAAACTGAAATTTATTATTTTATTTATTTCTTTATTTTTTTTTAAGAATTTTATTTTATACCTGATTAGATAATTCTGAGAACATGACAGAAATGCATTTTTGACTATTTTATTGCATGAATGAATTGTGCTAGTATACTGAGACCAAGAAGGAGAAGGATATATTGTTCTGAAACGTTTTCAAGATCCAAACACCCTTTTGGTAAAATCATACCCCATTTTTTTCCAGACAGCAAGCAAGAACAACAAGTACAACAATGTACTTAAGATGAGTGTTATTCTTAACTATTTATTGTTCACTATGTTAATGAAATATTTCTAGCGCCTGAGCCCTGCAATTTCTTTTAGTCAACTCTACATATCGTGTCCACAGACAGACGTGTGACTTTTTATTGCAACAATTATTCAAACATATTTTAATCATACAGCAGGACACGGTGGCTTTAGAAGACCCACTACATACCAGCTAGCAAAATATCTGGAACACCAAGAGAATGTGTATTTCAGAAAAAATTGTGTCATCTCAGTAAAACAAACATGTGAAGCAGTGCAGCAGGAGCTAGGAGTCAAACTCGGCTATAAATAGTGGTGTGATACAAATTTTAACATCATTCTTTACAAAAAGATATCTCCAAGTCAAAAACAAAGTCATATTCTATGAGAACATGGGAACATGTCTTTCAGCACCCATGTAAGGAACTAAAATCTGGGAACTTCCCTCCATTACTCAACAAAATAGACCAATTAGTACAAAATAAGTCATTAGGTGGAATCCTTGGGAATCTCTCTGCACCCCCCCCCCCCTTCCCTTCCAAAATGGGGCATCTTTACATGCTCACTGTGCACTCAGAACTGTGGGGAGCGACGTGATGCGCAATCGACAGGTGTATTACAGACACTGTCCTACAGATCTGTGCAAAACTTCATCAGGCTTCCACTGTGGTTTCCTTTTTTGCAACTGATTGGACTTTACTTTCTGAACAGCCCTCGTATGACTTTCTTTAAAAAAAAAAAGGTAAATCCAGTGTGGAATGTAATAACATTATGAGAAAGATAATTGCAGTCTCTGGCTACTGAGACCTGACTTGGTTTGTGGCCTCATCAGACAGAGACTGCTGTCATCTATGAGTGAGCCCCATTTGCATGTCTATGTGTGTGTGTGTGTGTGTGTGTGAAAGGGGGGGGGGGGGGGGGGGGGGGAAGCGCGCCCAATGAGGTCTTGTTGGCCAAACACTCATTTTCTGGTGCCTGTCTGCAACTCGGTTGGTTGGTTGGTTTGGGGAAGGAGACCAGACAGCGTGGTCATTGGTCTCATCGGATTAGGGAAGGATGGGGAAGGAAGTCGGCCGTGCCCTTTCAGAGGAACCATCCCGGCATTTGCCTGGAGTGATTTAGGGAAATCACGGAAAACCTAAATCAGGATGGCCAGACGCGGGATTGAACCGTCGTCCTCCCGAATGCGAGTCCAGTGTCTAACCACTGCGCCACCTCGCTCGGTCTGCAACTCAGTATATCTGCTATATGGTGAGTAGCAACTATCCTTTTCATAATACTGTTACTAAGAAATGAGATCTATGAAGAAGAATCCAGACCCCAAAACAGGTTCTATGTGCTATTAAAAATTACATATCAATAAGCAAAGTTTTTCCTCTGTAGCATGGAACCCGTGAGGTGTGGAACTAACAACTTATGACTCAAACCTTCCCCCAAGGGGATCAAAAGAATGTGTGCCTTCAAGGTTATAAACTAAATATTTTAATGTCATGCAGGTGATAGCAAAGGTGATATAATGTGTGAAAAAAGGGAAAAAAATTGAATTTTGTGAGAGTCCAGGTAGCAGGTACACTTAACAATACATCTCACGTCAACTGAAGAAGATGACTGCGTCAGTCGTTGAAGTATCGTGTGGAATAATGGAACTGACAACTCTGCTGAGCACCCAAAAGTACAGTGTTAATTTATGACGCTGCGGAAATGTTTGAGGAGATGCTGCGGCCAACCTTGGGTCCTGGGTGGGCGGCGGCGGTGTGGCCGTTATGTTGAAGTCGCAGCCATCCGTCCTCGTGGGCAGCCTTACTGCGTCCGGCCGGGGGACGCCGAAGCCGACCCACATGGAGAAGGCGAGCCCTGTGGCAAGGCCCGTTATGGCTCCCTGCAAAACCGTCACGTAGCAGTAGGCCTCAGTGGGAAGAGGTGATGAAAAATAGTCAAAAGAGTCTGCAGGCATCTGAGAAAAGTTCACGTCGCTCTTTCAGTTGACGGTGAGCAGAAAGAACTGAAGGATGAGAAAGCCTCGTGGGCATCTGTAGATATTTATGCAATCTGGGCAAGACTAATACTGCCATTTCTGATACCAAAGTATTTGGGAAATTTGTGTCGATTGTTAAGAAAAGTAACGAGGAAAAATGTCACTGATTACTACCCTTAAAAGTGAAGCAACGGGAAACGAACTTAACCATGCAGTGGGTTCACCATTTTTCGTAACACAAGCTGGCATACGGTATACTTTGTACACTTGTAAAGAGTAGTGGTCTTTATGATACCGAGATTAAGATGTGTGAGCAAAATCATTGTTTAATCTTAGTTTGATTACACAACCGTATAATAAACTTACATACCCTTGCTAAAGCATTGCTTAACTAAACTATAATGAAATAAACTTTCATTACGTCGATCTGTTGCCAAGGATAGGTGTTACTTCTCGGTAATGACCCATGGTATACAGCTGCATCAGACCCCAACCAACCAATTATTTGATTACTAATTAACTCGTAGAGAACAGCTTCATTAGGGGGTTTTGCTGCTAGCTCACCATCTGTGTCACTTTCGTGCGTGACCCATGAATTTTGTTTGTTTCCTAACACGCTGTTTATTTTATGTTACTGCTAATCACTTGGACATATGTCAATCACCAACCTAGCTGATGCAAAAACGAAGGAATTGGTATAGCCCCACAACTGTGAAACAACAATGGAATAGTGCAAAACAGTGTCATTTGTGTTGGCGGACTTTTTACTGATTGCTGCCGCTTAATGATGTTGGCAAAGATACGGACATTCTATAGTTCACAAAGCTGACCATCAACTGAGCTGTGTGTTAATAAATGTGAAGAGAAACGAACACATTGTTCCACAGTGTTGGGATATCATTTAATAACAGTGCACCACATTCAACTATCAAGCAGCAGAAGGTGCAGATGTTTATGTGCAAGTTCAGTAAGCTAAAACTGTTATATGACATATACTGAGCTGTTACAATTCTCGCAATGTCTGTCTCAGTTTCACGGATGGCTGCCGTCAGGTCAGTAAGTTGACCTTAACACTGGAATAGCAGTCTTGCATGGCTAAAACTGGTGTCTCATGCGTCAATTCCTTTACAGATACAAAGCGAGCTGGTGCATTGGTTAGCACGCTGGACTCCTACCTGGGAGGGCCACAGTTCAAATCTGTGTCTCGTCATCCACATTTAGGTTTTCCATGATTTCTCAAAATGAATCCAGCCAAACTCCAGGATGATGCCTTTGGAAGGGCATAGCAAATTTTTTTCCACATCCTTGAACATCCTGAGCTTCTGCTCCGTCTATTGATCTCAATGTTGACTGGATTAAATACTAATGTTTCCTTCCTTTCTTTCTTTCTTCCTTCCTTCCCTTCACACATGTATTGCATATTCTCAGGACCCTCCCAAGTCCTGGTTTTTCAGAACTTTTGCTACAACTGGTTTCGAGATTTCATTTTATAATCATTCTTAGTATTATCTTCGGACAGGTGATATGAAAGCCTACACAAGCTATCATCCATTTTTTAACTGAGTGCTATCAGGTTCCCTCCTTTTATAATACCTTTTATCTTTCATTTATTCACACTTAAGGATCTATCAGAGTACTGCTCATCCTAATTGACAATTATTTTATAGACCGATCTAAAGCAAAAGGGCTAATCATTGCAGTTGGCACTATGGCACTATTAGTTCCTTTCTCAGGGAACAGAGATGGATAGATTGGGGAATGTTAGAAGGAGGGGTAGCTCACCTGGACACCAGAATGAAAAGGAGCCACTGATTGTGACAATGAGGGCAGAGAGGATGAAGGAGGGAAAGGGAAACTTTTCTGAAAAAGAGAAATACCTTAATTTCTAACACATATTTAAGTAAGTTTTTTCTGGAAGAATTTGTTTGGAATGTGTCATTATATGGAAGTTAGACAAAAACAATAAACACTACAGACAAAAAGAAAATAGAACGTTTTCAAAATGGGTGCTACAGAAGAATGCTAAGAGACATGTGGGTTGTTTGGATAATTACGGAAGAGGTACCAAATCAAAATGGAGAGAAAATAATTGTGGCACACCTGAAAAAAGATCAGATGAGTGGTACACATCTGGAGGCATCAAAGAATCATCAGTTTGGTAACGGACGGTAAGTATGGGGGACAGAAATTGCAGAGGGAGACCGAGGCTCAAACACAGCAAGCAGGTTCAAGTGATGAAGGTTGCAGTCATTAAGCAGCTTAGACATGACGTGTTTGGGGAGAGCTGTATGTAACCAGTTTGTTGGTGATGTTCAGTATGTAATGGAACAGCTCGATAGTATCAGTGAAGTATGTGATAGACTCCTAATTTCCTTTATGGTACAACAAGATATCTTCCACAATTTTTTTGGATTACAACATTAAAAAATTAGTGTAACATTCACACACAAACTAACAAAAATTTATATAAGGAAAAATATTTTCACACAAATAATGTAATTTTAAAACTGTCATGCATATTTTGTGCATTCATGTAACTAGAAACATTCTCCCCCTCCTCCTCCTCACCATCACCACAATTACTGCTACTGTTGGCATTAACATTGGATACTGAACTGGCTCTGAGCACTATGGGACTTAACATCTATGGTCATCAGTCCCCTAGAACTTACAACTACTTAAACCTAACTAACCTAAGGACAGCACACAACACCCAGCCACCACGAGGCAGAGAAAATCCCTGACCCCGCCGGGAATCGAACCCGGGAACCCGGGTGTGGGAAGCGAGAACGCTACCGCACGACCACGAGATGCGGGCTGATACTGAACTACAAAAATTAAAAATTAATTATAAATGAAATATGCAAGAAGTTGCTTATATTTACGATGTGATTGATACTTACAGCAAGCAATATCTTTGGATGTTTTGGACCCACTGATCCTTGGCGAGCAGCACCAGTTACAGTCTGACATGTTTTGGAAGTAAGTTTCCGTGTAGCATAAAGGCAAGGTGCATTGTGTTGTACAGGATGCGACAATTCAGATAGGGATTGTGAGGGTAAGATTAGAATAATTACTGCATGAACAGAGGCATTCAAAAATCATTCTTCCTGCAGTCCGTACGTGAATGCAATGGGAAGAAATCCTAATAACTGGTACAGTGGGACATACCATCTGTTACGCACTTCACAGTGATGTGTATGGTAGAAATATAGATGTAAATTATCAGTAAAGATTGAATGAAATGTGGAGAAAAGAAGTAACCTGCCTGTTACAGATCCTTTAATATAGTACACACAACGAAATTTGAACCCTAAAATCTCTTCCGCATCTGTAGATGCCTTGTGCAAGCCACAACAAACCCTGATAATGAATTAACACTGAATGGCAGATAAAACAAAATCATTTATTTCAACACTGACAGAAAAACAGGTCTCATGTCGTCTCTTGTATGTACTTCTGGGAACACTGAGGGGTAATGGTACAAACAGATCACTGTGGGAGTTTGTCAGGTTTGCTATGTCTCATCTGCTTTACTTCAGTTATTTCATCACAGTGCCAATAACAATAGATAAGAGAGTTAACTACCGGTATACCTCGGCATCCCAGTTCTACACACCAGACCTCTCTAGCAGAGTCTCTGGCGAGGCAGCAGGACGAGGAGTACGTACCGGCTCGTTGGCGTGGGGCAGGAACATGCCGAGCGAGAAGAAGCCGAGCACGGGTCCGCCGACGGCGCCGAATATCGTGAGGCTGGCCTGCAGCACGCCACCGAGGAACTGCGCCATGAAAGCCAGTCCCAGAAACAGCAGTCCGAACACCAGTGCCAGCAGCTTCCCCACAAGCGGCGACCGCGACTCCCCCAGCGGGTGGCCTCGGTACCGCACGTACAGTGGCTGCCGAACACCGCAAAACTGCGTCACCGTTTCGTCATGAATGGCAATCGCACAGCTGGCTAGCGACCACGTACGCAGAGCCCCTGCAGTAGCACGGGAACCGATACCTGTCTCCGCAATGTTCCGGCGGTGGTCTCTCGGCAGTCTGCTCACGGTATCGTGACAGTAATCCGTGTTTACACCGATAGGCCAAAATTGTGAGGCCGCTGCCTATTGCCAGATTCAGTGCAGCCTGGTGCACTGTAGGTATCTGATGTGAGAACAAGTGGCTACGAGCACTGTGGAAACTGCACAGCTCATTGGATTTTGCCATACTACCGTCATTAGCATCTACGGACAGTGGTCGAAGGGTGGTGGAATCTAAAGTCGGTGACAAGGTGTTTAATGTCTGTGCCAGTTAACAGAGTGTGGAGGTCGGTGGCTTGCCTGCTCTGTGAAGAAGCACGGATGGCAGTCTCAGCGATATCTGAACGAATTCACCATAAGCGGCGAGAACTAGCGGAAACTAGCAGTAAGCTCTTACATCTCCATTTATACATCAGTAACATAATGCAGTGTTATGACTGGAAGGTGGACTGTCTATGGTTCAGGACCATGGACCTCAGTGCAGAAATGGCAACTAATAGGCAAAAGAGGAAATTCGATGGCCTACAGAAAGGCAGAGGTGAAACATCAGTCGCTGGCAACTCTCGAACTGTGATTAACATGTCTGGGAGAGAATTAACAAAAGAGGAACATTCAGTTCTGTCGAAAGGAGGCAACTTTCCAGTCACGCCACTAAAGGTTCCTAAGGAGGACATTATAGCGAATGTGGAGGCAGGGATCCGTTTGTTACCATCGCACTCCGCGGATGAAATCGGGACTGAAACAGCCAGAATATTACGCCAAGCGAAACCATCTACCAGCAATTTGTCTCAATCGGAAAGGAGGGCACTGAGGGAGATCAATGCGCGTAAGAGCATTATTGTACTTGCAGCTGATAAAGGAAATGCTACGGTTTTGCTGAACACCGAAGATTATCACAAGAAGATTAGTGACCTTTTGGATCCCACTATGTACAAAAAGCTTCAGAAGGATCCTACAACCAAAATATTGAGAAATACCAATCAACTGGTGAAACAATCTTCTCTTTCTTTGGATGATAAAAAACAACTCTGCAAAACGAAGCTTATCCACAAAGACTTTTTGGACTCCCAAAGGTGCATAAACCACAGGTCCCGTTGAGACCAATTGTGAGTGCCATAGGATCTCCGACACAAGAGGTGGCCAGATATCTCACCTGCTTGCTGCAACCACACATCGGCAGAACGGACAGTTACATTAACAACTCGGCGCATTTTATTGAAAAACTGAGGGAGATTAACATCAGCCCAAGTGATATTCTTGTGAGCTTCGATGTAGTGTTTACCATTGTGCCTGTAAACGAAGCTATTTCATATATAGCAGATATTTTTACGACTGACATAGTGGCTTTATTTAAACACTGCCTGACGACAACTTATTTCCAGTATAACTAGTTTTATGAACAGATCGACAGGGTGGCTAAGGGAAGCCCTCCCAGCCCAGCTGCTGCCAATTTATTTATGGAGATCTTCGAACAGCCAACGCTGCAGACTGCCAGTAAAAAGCGTGCTAAATGGTACCGCTATGTTGATGACACATTTGTAGTGTGGATTCATGGTGAAGAAGAGTTGGATGTCTTCTTGGTGCACCTGAACAGCATTAATCCGAAGATACAGTTTACGATGGAGAAAAAGAGCAATGGTCAACTCAATTTCCTGGATGTGTCGGTAATTAAACGGGTGGATGGGATGCTGGGCCACAAAGTATATAGAAAGAACACTCACACGGATTGATACCTTCACAAGGAATCTAACCATCATCCTAGGCAAAAAAGAGGTGTCATTAAAACCTTGGTGGCCAGAGCCAACAAAATCAGCTATGTCCAGAGCAACAATGGTCACCTACTGGAAAAGTTTTCCTACCATTTATTAATAAGGTTACGGACTGTGTCGGGAAAGTTCTGGCCAAGTATGGGATCGAAACAATCTTCAGACCCACCAAGAAGATTAAGGAATATTTAAGAACTGCAAAAGACGCCCGACATCCCCTAGCAACACCTGGGGTATACAAAATTCCATGCAGTTGTGGACAAGTATATATTGGAACAACGAAAAGAAGTGTAAATACACGCTTAGCTGAACATAAAAGAAACTGTCGCTTAGGACACATCAAAAAATCGGCCGTAGCTGAGCATGTTTTTCGAGATGGGAATCATGAAATTAAATTTAATGAGACAAGTGTTCTAGCACGAACATCCCATTATCATGCGCGCTACTACTTATAATGATTATAATGTGAAAGTATGATTAATGACGCATCAAATGTATGTAAACGTGTCAAATGAGCTAGAAGAGAGATTGCATAATCAATGAAAAAGATATTTATTTATTCAGGTCTAACATTAAAACCTCTAAAATGACAGGCATCATCAATTTAATTACAGCTACCATGCTCTTAAGCAGAGAGAATGATAAAATATTTTGTACATTTTTAGTTTAGTCAGCACAATAGACACACATTCATACTTGTTTACTTTTGCAGAATTATGTTATGCTTTTCCTTTTTAACAAGAAGAAACAAGAAAGCTTGTACTTATTGGCTCCGTTCTCACCTGATAGAAGCATGTAATGGATTTATCATCATTCTCACATCCCCAGCTGGACCTGTAAGAGCTTTGGCAACTATCTACTTATCATATTTCTTTTTGTTTCGCATTTGTTGTGTGGATCACTTGGCTCCCAGAAGCATATATGATACATATAGTGCTGTATCACCAACATTACTTGGTTTTTTTTCCAGACCACTCCATCACTCACTCCAATTCAACCAGTGGAACAAGTGAGAGTGTAAGTAACTGTGAACCAAATGTAATCAAAGGCTGTTCGCTTACGTACCATTTACAAAAGACAGAACATTTCTTGGCAGATGCTCATTCTCCTGTATCTTCTCCTGCGCAAACCAGGCTCCAGACAACAAAAATGATCTACAATTCAAAACAAATAAGAAAGTAGGCCCATCCAGTTAATGCATTTAAAAACAAACACACACACACACACACACACACACACACACACACACACACACACATACATGTGCACAAACACCATACATCAACTGTTTTCAATACAGGGACATATGACATCCATCCACCCATAGCCCACATATTCCTCTCATCGCAGCTGCAGTAGGCCTCACCTTAAAGTAATCCTCCAATGTGACGGCAGCCAGCGAGTTGACGGCCGACGAGACGGTGCTCAGGAAACCACTGAAGATGCCAGCGACGAAGAGGCCCGGCAAGCCCGGCATGCCGCTCATTGTGTCCACCACATACAACGGCATCAGCTGCAAATGAAGTGCTCCTGTCATTCCGAGGGTAGCTGCATTACATCCAGCACAGGAGACCGTGACAGCGCTGACTCGGGTAAACACAGGATGGACCGACATCTGCCTGATATCTTGTCAAATACCTCTCAGTTCAATTACCACAACTGCATTGTAATTTGGAACTTCCTAGCAGTCTAAAACTTGGTTCGGACCAGGATTCAAACCTGAAATGTCACCATTCAGTGGAATGCTCTTCCTGGCTGAACTACCCTGGTACAGTTGGCACCCCGTCCTCACAGTCTGACTATTGCCAGTGCCTCTCCAGTATTTTTCAAACTTCACGCAAGACTACCAGTACTCCTTGCTCTATCACAAAATTATCTCAAATTACCTATTAAATTATGTAACAAGAACCAAATTTGTTACTGAAATAAAGCATCTAATTTAATTAGATACCTAGATACCTATTTACTGTGAAAAATCGGAAAGAAAGTTTATGATATTGCTGTAAGTTTTACTGGAGTCAAGAGTAATAATTATATACACTGCCTGGCCAAGAAAGTGAAGCACTCTGAAGACTGATCAGATGTTAATGTAACAGAGCATGCATACATGCACACACGTACACGCGCACACACATGCACGCACCCGCACATGCACGCGCGCGCGCGCACACACACACACACACACACACACACACACACACACACACACCTGCAACAGGTAGAATGGCCATAAGAGTGCATTACTGTTTTTTATGTTTTGTGTTGTTACCAGGTCTGATACAACATAAAAAAGGCATGAACAGATTAGGACATTAAGTGGTCACTGTGAAGGAGACAGAGAAGCTGCATAATCATGTGAGAAGCGTTATCAGCACCTGCAGAGGCCTCATATTGAGTTTCCATTTGGGCAGATTTTCTAATTATGCAATATCCAAATTAAATTTTTGAAAACAGCTACAAGTCACACTTTTTTTGTTGTATTGACTGGTTTCACTCTTCAGATTAACAAGAGCATCATCAGAATATACACTGTAAAAGATAAAAATTGAGGCAATACAGGAAACTTACACTGACATCACATGAAGTACATATTCTCCTTCCAGTATGGTGATTTACATTTAAAGTTGGCTGACAGGCCTAAAGATTAATGTGGCTCTACTATAGTACTTAAACTTGTGTTTAAAGCACAGCAGTAAACAATGACATAGATATGACAGCACGAGAGGAACATACAAGTAAATCTGTAAAAATCAAAATATCTTTCAAAATACATTATAAAAATACATATTTAAAATATCCATTCAAAAATGCACTCAAAACTACTGTTTTTAAAGATATTTCTAATAGGATGATATGGCAAGTAATATATGTTTCCAGAATGAGATTTTCACTCTGCAGCGGAGTGTGCGCTGATATGAAACTTCCTGGCAGAGTAAAACTGTATGCCGGACTGAGACTTGAACTCAGGATCTTTGCCTTTCGTGGGCAAGTGCTCTACCAAGCTCTACCACCTGGGCTACCCAAGCACGACTCACGCCCCGTCCTCAAAGCTTTATTTCTGCCAGTACCTCATCTCCTAACTTCCAAACTGTATATTAAATCATATACACACATCAAAAAAAGCTTTGCATCACCCCGGTTCCCAGAACTCCTGAAGACAGATATTGTCTGTGGATATTGTAATATTGTATCACAGACACAGTCCCTTTGACTGTTCAGAGCTCCACTAAAAGTGCCTAAAGATGTAAACAACCATGCATGAGCAGCACCTGTAATCTCCCCACGGAAAATTACCCTCTACCACGCAATAATTAATAATGGTCAACCAAATCATCCACATGTATTTACGTTTCAAAAGTATCTGATCAGATTTTCTAGTAATATATGCGCCGACAGCTCGTCGACGCCAAGGTATTTTTCTAGTACGTTTATTCTTTGGAACAACAGAGGTACAGAAATGTATGCTCCATGGTTATTATAGAGAGAGAAGGGAAGAGCTTCGGAAGTATCGGTTGGAAGGTTGTTGGATTGCTAAAAGAGATTTTTTTTTTACTCTTCTTCGCTCTAAAGCGAGTTAGGAAAGTTTGTGCCGCTAGCATGATAGGTAAAGAGAAAGAAAAACCTGTAAAAGCAAATTACATGAGACTTGGAACCAACAGAAAACGGAACATGTACGGAAATGGATTCAATATACAATTTGCCTCAGAAATAAGGTTTGTGACCATTTTATTCTAGAGTGAATGACGAATGAGTTCCCTGTCTGAATCATTGAAGATTGTCTGGGCCCTGTAATTAATTGGGAAGTTTCAGCTGTGACGAAGAGAGCCTGCAATCTCTGAGTTTTTATAAATCGTCCAAAAAGGCTTCGTCCACATCTGAAATTTTAGATCTGTCGTGAACTGAACGAATTGTTCAAACGATCGATTTTTCCCAACTGAATGCAGCGCTTAATAATAATAACAAATGCAAAGATCTTTTCTAGCAAGCCAGCCGCTGAATATTAAGACGAAGGGCTCCACCAGAGATTCTACCAGGCTGATTTCACGTAATTAATATATTTAAACTGTACACAGATAAAGGACAGATAGAGAGAGAGAGAGAGAGAGAGAGAGAGAGAGAGAGAGAGAGCGAATGGAATTCGAGAATTTACACAGAATCCTCCATTAGCATAATTGTTTGTGTGTCTTTTCACGGATCAGCCTAATTAGAAAACACGAAGCCATGACTTTATTGTACTGATTTATGTGTGAAAGTGAAAGAGCAATAAAGGCGACAGATACACTTCTGTACAGACAAAACATTACACCAAGTTAGCGGCAAGCTGCATTCACATAGACTTTCATCATTTAAAAAGTAGAGTAGAATTCATTATAATGGCCAATCCGCGACAGGACACGTTTTTGGACGTTGTTAAAATAATTTTGTTCTCTGTTTCATGTGAACTACGACGAGATAACTTAACTTGGAAAAGAGAAGAAATACTCACAGGAAAATTAAGTGGATCTACAAATAAAAGCAGCACGCTGGGCGCAGAAAAAAGGCCAGATCTATAATTTTTTATTAGAGCTTGCTAGTATTGAGGAAGTAGACGTAGATTTGAACATTTACTAAATGTGTTCACACCAGACGTAGTTTGATTGACCTGCACTAGTTGCATTTACCTGTATAAGTACTATAAGAAAGTAGCCACAGAAGTATTGTTGTGTGAAGGGAGATATATACATATTGACTGTAGAACATTTATATGGTTTTAACTAGGGCAATGTTTAAGATGAGTCAAGCAGAGCAGAGCAACACGCAACAGCCTTCAGCTGTGAGCACGGATAATAGTGATGTAGTAAGAAGTGTTGTAGAACCGATCGCTACAGATAGTGCAATAGAACACCCGGTAGACACGGCTGGAGATGTAACAGCAAGTATGCAACATGGATTAGATCCATTCGTAATTATCATGAGACAGATGCAGATGATAACCGAGAGCATGAATAATATGAAAACCGACATTAATGCGAAGTTAGCCTCAGTTACCGAGGGGCAAAATGATTTGAATGCGAAATTAGCCTCAGTTACTGAGGGGCAGGAAAATCTGAAAGCTGAGATTAAGCAGCAGTTACACGACAGTTTTTCCGAATTAGAGCAGCGGATAGAGGCGAAGACAAAGGAACTTAAAGATCAGGCCGAAGAGACGGAACGAAAATTAACTGCACAAATAGAATTGGTGAAAGCTCAATGTGAGGAATCTACTCACCGCGTACGTGTAGAAATGAAGGAGTATGTGGCTATTAAGATAGATACCGTACGGGAACAGGTGGAAATGGTTCCGCAGTTAGTACAAAAGCAAGATGCCATGTCATGTGCAATTGCGCAACTTCCTGAATTGGCACGTACGCAGACGAACCTAAAGGAAAGTGTGGAACATCTGACAGAACGTCAAGAGGTTATAGACCATCAGATTAATGTATTAACGGGTAAATTATCCGAAATCACATTAGAAAACAAAAGGCTAATGTGTGAAAACGTTGAGCAAAATGTTAAAGCAGCATTCCAGAGTCTATGCGGCAAACAGGAAGAGAATTTGTTTGCGAAAGGACTTGAGGAAGTGCGACAGCAGTTAGGGGCTGATTTCGAGCATTGGAAACAAACGATAGCAGAGTCGATACGCGTTTCATAACAAGGCTCAGAACAAATGAATACAGGCCAGCAGCAAAAGTTGGCAGCGACTATAGAGCCAGTTACTGCACATTCGTACACAATACCGACTTGTGTAAGTAACTCAAATATTAAATTGCCACGAGCTAGTTGTTCGCGTGAAGTTTTATCTGACGGAGATTACGAAAGCCTTTGCCATGCCGAAGAAAAAATGATAAAGCATCGGCAATTTCAGATTTTTAACACTGATAAAAGGGGGGTCCATCCGATTGTTTTTATTCGAAGTTTTAGAGGAGTGCTACCCAGAAATTGGTCGGAGTGGCAGAAGATCAGTTTCGTTACGGGGTATATACAAGGTTCGGGGCCGATCTGGGCCTCGGACATGACTTCTGTATGCTCGACCTATGACGATTTTGAGAAAGCGTTTTTAGCAAAATTCTGGTCAGAAGGGGTACAGGAACACCTAAGGCAGGAGGTGCTCTACCCAGAGCCGTTCTCTTTTTCAAAAAGAAGCCTTAGGAAGTATTTTGAAAAATATATAAATAAAACTAGATATTGGGACAGACCTATGCCCTTGCCAGACATAATAAACATACTTAAGGCAAGACTACCAACTAGTATACGGAATCAATTAATTTACGGGAACGATAAAGACCTGGAGTCGTTCCTCACGACGTTAGACCATATAGACATTATAGAAGAGAACAACCAGAAAGCCCGTAACAACAGATTCCAATATAGGGAGATAGAACCTCCGCCAAATGGTAGGCAAGGGAACGCACAGAGATCGATAAATAGTGGAGAAACCCCTCAAAATCTCAATAATAATACCGGCAATAGTCTTGCGAGGGGCTATCCAAGGAACAACAGGAATGGGAAACGATACAATCCCGTATGGGGGAACGAAAGGAATTTCAGACCGCAAGCCTGGAACAATAACAGTAATAGAAAGTGGAATCAACTGGGGGGGAATAGATTCAAATAACCAACATCAGTGGGGACGGACATCTACGAATCAACCGGTAATTACCGAAGTGACGGACAATGTCAACCACCAGGCGAATCAAAATCCAACAAACTTGTAAGGACCCACTCGTGCCCCGGAGGAGCGGTCAACAATAGGTTGAGGGGCAACAGGATATGTGTGCCCATGCTAACGTATAATGATGGACGATTACTGGCAGATGAATTGACCGAGGACTTAGAACTCCAAGATGAGGATAAGGAACAGGTGGCAGTAGCCGAAGTGCAAGTCATTTTGGAGACTGTACCTATAGTGGCGGTTTTGGACACAGCTGCAACCACGAATGTTATTTCGGAGGCTCTATTCAACAAGATCAGAAATATAAGACGAGTACCAATTTTTCCAGTTTAAAATTGCAGAATAATAGGCGCCGTTGGGGCTAGATCGGCTAATGTAAAAGTGCAGTCACTACTTAGTGTAGAAGTCGGAAATGTAGCAATATTAAGCACATTCCTTGTTGTGAAAAATTTGGTGGTAGACTGCATTATAGGAGTCGACAGCCTACGTCAATACGGATGCAGAATAGATTTTAAAACAGGAAAAATTTGGTTAAATGTAAATAAACAAGAAATTGAGTTGGACTTGTTGAAAAAGGAAAGCCTTACCAGAAAATATAATAGTGGGAACAGTGTGCAAGTAATCAGGACTGCACAAAATTCTAAACAGTACGTGAATAATGAGTTCCAAGTCAAAGGAGATTTCGGTCAATTAGTGTATGAGAAGTTAAATGAATCCGACTGCATTATTGAAGAGCAGAAGAAGCAGCTCAAAGAATTATTATTAGTGTATGAAAACGTGTTTGACGAAAGGCCAGGAGTTATTAAGGGATACATATGCCATCTCTACGTTAAGCCACACAAACGTATTGTAGAACTTTCTATCCTGTTCCCTGGAGGTTAAAGGCTCAAGTTCAAAAAGAAATAGATCGCATGTTGAAATTGGGTTTGACCGAACCCTCTACAAGCCCATACTGCTCCCCATTGTTGGTCGTGCCAAAAGCAAATGGAACTGTGAGACTGGTACTCGACGCCAGGGAAATAAATAAAATCATAATTCCAGTAAGAACACATCCGGAAAACATAGATGAACTGATACAACAGTTCCAGGATGTCCAATATTTGACGAGCATCGATTTGCGGAGTTCGTATTGGCAGGTCAAGCTGGATGAGTTATCAAGGAAATATACAGCTTTCATTTATGCCGGAAGAAGTTACCAATTTACTGTAGTTCCTTTCGGACTCAACATTAGTGCTGGAATCTTTATAGCAGCTCTAGATTATGCTCTAGGCCCAGAACTAAGAAGCAGGATAACAGTATTTGTTGATGATATGCTTATTGTATCGAAGACCTGGGAGGAGCATATTACCTTACTGAGTCGGGTGTTGGACGTGTTCAAAACCATGGGAATAACTGCTAACCTACAGAAATCCCATTTTGCACTAAACAGAATCAAGTTCCTGGGGCATATAGTTGACGCAAAGGGAATTTTACCGACCAAGGAGAAGCTAATTGCGATTAGTAAGTTTCCAACACCGAGAAATAGGAGGCAATTAAAAGGGTTTATGGGTCTTGCCTCATTTTTTAGAAGATTTATAACGAATCAGGCCATGAATGCAGCAGCTCTAAATAGTTTGCTGAAGAAGGATGTGCCCTGGCTCTGGACATTAGAGTGTCAAGAAGCATTTGAAGAGATAAAGAAGCAATTAGTAAATGCACCGCTTTTGTACCATCCGGACATGCAAGAGGAATTCTACTTGTCAACAGATTCGTCAAATGTGGGTCTTGGAGTGTGCCTTTTCCAAGTACGCAAGATAAATGGACAGCTTACCTTTTGTCCTATTGCGTTTGCTAGTCGTGTTTTGTCCAACTGGGAACGAACGTACACGACGACAGAATTAGAGGCTCTTGCGGTCGTCTGGGGATTTAAAAAATTTCATTATTATTTATATGGGTCGAAGACTATCGTATATTGCGATCACCAATCATTAACGTTTTTACAAACGTGTAAACTGTTACACCCCAGGCTGGCTAGATGGACGCTCGCTCTGCAACAATACCAGTTTAAGATCGTACATGTCTCAGGGCAGCAAAACATTATTGCTGACGCTCTATCAAGGTCACCGCAGGGTTTAACAAAAGAGATTGAAGTAAATAATTCCTCAGAATTCCCTGTATTGCTGCTGCAGGAAAATCCATTTAAGACGTACTACGTCAATTTGTGTGTGCATATGGCCCAGTTACAGAAAAAGGATGCTCAATGGGGAAGTGTCATTCAAAGGTTACAACAGCAACCTTCGGATCAGATGGCAAACTATTACAAGCTGGTAAATGGCGTATTATTTTTCCGCTGTGGAAGGCCAAACAAAGTCCGCAAATAGAGAAACTTGTATGGTTCACTCATTTAACCTGGGGACATTTCGGTGCGACAAAATGTGCAGACAAGATAAGTGGGTACTGTTATTTTCCCAACATAAAGCACAGAGTGCATGAGGTCTTAAAGAGATGCATAATCTGTCAAAAAACAAAGCCGGATTCAAAAGGGACTAAGCATCCATTATGCTCTATATTAGTACAAGAACCAAAAGGATTAATTTCGTGCGATCTGTGTGGAGCGTTACCCACTTCAAGAGGTGGTGTTAAATATGTGTTGGCATTTCTCGATGTGTGTACGAAATATGTAAAGCTGTACCCGATAAAGGCGGCTACAGCCAAAGTAATTGTATTAAGATTAATAAGGGATTATCTTCCACATGTTGGTACACCTAAGGCGATCATAACAGACAATGCTAAAATATTCACGGGACTCCGATGGAAGCAGACTTTGTCTCAAGTCGGTGTGAAACATATACTAACATCATTTTACCACCCACAAGGCAATTTGGTTGAGAGGATTTTTAGAGAATTCAATTGATTTATGAGGACGTATTGCCATAATAAGCAAACTGCGTGGGCAAATTATGTGGAAGAGTTTGAGCAGATATACAATAACATGCCCCACCACTCAACTGGATATACACCTTGTGAATTGATGTTCGGAGCAAAAGAGGAAAACTTCTGGACTGACCATATCCCCAAAACTCAGGAAACTGAGATGCCTTGGGAAGAAAAAATAAGACAAGCTATCATAAATATGACGAAAAAGGCTGATCAAAGAAAACAACGATATGACAAATTAATCAAAAGGGTACAGACATACCATGTCGGAGAGAAGGTACTAGTTAAACGACATACCAAATCATCCGTAATAAAGAAAAGTATAAAGAAATGGGAGTTACTATATACTGGACCATACATTATCCTACAAATTCCGAATCCGGGGGCTTATCTGTTAGCATACCCGGGATCGAATAAAATAAAAGGGTTATTTTCTCATAACGACTTAAAAAAATATAATGAAGTTTAGAAGATAGTGAGGAATGGTGTTCCGAGTGACAGAAATGAACGCTCGTAAAAAACATAATAATAAACTGTGTGTGTGTGTAGTGATAGAAACCTTTAAATTGAAATAGTTAATCAGTGACATAGAGTATAGAAATAGTGACTAACTATTAATATCAAGTGTTGTAAAGAAGATAGTGGAGATAGGCTTCACCTGTGGTTTGGGTGAACATAGAACTTTAGCATTGCTAATGTCATTAAGAATGATTAAAGATCTAACTGACCGTCAAGAAGAATGAAATGTTTCCCGTAAATGAAGTTGAATAATCAAAAGAGGTTCCGAGTGAATATTCATATATAATCTCATGTGAACGCTTAGATGTGTAAACGTGTGAAGGGATGTGTTGTGGCAGTGAATTGTGAGTGACGGTTAACGCCGCAAAGATAATTTCCCGCGCAAAACAGTTGACGTCGGCGCGAGAGTTAAAATCGATATAGACGATACAGATATGCTTTGTAAGAGACTCGCACCAAACGCGAGGATAAACGGATTCATGTTGAACTTTAAAAGAAATAGGTGTTATAATTAGAAGTTAAGAGTTCTTAATTTATTAATGAATGATTAAAGAAAGTAATATTCATAGATTCAGTAGTAATTTAATGGTTCGTGTTCGTTTGGGAATTTTGTGTGAAAAATCCATTTCCATATATGAGCATGGATGAACACCGTATGAATCAGAGAGTAAATGGAAGAAGTGAATCCGCATTCCTCAATGCTAATAACTTTTACATTTCAGCACTCAAGCGTAGAAATATGTGTATTTAGAATAAAAAGTTTTGAGTATAGCTAAATTATATGACTTATCAAGTAAATATGGATGATGTCTTGGTATAAAATGAACTACACTTTCCATTATTCGATGATTTGAATCCAAAATCTATAGTAAGTTACATGAATCCTTTAAATTACGAAGAACAAATCAGTGATTGAAAATCCGTTAGAACTTTTGGACTTATAAGCACAAGTGGGGAAGCAAAGTCAAAAGGAGTATTCAAACGAGAGTAAATCGGATGATGCTTTTGGCAACATCATGAGTTAATGGTTGAATTCCTTGAAGTACGTCGTAACAAAAAGGATCCATGAAGCCATAAGGATTTTGCTTTCAAAAAGGAGAATCTTGGACGGTGCAACCTAACCAGTTCTCTTACAGGAAGAGTTTCCCTTTTGGTCATTACTAATTCTTTTGGAATGAATGTTGCATGTGAATTCGAGTATCCCCCTGTCCCTTCTACTCTTCCCATTATGGGCCGCGTAGAAGATCAACTACAAAGGGGGCCGCGTAGAAGAACGACTACAAATGTGGACGTCGGGGACATGCAAGACCCGGAGGAGTTTAGCACCGCAAGATATTGTCCAAGAAACAAGATTGTAAAACGAGAATTCACGTTATTTATTGTAAAACGTTTTTTTTTGCTAGAGGCACAAAGCACTCTTCTCCAAATCGTGATACAAATTGATCCCTGTCTTTCCTTTAGAGATCTATTTCAAAATTATATTTTTTTTCTTCTATAGGCTTTCCTATCTTCTATGTACCGTAGGCTGGGGGTCTAGGCTTAAGAGGTTTTCCAAGGTTTCCCTGCTTAAGAAAGTTCCCGAATGGGTAGACCCTGACATCAGTTCATGAAAGATCATCTTCCTTGGTTGTGCACAGCAAACATAACACCTAGATGCACGTAAAAGCAATACAGCCGCGGTACCTGTCTCTTCATTTCTTCTGTCTTCAACATTTCTTTTCTTCGTCTGTCTCAAATATAATATTCTTTTTCAGTCGGAGGACTGACCATCATCACTTCCGGGTTATCCACGCTAATAGATAGCTCGCGAAGTGTGTTCGGTGAATCAAAATTGAGCTCACAAACTTCGCTTGCTGCGAGGGGCATTGTAATCTCCCCACGGAAAATTACCCTCTACCACGCAATAATTAATAATGGTCAACCAAATCATCCACATGTATTTACGTTTCAAAAGTATCTGATCAGATTTTCTAGTAATATATGCGCCGACAGCTCGTCGACGCCAAGGTATTTTTCTAGTACGTTTATTCTTTGGAACAACAGAGGTACAGAAATGTATGCTCCATGGTTATTATAGAGAGAGAAGGGAAGAGCTTCAGAAGTATCGGTTGGAAGATTGTCGGATTGCTAAAAGAGATTTTTTTTTTTACTCTTCTTCACGCTAAAGCGAGTTAGGAAAGTTTGTGCCGCTAGCGTGATAGGTAAAGATAAAGAAAAACCTGTAAAAGCAAATTACATGAGACTTGGAACCAACAGAAAACGGAACATGTACGGAAATGGATTCAATATACAATTTGCCTCAGAAATAAGGTTTGTGACCATTTTATTCTAGAGTGAATGACGAATGAGTTCCCTGTCTGAATCATTGAAGATTGTCTGGGCCCTGTAATTAATTGGGAAGTTTCAGCTGTGACGAAGAGAGCCTGCAATCTCTTGAGTTTTTGTAAATCATCCAAAAAGGCTTCGTCCACATCTGAAATTTTAGATCTGTCGTGAACTGAACGAATTGTTCAAACGATCGATTTTTCCCAACTGAATGCAGCGCTTAATAATAATAATAACAAATGCAAAGATCTTTTCTAGCAAGCCAGCCGCTGAATATTAAGACGAAGGGCTCCACCAGAGATTCTACTAGGCTGATTTCACGTAATTAATATACTTAAACTGTACACAGATAAAGGACAGATAGAGATAGAGAGAGAGAGAGAGAGAGAGAGAGAGAGAGAGAGCGAATGGAATTCGAGAATTTACTCAGAATCCTCCATTAGCATAATTGTTTGTCTGTCTTTTCACGGATCAGCCTAATTAGAAAACACGAAGCCCTGACTTTATTGTACCGATTTATGTGTGAGAGTGAAAGAGCGATAAAGGCGACAGATACACTTCTGTACAGACAAAACATTACACCAAGTTAGCGGCAAGCTGCATTCACATAGACTTTCATCATTTACAAAGTAGTGAGAATTTATTATACACCTATTAGATGGAGGGGACTGACAACCAATCAGTTCCAGTGATTCCACCACGAAGGAGGTACACGGCTCATGTTGTCTATAGTTCAACCATGCCTAGACAGTTAATACTGCAGTTTGATCATGTCTGCATTGTAACTTTGTGCCAAGAAGGCTCTCAACAAAGGAAGTGTCCAGGTGTCTGAGTGTGAACCAAAGCGATGTTGTTCGGACAGGGAGAAGATACAGAGAGACAGAAACTGTTGATGACATGCCTCAATCAGGCCGTAATACTGCTGCAGTGGATGACTGCTACCTATAGACTATGGCTCAGAGGAACTCTGTCAGCAATGCCACGATGTTGAATAATGCTTTTTGTGCAACCACAGGATGTCATGACTCAACTCAAACTCTGCCCAATAGGCTGCACAGTCTGCAACTTCCCTCCCAACGTCCATGGCAAGATCCAGCTGTGCAACCACGACACTGTGCAGTGTGGTACAGTTGGGACCCTACAACAGGCCGAATAGATCACATCAGTGTATCAAGCGTTCATGACTAAGACATCATGAGTGAACTGCTTAATCTTCTTCAGCTCTTGCAATCATACTCTTAATACATAGTACATGGAACAGAAAATACATTGGATTAATTAATCATCATCATCATTTAAGACTGATTATACCTTTCAGCATTCAGTCTGGAGCATAGCCCCCCTTATAAAACTCCTCCATGAGCCCCTATTCAGTGCTAACATTGGTGCCACTTCTGATGTTAAACCTATTACTTCAAAATCATTCTTAACCGAATCCAGGTACCTTCTCCTTGGTCTGCCCCGACTCCTCCTACCCTCTACTGCTGAATCCATGAGTCTCTTGGGTAACCTTGCTTCTCCCACGCGAGTAACATGACCCGACCATCTGAGCCTGTTCGCCCTGACTGCTACATCTATAGAGTTCATTCCCAGTTTTTCTTTGATTTCCTCATTGTGGACACCCTCCTGCCATTGTTCCCATCTACTAGTACCTGCAATCATCCTAGCTACTTTCCTATCCGTAACCTCAACCTTGTTGATAAGGTAATCTGAACCCACCGAGCTCTCGCTTCCATACAACAAAGTTGGTCGGAAGATTGAATGGTGCACAGATAACTTACTCTTGGTACTGACTTCCTTCTTGCAGAAGAGAGTAGATCGTAGCTGAGCGCTCACTGCATTAGCTTTGCTACACTTCGCTTCCAGTTCTTTCACTATGTTGCCATCCTGTGAGAATATGCATCCTAAGTACTTGAAACTGTCCACCTGTTCTAACTCTATTCCTCCTATTTGGCACTCAATCCATTTATATTTCTTTCCCACTGCCATTACTTTCGTTTTGGAGATGCTAATCTTCATACCATAGTCCTTACATTTCTGATCTAGCTCTGAAATATTACTTTGCAAACTTTCAATCTAATCTGCCATCACAACTAAGTCATCCGCATATGCGAGACTGCTTATTTTGTGTTCACATATCTTAATCTCACCCAGCCAGTCTATTGTTTTCAACATATGATCCATAAATAATATGAACAACAGTGGAGACAGGTTGCAGCCTTGTCTTACCCCTGAAACTACTCTGAACCATGAACTCAATTTACCGTCAACTCTAACTGCTGCCTGATTATCCATGTAAAGACCTTTAATTGCTTGCAAAAGTTTGCCTCCTATTCCATAATCTCATAGAACAGACAATAACTTCCTACTAGGAACCCAGTCATATGCCTTTTCTAGATCGATAAAGCACAGATACAATTCCCTGTTCCACTCATAACACTTCTCCATTATTTGCCGTAACAAACTGACAAACTCTAAGAGGCCTAAACCCACACTGATTGTCATCCAATTGGTCCTCAACTAATACTCGCACTTTCCTTTCAACAATACCTGAGAAGATTTTACCCACAACGCTGATTAAAGAGATACCTCTATAGTTGTTACAATCTTTTCTGTTTCTATGTTTAAAGATTGGTGTGATTACCGCTTTTGTCCAGTCTGATGGAACCTGTCCCGACTCCCAGGCCATTTCAGTTATCCTGCGTAGCCATTTAAGACCTGACATTCCACTGTATTTGATGAGTTCCGGCTTAATTTCATCCACCCCAGCTGCTTTATTGCACTGCAATCTATTGACCATTTTTTCCACTTCCTCAAATGTGATCCTATTTCCATCATCATTCTTATCCCATTCTACCACGAAATTACTGATCGCATTTTCACCTACATTGAGCAACTCTTCAAAATATTCCCTCCATCTGCCCAAGGTATCCACAGGATTCACCAGCAGTTGTCCTGACCTGTCCAAAATACTTGTCATTTCCTTCTTACCTCCCTTTCGAAGACTGCTAATTACATTCCAGAATGGTTTTCCAGCAGCTTGACCCATAGTCTCCAACCTGTTTTCAAAGTCTTCCCAAGATTTCTTCTTGGATGCTGCAATTATCTGTTTGGCTTTGTTTCTTTCTTCAACATAACTTTCTCTGTCTACTTGAGTTCTAGCCACTTCTAGTACTTGTAATGGTACTTTGACTACCGCGCCTCCGCCAATACAAAGATATAATTTACGATCGCGCACGCGCTGCGCCAGCGACCGATTTTTATAAATAATTTTGTTCGTCTTTTTACTTTTTGCGTAGGTTTTTGTTTTTAACAACTAATTGATGACACTCTCTCTTGTCTTCATACGAAACACATGTATTTTTCGGCGATGTGTTGAATGTGCTTTTGGGTGGAAATTAAAATTATATTACAAAGCGAGGTTGTTTCAATAGTGATTCGAGGTGGATATCACCAAATTTGTAAATTGATCACGACAGTGACAACTTGAAGTTTTCAACAGACGGAGAAAAGTGAAAGACGGGTCGTCCTACAAGAGAAATTAGGAGGACAGCCATGAAGACTATATTGTAATTGATACTGCGTATCTAACAAGATTATAAGGTAAATTTCAATTAGTTTCTGATGCTATTTCCGTACAGTCGCTATTTGTAGTGTTGCCGACCCGGTCTGCCATGCACGGTCAAATTACAGCACGATCTCAATCAATAATACGAAGTCCGCCTTATCCGTAACTGAAACCACCAAAATTCAAAACCCAATCAGATTTTCTATTTTATATTTTTCACGGCAGAACCCTGAGAAAAAGGAAACACTACAATTGGCGTCCTGGTGACAGGACTTACAATCTCCGGATTTGATACAGGTGCAATTATTATAGATTTTGGACATTTGATCTCATTTTAACCACATTATAGCACCAGAAAATGAATTTGGACTAAGTCTCATTCATTTCAATTGTAATGTTACGTGCATGAAATTTACAACAATATTGTTTTCCCTGTTATTAATTCGTGTTAATTTTCATTTTCATGCTAAGGAAATTAAGTTGGTAAAAAAAATAAATAAATAAAAAAAAGGAAAAAGGATAACGATCCATAAAATAATTTGCACGGACGCGAAAGAAAAATTTTGGTTTGAAAACTGTATATTTGATGCTACATTTGCAACATAAGACTGAAGAGAAAAAAAAAGAATTGGTGAGTACAGAAATTTACATTTTTTACAGTTTCAAGCAGCCACCTGTACTTCCATTATTCCGATCCATTTATTTCGCAATTATTTTTTCAAATTGTAGTTAAAATTGATTTACTATTACTGCAAATTATAAGTGAGGAGCATATTCACAGTCATTTATTTGTGAGAGGGAAATTTCACTACCAGTTTAATAATTCAATTTCTAATTAAAAATCACATCAAAATATCCATTTCCATAAGAGAAATTTCAGATTTCAACATATCATATTTTAAATTTTTTTTTTTTTTTTTTTTTTTTGCCATTGGAAAATTTTATTTGCAATTAATTACAAAAACCGCAAGATGGACGCTAGACGCATAGAAATTGTTTCCGCAGACGAGCTTAGTGAAAGTGACACATTGCAAAACATGTCCGACAGTCAAATGAATATTGAACTTAATTGAGGATGTTCAAGACATAATTTTACCGGATCGATTACGACAACAACCCCTATATTTAAACAGATATACAGGCGACTGGAGAGTGAATACTACGCGACAAAACGCGACACTGACAACATCAACTTCAGAACCAGACATCAATCAGACACGAAAAAATGATGAAACTAAGACACAGGACTCTGACATGCTCAACCAGATTCTGAAGTTACTTGGTGACCAAATCAGAAAATTTGCCAAAAATTTGACACTTTAGACGAGAAAAATGACAATTTAAAACGTGACATTGGGAAATTTGACACTAAATTCGATGAACTGACACGGGACATAAAACAAAATTTTGAAAAACAATCGAGACAATTTGCCGACTTGACAGAAACCACCAGTAGTCTTAAAAGGAAATTTACTGACTTATCAGACAAGGTTACGAGACAAGAAAAGGTATTTGTGGAATTCAGTGATGAGACAAAAACTGACTTACAGCGATGTAATGAGAAATTGTTAACAGTAGTTTTTGAACAACAGAAAACCAGTACCCAAGTTGACGAATTACGACAGTCACACAATTCCGTAAAAACAAACCAAGAACACTTAGACCTGACGATTACAGACCTTTCAGACAGATTAAATGATGTAACATTAGAGCAGAAATCCTTACAGGAAAAGTTAGAAAAACTTGAAGACAGAGCAGATGTAGCATCTCTGAAGAATGACAGAACTCTAGCAGAGAAACTTGTACATGAATGCAAAGTATGTGATGATTATTTAGATGAGAAGTTTGAGACAATGACACACATCATTTTAGATAAGGCAAAGGAACAAGTAAAGGGAGAAACAGATAATATTCAGAAAGAGGTACGTAAACTTAAAGAAAATGTAATACCAAGTTTGTCAGTGATACCAAAACCCATAACAGGCAACCAAAACACAAATGAGAATCCGAATAATGCTAGACCCAGCACACAGCCAAAAATAGAATTACCAATGAGTGATACAAATCCCAATGAACCATTTTCAATGCTACCACAAGATCAAAATTGCTATCAGACATCACCACATACTATGCACAGTTTGACACAAAATGCAGGACCCATAATACCATCGGGAGTAGCTGATGAAACATTAGTACGACATGGATACTTTCAGACATTTTCATGTGATGAGAAAGACAAAGTGCATCCGATTGTTTTCATCCACTCTTTTGATGGTATTTTCCCGAGACATTGGTTAGAAGCCGATAAAATTCAATATGTTACAAATTTGTTATGTGGAAGAGCAGCTAAGTGGGGAGCAGCAATGAAAAGACGATGTTCAACATTTGAACAGTTTGAACAAGCATTTCTTGAGGAATTCTGGTCGATCACAGAACAGCAAAGTTTAAAACGAGAAGTGTACAATCCAGAAATTTACAACCCGAAGGAAGAGACTTTACGTCAATACTTTGAACGCTACCTAAACAAAACATTATATTGGACAAAACCAGCAGATTTACCAGACGTAATTAGAACACTTAAAAGGCACTTACCATTTCCTTATCGTGATAAATTAATAGGAGTGTCCGAGGACAACATAAAGAATTTTTTCAGTTATGTTGATGAGATAGATGTTGTTTACAGAGATGAGATCAGGAATTTCAATCAATTGTATCCGATCCATCCAAGCAATTCGCGTACGCACAACAGAAATGACAGAGGCTATTGGAATCCGCCTCCGACACCACAACAAAACACTCAAAGAAACAATTCACACTACACTGGGGCAAATCCATTCAATATTAGGAGAAACAACTCGCAGCATTGGCAAGGAAACAGTAATTATTACTATAATGGTTATCCTAACAGTAATTACAATCAGAACAATAACAGTTATATTCAAAATAACAACAACAGAAGAAGGAACCGAAATCATAGACATCAAAGAAGAGAGGATAACAGGTACCATCCAGGATATTTTCAGAGAAACAACGTACAACAACATCCAAACATGTATTGCAGGAATAACAGTAATGACAATACCAGTTACAGTCATGGACGAAATAATGTATGGGGAAATCACAATGGACCACCTCCACAACACATGCAACCCTCAATTCCTACCTAACGGAACTCCCAATGCGACGCGAGTTAATGTCAACAACCAAACAGCTGATACTTGGGTGACGCGCGACAGAAATGTAAATATTATTGAGTTGGGCAATGAACCCGACCCGCAGCAACAACCAAATTTACCAGAAAACGAACGACGACCGATCTAAGCGCTCGAGTTACGGTTGATAGGGAGCAGAGTGCAACAGAACCGACGATTTGTTTGCTCCGATATGATGACAGTAAGAAAATAGAAAAAGAATTATATCAGGATGTAGATTTTAATAGTACCAGTAAAGCAAAGAAGATTATTCAGGCTATAACACGAGTTACGATTGGTAGTTATGAAGTGGAAGTAATGTTAGATACAGGAGCAGCAGCAAGTGTCATTTCAATGTCCTTATGTAATGAACTCAAACAAATAATGAACATACAAACATTGCCAGTACAGAATTGACACATTATAAGTGCCACCGGTAACAAATCGAAGAATGTGAAATTTCAAGCGCTAATTAATTTCACATTTTCAAATATACCACTCAATTACAATTTTCTGGTGGTAGACAAATTAGTTATGCATTGCATATTAGGAATTGACTTTTTGAATGAATATCAAGCAATCATAGACTTAGGAAAAGGGAAATGTCATTTAACCGTAAACCAACAACAACTGACAATACAGTTAACACAGGGTACAAACTTAAAAAGTAAACAAGGGAAGTTTGAACAGTTACATTTTGTGAATCCACCAGCAACAAACATATGTGATTGAACTTTTAATGAAGCTGTAGCTCAGGAATTATACCTAATGATTTATATGAAAAATGCACAGAATCTTAATATCTGACAAAGGAACAACAACTTGAATGACTAGAAGTTTTGCAGCAATTTGCTGAGGTATTTGTGGAGAAACCTGGAATTATTAGAGGCTATACTTATGAGATGGATGTTAAACCACACAAAACATACTGTAGAACATATTATAATATTCCTTGGTCAAAGAAACCCACAGTTTTGAAAGAGATTGAAAAAATGCAAGCTTGGGGTATCATTGAAAGGTCACATTCACCATATTGCAGTCCGATCCTCGCAGTTAATAAAGAGGATGGTAGTGTAAGGTTAGTGCTGGATGCACGAGAAATTAACAAAGTTATAATCCCAATCAACACACAACCGACAAATTTGGAAGAACAACTTTTAAAATTTCATAATGTACAGTATTTAACCAATATCGACCTCCGCTCATCGTTTTGGCATGTGAACCTCCATAAAAACAGTCGTAAATACACTGCATTTCTATGTGAGGGACGTAGTTATCAATTTTGTTTTCTACTCTTTGGTCTACGAGTCAGTGCTGGAGTATTTATTGAAGCCTTAGATGCTGTTCTTGGACCACAATTGTTATCGCAAATCACAGTTTATGTTGACGACATTGTCATTGCCACCACTACTTGGGAAGAACTTGTTAATCTTTTGAAGCAACTTCTGACTAAATTTTCTGACGCAGGTGTCACTATCAATTTATCAAAGACGAAATTAGGGAGGAGAGAAATCAAATTCCTTGGTCACATCATATCAACTGAAGGCATTTATCCAGACTCAAGAAAAATTGATGCAATAAAGAATTTTCCATCCCCACAGAATCGTAAACAACTCAAAGCCTTTCTTGGTCTATCTTCATTCTTTAGGAAATTTGTACCCTACCACCTTCTTAACAGTCCACATTTTCTATCTTTACTCAAAAGAAATAATATTTGGAAATAGACAGAGTTCAGAAGAACCTTTTGGGAACTGTTTACAGCTTCATTGATGTGTCATTAGACGTTTGATTCTCTTTCTGTATTAGTCTTTTGTTATATTCACATTTGTTGTTTATTAATACTGTTAATAATAGTAGTTACTTCCCTTATAGAGTAAGTTTGTGATTATTGTAGTCAGGTTTTTAGCATCTTCTTATTGTAGTAGCGGAACTTAGAAAAAGTAAAATTTTACCATGAGTGAGAAGTGTGGGCTTTGCCGTAGGTTCGTAAGTAGTGGATTGCGGTGTGAGACTTGTTCGAAGTATTTTCACTGGAGGGAATGCAGTGGGGAAGCCAGTGGGCATTCTGGCGAGATTCTCTCCTGGAACTGCACGTTATGTAGTAAGAGTAAATTGATAGAGGAGCAGGAGCGTAAGATCTGTGCCCTTCAGGTGCAGTTGAAAAATGCACAGGAGCAGCTAGATAGGATGAGGAGGGAGAAGGGGTTTGGGGAATGGGAGCTGGCTGTTGGCAAGAGATCTGCTAGGAGAAGAAGATTTTCAGATAGTTTTACTATTGGTGTTTACAATAGATATGACCAACTGTCAGAGTCTAGTGGAGAGGAATCTCTAGTAGCTGTAGATGTAGGAAGTATGCAGCAGACCTCAGCAGTTACTATGCCTAGAACAGTTGCAAAGTCGAAGAGGAAGAAGAACGTTCTGCTGTTAGGTAGTTCTCATGGCAGAGGTGTAGGCCAGCAGTTGCAGGAAGTGCTGGGGAGTGAGTACTAGGTCACCAGCATTGTGAAGCCTAATGCAGGGTTGGCTCAGGTGACTGTTAACATAGGGGGGTTATGTAGGGATTTTACTAAAGAGGATCAGGTAGTGATTGTGGGTGGGGCTGGTAATAGTATTGATAGGGATAGGGAGTATGACATAGATGGTGAGCTGGAAAAGATAGCCACTCAGACTGGCAACACGAATGTGCATTTCATGGAACTGTTTCAGCGTCACGATCGGCCTTATCTTAATACAGCCGTCAGGCGTAATAACATGAGACTTGGGGGTGCGCTGATGACAGAAAGCATGGGTCACATTTCAGTGGTGTCGGTGGAGTCTATCAGCACGACGGGTTTCACTAGGCACGGCCTGCACCTCAACAGGTATGGGAAGGGGAGGTTGGCAAAGCTTATAGGTGACAGCATAGGTGGGGGTGGTGGGATCACTCATGGGAAAATTCCTGCAGTAGTGGGTGTTAGAGCTGCACCTTTTTTAGATTGAAGTCAGCTGATAGGTATTCCTGCTTAAGGGAAGTCTCTCTAACAAGGGAATCACTTTTGACAAAGCTTAGGTATCTGAGTAATGAGGGAATTAGTATATTTCATCAAAATATACAAGGTATTAGAGATAAAGTTAGTGAAGTGCTTATAGATGTTGACTCTGAAATTATTGGTATATCTGAACACTTCTTAAATAAGGAGATAATTCAGAGGCTTCCTTTACCAGGATACAGGTTGGCTGGTTGCTTTTTGAGGAGCTCTTTGCGGTGTGGGGGAGTAGCCATGTATGTGAAAAACGGCATCGCATTTGAGTCAATTGATGTTTCAAAGTACTGCACAGAAAAGGTGTTTGAATGTTGTGCATGTGTGGTTAAATTTAACGGAGCTAAACTTGTAACCGTTATTATTTATAGATCCCCAGACTCCGATTTCACAGCATTCTTTGCTAAAGCTAGAGGAGGTTCTTGGTTCACTTTATAGGAAATACAAAAAGTTAGTTATATGTGGTGACTTCAATATTAATTGTATAAGTGATTGTGCAAGGAAGAGGATGCTGGTAGACATCTTTAATTCATATAATCTTATGCAAACCGTATTCTTTCCAACGAGAGTGCAAGGGAACAGTAGAACAACCATAGACAACATTTTTGTTCATGCCTCATTACTAGAAGGGCATTCTGTTAGCAAAAGGTGAATGACCTTTCAGATCATGATGCGCAAATTTTAACTTTAAAAGATTTTTATGCTGCAACACGTGTTAAATATAGTCATCAGCTGTTCAGGAAAGCTGATCCGGTTGCTGTAGAGACCTTTATAAACCTTATAAAGGAACAAGAATGGCAAGATGTTTATAGCGCTGATACAGTAGAGGATAAATATAACGCTTTTCTCAAGACTTTCCTCATGCTCTTTGAAAGTTGCTTTCCGTTACAACGTTTAAAACAGGGTACTAGCACAAACAGGCAACCTGGGTGGCTGACTAGAGGGATAAGAATATCTTGTAGAACAAAGTGGCAATTATATCAAAACGTTAGAAACAGTCAAAATCTAAATGCAGCAGCCCATTACAAACAGTATTGTAAGATGCTTAAAAATGTTATTAGGAAGGCAAAAAGTATGTGGTATGCAGATAGAATAGCTAAGTCTCAGGATAAAATTAAAACCATATGGTCAGTCGTAAAGGAAGTTGCTGGTCTGCAGAGACAGGTTGAGGATGTAGAATCAGTGCGTAGTGGGAATGTCCGTGTTACTGATAAGTTGCATATATCTACAGTATTTAATAATCACTTTCTGAATATAGCAGGTGAACTAAATAGAAACCTAGTCCCAACAGGGAATCATATAGCGCTCTTAGAAAAAAGTGTTCCGAGACCGTTACCTGAAATGCTCCTCCATGATACTGACAAGAGGGAGATTGAGTTAATAATTAAATCACTAAAGACCAAGAACTCTCATGGATATGACGGGGTATCTAGCAGAATACTGAAGTATTGTTCCATGTATGTTAGCCCAGTACTTAGCCATATCCGTAACTTTTCCTTTAGGAGTGGTCGGTTTCCTGATCGATTAAAGTACTCTGTATTGAAGCCACTTTATAAAAGGGGAGACATTGATAATGTTGACAATTTTAGACCTATTTCTATGCCATCGGTGTTTGCTAAAGTTATCGAGAAGGTTGTATATACAAGGTTACTGGAGCATTTAAATTCACATAATTTGCTGTCAAATGTTCAGTTTGGTTTTAGAAATGGTTTAACAACTGGAAATGCTATATTCTCTTTTCTCTGTGAGGTTTTTGACAGATTAAATAAAAGGTTGCAAACGCTAGGTGTTTTCTTTGATTTAACGAAGGCTTTTGACTGTGTTGACCACAAAATATTACTGCAGAAGTTGGACTATTACGGAGTAAGGGGAGCAGCTTACAATTGGTTCGCCTCTTACTTTAAGAACAGAAAGCAGAGGGTAATTCTCCGCAATATTGAGAGTGGTAGTGATGTTCAGTCCCAATGGGGCACTGTTAAGTGGGGCGTTCCCCAAGGGTCGGTGCTGGGGCCGCTGCTGTTTCTTATTTATATAAATGATATGCCTTCTAGTATTACAGGTGATTCAAAAATATTTCTGTTTGCTGATGACACCAGCTTGATAGTGAAGGATCTTGTGTGTAATATTGAAACAGTAACAAATAACGTAGTTCATGAAATAAGTTCGTGGCTTGTGGAAAATAATTTGATGCTAAATCACAGTAAGACTCAGTTTTTACAGTTTCTAACTCACAATTCAACAAGAACCGATATTTTGATCAGACAGAATGGGCATATTATAAGCGAGACGGAACAGTTCAAATTCCTAGGCGTTCGGATAGATAGTAAGCTGTTGTGGAAAGCCCATGTCCAGAATCTTGTTCAGAAGCTAAATGCTGCTTTATTTACCATTAGAACAGTATCTGACATAAGTGACACTTCAACACGAAAAGTAGTCTACTTCGCATATTTTCATACGCTTATGTCGTATGGTATTATTTTTTGGGGTAATTCTTCTGATTCAAAAAGGGTATTTTTGGCTCAAAAACGGGCTTTTCGAGCTATATGTGGTGTAAGTTCGAGAACCTCTTGTCGACCCCTATTCAAAAATCTCAGAATTATGACATTGCCCTCACAGTATATATTTTCTTTAATGTAGTTTGTTGTTAGCAATATTAGCCTATTCCCAAGAGTTAGCAGCTTTCACTCGGTTAACACTAGGCAGAAATCAAATCTGCATGTAGAATGCACTTCCTTGACTCTTGTGCAGAAAGGAGTGCAGTATTCTGCTGCATTCATTTTCAATAAGCTACCACAAGAACTCAAAAATCTTAGCAGTAGCCCAAACTCTTTTAAGTCTAAACTGAAGAGTTTCCTCATGGCTCACTCCATCTATTCTGTCGAGGAGCTCCTGGAAGAGCTAAAAAAATTAAGCAAATTCCAGTGTTACATTGTTGATTGTCTTCATTTAAACTTATGACTTGTCACCTGAATGTTTTTTTTTCTATTTCATTTTATCTGTTTCTAATATCATGTTATAATTTCATGTATTGACTCGTTCCATGACCATGGAGACTTCTCCTTAATTTGGTCCCATGGAACAATAAATAAATAAATAAATAAGTTAATGCACCGTTGTTACGTCATCCTGACATGACGTCAGACTTTTGCCTAGTAACAGATGCAAGTTCCTATGGGCTCGGAGCATTTTTATTCCAAATTCTTGTAGAAAATGAACAAACAGTCATCAAACCTATAAGTTTTGCTAGCCGCACGCTCACTGAATGCAAAAAGTCATATTCAGTGACCGAGCGCGAAACACTTGCCATAGCACGGGCATTTCGCAAGTTTCGCTACTTTCTATAGGGAAAACGTACTAAGCTTTATACTGATCATCAAGCTCTTTCTTTCCTGCTATCGTGCAAATTATCACATTCACGTCTTGCACGCTGGTGTGCATCACTACAAGAATATGATTTTGATATTATATATATAAAAGGAGAATCCAACATTATAGCCGATGCTCTATCTCGTTTGCCAGAAGGCCTACAAGAATTTTCAGATGTGACAGAACAAACATCAGATTTCAAAATTTTACTCATGTATGACAGTACATTTGCACCTTACTACAAAAACATGTCCAGGAAGTTAGCCATATTGCAGGACAATGATCCCAGGTGGATCCAGATAAAGAATAAATTACGTGCAGGAACAGACCCACATCTCGAAAAATATTACACATTACACAAAGAAGTATTATTTCACCAACGAAACCCTGAATCACAGCATTGGTGTGTTTGCTTATCTGAAGCTCATGTCGATGATTTTATTTTATTTACACACAGAACTTGGGGACACTATGTTGTAACCAAATGTACAGATAAGATTATACAATATTGCTATTTTCCAAATTTAAGACAAAGAGTATTGAGTAATATTAGGAAATGCATCATATGTCAGAAAGCCAAATATTCTAATCGCACAAGCATGAATGAATTGCAACCAATCATACCTAAGAAGCCATTACAGCTAATTTCTTTAGATATTGCAGGACCCTATCCACAAGCACGTGGAGGAATGAAATACATCCCTGCTGTGTTAGATGTTTCCACAAAGTATTTAAAATTATATGCTTTACGTTCAGTTTCTACCACTGCTATTACCAGACGTCTATTAACAGATTATTTTGTAAGAATAGGAAAACCTGAAGTTATGATCACGGATAATGCAACATATTTTACCAGTTTAAAATGGAAGAGTTTTATTGAAGAACAGAATGTTAAACATATTTTAATTTCAAGACTTCACGCGGCAGGAAACCCAGCAGAAAGAACATTTCGGGAATTTGGACAGTTTATGAGAACACACACACACCAGAGAAGCACACAAAATGGGTAGAATACCTAGCACCATTTGAACAAATAGTGAACAATTTAACTCACATTTCTAATGGATACACACTAACTGAATTAATTGTGGATAAAACAGAAAGAAATGAATGGATAGACCCTCTACCTAAATTTACAGCAACAACAAATCATGTTAGTTTAGAAGAAAAGGTAAGACAAGCTCACACAACATTATGTGACAAAGCTAAGGAAAGAAAGCAGAAATATGACAGAGGTGTCAGGAAAGCACAAACATTTCAAGTTGAACATATCCTAAACCCACGAAACTGAAACATTTAAACAGGAAATGGCAGATCTTATACTCTGGACCATACCGAATTGCAAATATTCCATACCCTGGCTGTTATTCATTAGAATATTCATTAACTCATAAACCCAGAGGTCTTCATCCACACAGACATTTGAAAAAATACATACAGTAAAATGTTAGCCAATGAGAAGAAGATAATTAATATGATATACAGTTATGATGAGCCTACATTTAAGTTATACAGATACTTACAATCTAATGAATGCAGGTACGTCTAGAAAGCAATGTGAACCATCCAATAGCTAATTAGATATTTGGTTATAAGAGGAGTTGCTATTGAGGCATATACACATTAGAGGAGGCAGAGAACTGAACAGAATTATTTTCTTTAGGAGGCATGTGATAATAGTAATGTTGATATGAGTGATTTGAGTGACTGAATGAGATGAGTGAATGTAATTTTAGTTTAATAAGAGGATAAATAGTAATATGGAGAGAGGTAAATGGAATATAAGATGAGAAAAGGGTATTATTATTATTGAAGTAACAAAGTAAATGATGATGAATAAGAGGATATATATATATATATATATATATATAAGAGGATAAATAGTAATATGGAGAGAGGTAAATGGAATATAAGATGAGAAAAGGGTATTATTATTATTGAAGTAACAAAGTAAATGATGATGAATAAGAGGATATATATATATATATATATATATATATATATATATATATATATAGACACACACACACACACACACACACACACACACACACACACACACAAAAACACACACTCCTGGAAATTGAAATAAGAACACCGTGAATTCATTGTCCCAGGAAGGGGAAACTTTATTGACACATTCCTGGGGTCAGATACATCACATGATCACACTGACAGAACCACAGGCACAGACACAGGCAACAGAGCATGCACAATGTCGGCACTAGTACAGTGTATATCCACCTTTCACAGCAATGCAGGCTGCTATTCTCCCATGGAGATGATCGTAGAGATGCAGGATGTAGTCCTGTGGAACGGCTTGCCATGCCATTTCCACCTGGCGCCTCAGTTGGACCAGCGTTCGTGCTGGACGTGCAGACCGCGTGAGACGACGCTTCATCCAGTCCCAAACATGCTCAATGGGGGACAGATCTGGAGATCTTGCTGGCCAGGGTAGTTGACTTACACCTTCTAGAGCACGTTGGGTGGCACGGGATACATGCGGACGTGCATTGTCCTGTTGGAACAGCAAGTTCCCTTGCCGGTCTAGGAATGGTAGAACGATGGGTTCGATGACGGTTTGGATGGACCGTGCACTATTCAGTGTTCCCTCGACGATCACCAGTGGTGTACGGCTCAATGGGGGACAGATCCGGAGATCTTGCTGGCCAGGGTAGTTGACTTACACCTTCTAGAGCACGTTGGGTGGCACGGGATACATGCGGACGTGCATTGTCCTGTTGGAACAGCAAGTTCCCTTGCCGGTCTAGGAATGGTAGAACGATGGGTTCGATGACGGTTTGGATGTACCGTGCACTATTCAGTGTTCCCTCGACGATCACCAGTGGTGTACGGCCAGTGTAGGAGATCGCTCCCCACACCATGATGCCGGGTGTTGGCCCTGTGTGCCTCGGTCGTATGCAGTCCTGATTGTGGCGCTCACCTGCACGGTGCCAAACACGCATACGACCATCATTGGCACCAAGGCAGAAGCGACTCTCATCGCTGAAGACAACACGTCTCCATTCGTCCCTCCATTCACGCCTGTCGCGACACCACTGGAGGCGGGCTGCACGATGTTGGGGCGTGAGCGGAAGACGGCCTAACGGTGTGCGGGACCGTAGCCCAGCTTCATGGAGACGGTTGCGAATGATCCTTGCCGATACCCCAGGAGCAACAGTGTCCCTAATTTGCTGGGAAGTGGCGGTGCGGTCCCCTACGGCACTGCGTAGGATCCTACGGTCTTGGCGTGCATCCGTGCGTCGCTGCGGTCCGGTCCCAGGTCGACGGGCACGTGCACCTTCCGCCGACCACTGGCGACAACATCGATGTACTATGGAGACCTCACGCCCCACGTGTTGAGCAATTCGGCGGTACGTCCACCCGGCCTCCCGCATGCCCACTATACGCCCTCGCTCAAAGTCCGTCAACTGCACATACGGTTCACGTCCACGCTGTCGCGGCATGCTACCAGTGTTAAAGACTGCGATGGAGCTCCGTATGCCACGGCAAACTGGCTGACACTGACGGCGGCAGTGCACAAATGCTGCGCAGCTAGCGCCATTCGACGGCCAACACCGCGGTTCCTGGTGTGTCCGCTGTGCCGTGCGTGTGATCATTGCTTGTACAGCCCTCTCGCAGTGTCCGGAGCAAGTATGGTGGGTCTGACACACCGGTATCAATGTGTTCTTTTTTCCATTTCCAGGAGTGTATATGTGGTTATAATAGAAGGAAACATTCCACGTAGGAAAAATATACCTCAAAACAAAGATGATGTGACTTACCAAATGAAAGTGCTGGCAAGTCGCCAGACACACAAACGAACACAAACATACACACAAAATTCAAGCTTTCGCAATAAACTATTGCCTCATCAGGAAAGAGGGAAGGAGAGGGAAAGACGAAAGGATGTGGGATGTCTGCTTGTGTCTGCATATGTGTAGATGGATATATGTGTGTGTGTGTGTGTGTGTGTGTGTGTGTGTGTGTGTGTGTGTGTGCGCGCGAGTGTACACCCGTCCCTTTTTCCCCTTAAGGTAAGTCTTTCCGCTCCCGGGACTGGAATGACTCATTACCCACTACCTAAAACCCACATCCTTTCGTATTTCCCTCTCCTTCCCTCTTTCCTGATGAGGCAACAGTTTGTTGCGGAAGCTTGAATTTTGTGTGTGTGTTTGTGTTCGTTTGTGTTTCTGTCAACCTGCCAGCACTTTCATTTGGTAAGTCACATCATCTTTGCACTGGCAGGTCGATAGACACACAAACAAACACAAACATACACACAAAATTCTAGCTTTCGCAACACACAGTTGCTTCGTCAGGAAAGAGGGAAGGAGAGGGAAAGATGAAAGGAAGTGGGTTTTAAGGGAGAGGGTAAGGGGTCATTCCAATCCCGGGAGCAGAAAGACTTACCTTAGGGGGAAAAAAGGACGGGTATACACTCACACAAACACATATCCATCTGCATATACACAGACACAAGCAGACATTTGTAAAGGCAAAGAGTTTGGGCAGAGATGTCAGTCGAGGCGGAAGTACAGAGGCAAAGGTGATATTGAAAAACAGGTGAGGTATGAGCGGCGGCAAATAGAAATTAGCGGAGATTGAGGCCTGGCGGATAGCGAGAAGAGAGGATATGTTGTAGGGCAAGTTCCCACCTCCGGAGTTCTGACAGGTTGGTGTTAGTGGGAAGTATCCAGATAACCCGGACGGTGTAACACTCTGCCAAGATGTGCTAGCCGTGCACCAAGGCATGTTTAGCCACAGGGTGATACTCATTACCAACAAACACTGTCTGCCTGTGTCCATTCATGCGAATGGACAGTTTGTTGCTGGTCATTCCCACATAGAAGGCTCCACAGTGTAGGCAGGTCCGTTGGTAAATCACGTGGGTGCTTTCACACGTGGATCTGCCTTTGATCGTGTACACCTTCCGGGTTACAGGACTGGAGTAGGTGGTGGTGGGAGGGTACATGGGACAGGTTTTAGACCGGGGGCGGTTACAAGGGTAGGAGCCAGAGGGTAGGGAAGGTGGTTTGGGGATTTCATAGGGATGAACTAAGAGGTTACGAAGGTTAGGTGGACGGCGGAAAGACACTCTAGGTGGAGTGGGGAGGATTTCATGAAGGATGGATCTCATTTTAGGGCAGGATTTGAGGAAGTCGTATCCCTGCTGGAGAGCCACATTCAGAATCTGATCCAGTCCCGGAAAGTATCCTGTCACAAGTGGGGCACTTTTGGGGTGCTTCTGTGGAAGGTTCCGGGTTTGAGGAGATGAGGAAGTGGCTCTGGTTATTTGCTTCTGTACCAGGTCGGGAGGGTATTTACGGGATGCAAAAGCTGTTTTCAGGTTGTTGGTGTAATGGTTCAAGGATTCTGGACTGGAGCAGATTCGTTTGCCACGAAGACCTAGGCTGTAGGGAAGGGACCGTTTGATGTGGAATGGGTGGCAGCTGTCATAATGGAGGTACTGTTGCTTGTTGGTGGGTTTGATGTGGACGGACGTGTGAAGCTGGCCATTGGACAGGTGGAGGTCAACGTCAAGGAAAGTGGCATGGGATTTAGAGTAGGACCAGGTGAATCTGATGGAACCAAAGGAGTTGAGGTTGGAGAGGAAATTCTGGAGTTCTTCTTCACTGTGAGTCCAGATCATGAAAATGTCATCAATAAATCTGTACCAAACTTTGGGTTGGCAGGCCTGGGTAACCAAGAAGGCTTCCTCTAAGCGACCCATGAATAGGTTGGCATACGAGGGGGCCATCCTGGCACCCATGGCTGTTCCCTTTAATTGTTGGTATGTCTGGCCTTCAAAAGTGAAGAAGTTGTGGGTCAGGATGAAGCTTGCTAAGGTAATGAGGAAAGAGGTTTTAGGTAGGGTGGCAGGTGATCGGCATGAAAGGAAATGCTCCATCGCAGCGAGGTCCTGGATGTGCGGAATATTTGTGTATAAGGAAGTGGCATCAATGGTTACAAGGATGGTTTCCGGGGGTAACAGACTGGGTAGGGATTCCAGGCGTTTGAGAAAGTGGTTGGTGTCTTTGATGAAGGATGGGAGACTGCGTGTGATGGGTTGAAGGTGTTGATCTACGTAGGCAGAGATGCGTTCTGTGGCGGCTTGGTAACCAGCTACAATGGGACGGCCGGGATGATTGGGTTTGTGAATTTTAGTAAGAAGGTAGACGGTAGGGGTGCGGGGTGTTGGTGGGGTCAGGAGCTTGATGGAGTCAAATGAAAGGTTTTGTAGGGGGCCTAAGGTTCTGAGGATTCCTTGAAGCTCCGCCTGGACATCAGGAATGGGATTACCTTGGCAAACTTTGTAAGTAGTGTTGTCTGAAAGCTGACGCAGTCCCTCAGCCACATACTCCCGACGATCAAGTACCACAGTCGTGGAACCCTTGTCAGCCGGAAGAATGACGATGGATTGGTCAGCCTTCAGATCACGGATAGCCTGGGCTTCAGCAGTGGTGATGTTGGGAGTAGGATTAAGGTTTTTTAAGAAGGATTGAGAGGCAAGGCTGGAAGTCAGAAATTCCTGGAAGGTTAGGAGAGGGTGATTTTGAGGAAGAGGAGGTGGGTCCCGCTGTGACGGAGGACGGAACTGTTCGATTTGGATAGTGTCTTGGGGAGTTGGATCAATAGGAGTAGGATTAGGATCATTTTTCTTCGTGGCAAAGTGATATTTCCAGCAGAGAGTACGGGTGTAGGACAGTAAATCTTTGACGAGGGCTGTTTGGTTAAATCTGGGAGTGGGGCTGAAGGTGAGGCCTTTGGATAGGACAGAGGTTTCGGATTGGGAGAGAGGTTTGGAGGAAAGGTTAACTACTGAATTGGGGTGTTGTGGTTCCAGATTGTGTTGATTGGAATTTTGAGGTTTTGGAGGGAGTGGAGCTGGAAGTGGAAGATTGAGTAGATGGGAGAGACTGGGATTGTGTGCAATGAGAGGAGGTTGAGGTTTGCTGGAAAGGTTGTGAAGGGTGAGTGAGTTGCCTTTCCGGAGAGACTGGATAGTTTTTTAAGGTGGAGGGTGGCATGCTGTTCTAATTTGCGGTTGGCCTGTAGGATGATGGTCTGAGCAGTTGGTGTGGATGTGGGAGAGGAAAGATTGAGGACTTTTATTAAGGATAGGAGTTGACGGGTGTGTTGACTGGCTGAGTGGATGTGTAGGTGAAGGATTAGGTGGGTGAGGGCAATGGATTGTTCAGTTTGGAACTGGTATAGGGACTGATGGAAAGAAGGGTTGCAGCCAGAGATGGGAACTTTAAGTGTGAGGCCTTTGGGGGTGATGCCAAATGTCAGACAAGCCTGAGAAAATAAAATATGGGAGTGTAATCTGGCTAGGGCAAAGGCACGTTTGCGGAGGGAATGTAAATAAAACTTAATGGGTTGTTGTGGAGGTGTTGTGAGGGTGACATGGTACTAGAATGTCGAAAAAGTAACATGAGGCTGAAATGTAAATGACAATTAATATAAAAATAAAAATGGGGAGAGATAAAGGTGAAGTAGAAAGCAAATGGGGATCTGGTGTGAAAAGAAGCGAAAAGGGGTTGGTTGGGGCTGGGTTATGTTGATCCTGTGGTGAAATAGTGTAGGTAGATAACGATGTGAATAAAGATTAGGTGGTTGTGTTGCCGCCAAAACACGTTAAAGGGTGGAGAAATTCGGGAACATTTCGAAAAAACTACGTGAGGATGTATTAAAAGTAGTGGTATGGTGGTGGCAGATTATGGAAATGAGGCTAACAATAGTCTGATGGAGAAATAACGACGTTAAAACCTGTGGGAAGCGGCTAAAAATGATCGGTGATGTGAAAAAACGGAAATGGAAATAAAGCAAAAGTTGTTAAAACTAGCCGAAAAGGTTGTTTATTGATCCAACTCCCCAAGACACTATCCAAATTGAACCCTGTCTGGAACAGTTCCATCCTCCGTCACAGCGGGACCCACCTCCTCTTCCTCAAAATCACCCTCTCCTAACCTTCCAGGAATTTCTGACTTCCAGCCTTGCCTCTCAATCCTTCTTAAAAAACCTTAATCCTACTCCCAACATCACCACTGCTGAAGCCCAGGCTATCCGTGATCTGAAGGCTGACCAATCCATCGTCATTCTTCCGGCTGACAAGGGTTCCACGACTGTGGTACTTGATCGTCGGGAGTATGTGGCTGAGGGACTGCGTCAGCTTTCAGACAACACTACTTACAAAGTTTGCCAAGGTAATCCCATTCCTGATGTCCAGGCGGAGCTTCAAGGAATCCTCAGAACCTTAGGCCCCCTACAAAACCTTTCATTTGACTCCATCAAGCTCCTGACCCCACCAACACCCCGCACCCCTACCGTCTACCTTCTTACTAAAATTCACAAACCCAATCATCCCGGCCGTCCCATTGTAGTTGGTTACCAAGCCCCCACAGAATGCATCTCTGCCTACGTAGATCAACACCTTCAACCCATCACACGCAGTCTCCCATCCTTCATCAAAGACACCAACCACTTTCTCGAACACCTGGAATCCCTACCCAGTCTGTTACCCCCGGAAACCATCCTTGTAACCATTGATGCCACTTCCTTATACACAAATATTCCGCATGTCCAGGGCCTCGCTGCAATGGAGCACTTCCTTTCATGCCGATCACCTGCCACCCTACCTAAAACCTCTTTCCTCATTACCTTAGCAAGCTTCATCCTGACCCACAACTTCTTCACTTTTGAAGGCCAGACATACCAACAATTAAAGGGAACAGCCATGGGTACCAGGATGGCCCCCTCGTACGCCAACCTATTCATGGGTCGCTTAGAGGAAGCCTTCTTGGTTACCCAGGCCTGCCAACCCAAAGTTTGGTACAGATTTATTGATGACATTGTCATGATCTGGACTCACAGTGAAGAAGAACTCCAGAATTTCCTCTCCAACCTCAACTCCTTTGGTTCCATCAGATTCACCTGGTCCTACTCTAAATCCCATACCACTTTCCTTGACGTTGACCTCCACCTGTCCAATGGCCAGCTTCACACGTCCGTCCACATCAAACCCACCAACAAGTAACAGTACCTCCATTATGACAGCTGCCACCCATTCCACATCAAACGGTCCCTTCCCTACAGCCTAGGTCTTCGTGGCAAACGAATCTGCTCCAGTCCAGAATCCTTGAACCATTACACCAACAACCTGAAAACAGCTTTTGCATCCCGTAACTACCCTCCCGACCTGGTACAGAAGCAAATAACCAGAGCCACTTCCTCATCTCCTCAAACCCGGAACCTTCCACAGAAGCACCCCAAAAGTGCCCCACTTGTGACAGGATACTTTCCGGGACTGGTTCAGATTCTGAATGTGGCTCTCCAGCAGGGATACGACTTCCTCAAATCCTGCCCTAAAATGAGATCCATCCTTCATGAAATCCTCCCCACTCCACCTAGAGTGTCTTTCCGCCGTCCACCTAACCTTCGTAACCTCTTAGTTCATCCCTATGAAATCCCCAAACCACCTTCCCTACCCTCTGGCTCCTACCCTTGTAACCGCCCCCGGTCTAAAACCTGTCCCATGTACCCTCCCACCACCACCTACTCCAGTCCTGTAACCCGGAAGGTGTACACGATCAAAGGCAGATCCACGTGTGAAAGCACCCACGTGATTTACCAACTGACCTGCCTACACTGTGGAGCCTTCTATGTGGGAATGACCAGCAACAAACTGTCCATTCGCATGAATGGACACAGGCAGACAGTGTTTGTTGGTAATGAGTATCACCCTGTGGCTAAACATGCCTTGGTGCACGGCTAGCACATCTTGGCAGAGTGTTACACCGTCCGGGTTATCTGGATACTTCCCACTAACACCAACCTGTCAGAACTCCGGAGGTGGGAACTTGCCCTACAACATATCCTCTCTTCTCGCTATCCGCCAGGCCTCAATCTCCGCTAATTTCTATTTGCCACCGCTCATACCTCACCTGTCTTTCAATATCACCTTTGCCTCTGTACTTCCGCCTCGACTGACATCTCTGCCCAACCTCTTTGCCTTTACAAATGTCTGCTTGTGTCTGTGTATGTGCGGATGGATATGTGTGTGTGTGCGAGTGTATACCTGTCCTTTTTTCCCCCAAGGTAAGTCTTTCCGCTCCCGGGATTGGAATGACCCCTTACCCTCTCCCTTAAAACCCACTTCCTTTCATCTTTCCCTCTCCTTCCCTCTTTCCTGACGAAGCAACTGTTTGTTGCGAAAGCTAGAATTTTGTGTGTATGTTTGTGTTTGTTTGTGTGTCTATCGACCTGCCAGCGCTTTTGTTTGGTAAGTGTCATCATCTTTCTTTTTAGATATATATATATATATATGCTGAGAAAGAAAACTGGCGTTCTACGGATCGGAGCGTGGAATGTCAGATCCCTTAATCGGGCAGGCAGGTTAGAAAATTTAAAAAGGGAAATGGATAGGTTGAAGTTGGATATAGTGGGAATTAGTGAAGTTCGGTGCCAGGAGGAACAAGACTTCTGGTCAGGTGACTACAGGGTTATAAACACAAAATCAAATAGGGGTAATGCAGGAGTAGGTCTAATAATGAATAGGAAAATAGGAATGCGGGTAAGCTACTACAAACAGCATAGTGAACGCATTATTGTGGCCAAGATAGATACGAAGCCCACACCTACTACAGTACTACAAGTTTATATGCCAACTAGCTCTGCAGATGACGAAGAAATTGAAGAAATGTATGATGAAATAAAAGAAATTATTCAGATTGTGAAGGGAGACGAAAATTTAATAGTCATGGGTGACTGGAATTCGAGTGTAGGAAAAGGGAGAGAAGGAAACATAGTAGGTGAATATGGATTGGGGGACAGAAATGAAAGAGGAAGCCGCCTGGTAGAATTTTGCACAGAGCACAACATAATCATAACTAACACTTGGTTTAAGAATCATGAAAGAAGGTTGTATACATGGAAGAACCCTGGAGATACTAAAAGGTATCAGATAGATTATATAATGGTAAGACAGAGATTTAGGAACCAGGTTTTAAATTGTAAGACATTTCCAGGGGCAGATGTGGACTCTGACCATAATCTACTGGTTATGACCTGTAGATTAAAACTGAAGAAACTGCAAAAAGGTGGGAATTTAAGGAGATGGAACCTGGATAAACTAAAAGAACTGGAGGTTGTACAGAGATTCAGGGAGAGCATAAGGGAGCAACTGACTGAAATGGGGGAAATAAATACAGTAGAAGAAGAATGGGTAGCTTTGAGGGATGAAGTAGTGAAGGCAGCAGAGGATCAAGTAGGTAAAAAGACGAGGGCTAGTAGAAATCCTTGGGTAACAGAAGAAATATTGAATTTAATTGATGAAAGGAGAAAATATAAAAATGCAGTAAGTGAAACAGGCAAAAAGGAATACAAACGTCTCAAAAATGAGATCGACAGGAAGTGCAAAATGGCTAAGCAGGGATGGCTAGAGGACAAATGTAAGGATGTAAAGGCTTATCTCACTAGGGGTAAGATAGATACCGCCTACAGGAAAATTAAAGAGACCTTTGGAGATAAGAGAACGACTTGTATGAATATCAAGAGCTCAGATGGAAATCCAGTTCTAAGCAAAGAAGGGAAAGCAGAAAGGTGGAAGGAGTATATAGAGGGTCTATACAAGGGCGATGTACTTGAGGACAATATTATGGAAATGGAAGAGGATGTAGATGATGATGAAATGGGAGATATGATACTGCATGAAGAGTTTGACAGAGCACTGAAAGACCTGAGTCGAAACAAGGCCCCCGGAGTAGACAGTATTCCATTGGAACTACTGACGGCCGTGGGAGAGCCAGTCCTGACAAAACTCTACCATCTGGTGAGCAAGATGTATGAAACAGGCGAAATACCCTCAGACTTCAAGAAGAATATAATAATTCCAATCCCAAAGAAAGCAGGTGTTGACAGATGTGAAAATTACCGAACTATCAGCTTAATAAGTCACAGCTGCAAAATACTAACGCGAATTCTTTACAGACGAATGGAAAAACTGGTAGAGGCCAACCTCGGGGAAGATCAGTTTGGATTCCATAGAAACACTGGAACACGTGAGGCAATACTGACGTTACGACTTATCTTAGAAGAAAGATTAAGGAAAGGCAAACCTACGTTTCTAGCAGTTGTAGACTTAGAGAAAGCTTTTGACAATGTTGACTGGAATACTCTCTTTCAAATTCTAAAGGTGGCAGGGGTAAAATACATGGAGCGAAAGGCTATTTACAATTTGTACAGAAACCAGATGGCAGTTATAAGAGTCGAGGGACATGAAAGGGAAGCAGTGGTTGGGAAGGGAGTAAGACAGGGTTGTAGCCTCTCCCTGATGTTGTTCAATCTGTATATTGAGCAAGCAGTAAAGGAAACAAAAGAAAAATTCGGAGTAGGTATTAAAATTCATGGAGAAGAAATAAAAACTTTGAGGTTCGCTGATGACATTGTAATTCTGTCAGAGACAGCAAAGGACTTGGAAGAGCAGTTGAATGGAATGGACAGTGTCTTGAAAGGAGGATATAAGATGAACATCAACAAAAGCAAAACAAGGATAATGGAATGTAGTCTAATTAAGTCGGGTGATGCTGAGGGAATTAGATTAGGAAATGAGGCACTTAAAGTAGTAAAGGAGTTTTGCTATTTGGGGAGCAAAATAACTGATGATGGTCGAAGTAGAGAGGATATAAAATGTAGGCTGGCAATGGCAAGGAAAGCGTTTATGAAGAAGAGAAATTTGTTAACATCCAGTATTGATTTAAGTGTCAGGAAGTCATTTCTGAAAGTATTCGTATGGAGTGTAGCCATGTATGGAAGTGAAACATGGACGATAAATAGTTTGGACAAGAAGAGAATAGAAGCTTTCGAAATGTGGTGCTACAGAAGAATGCTGAAGATTAGATTGGTAGATCACGTAACTAATGAGGAAGTATTGAATAGGATTGGGGAGAAGAGAAGTTTGTGACACAACTTGACCAGAAGAAGGGATCGGTTGGAAGGACATGTTCTGAATCATCAAGGGATCACCAATTTAGTATTGGAGGGCAGCGTGGAGGGTAAAAATCGTAGAGGGAGACCAAGAGATGAATACACTAAGCAGATTCAGAAGGATGTAGGTTGCAGTAGGTACTGGGAGATGAAAAAGCTTGCACAGGATAGAGTAGCATGGAGAGCTGCATCAAACCAGTCTCAGGACTGAAGACCACAACAACAAACAACATATGCTGAGGAATAAGTATGTTATTTCGTGAAGAATGAATAATGGATGAGTAATTGAGAATATGTTGAGAGGAGAGAAACTAGATTTGAACGCTATATCACATGTACTCATGGAATACAGAATGAAAGTAGTGGAAAGAATATTATTTATTGAAAGATTGGTATGCCTGAGATAATAACATATGTGATGTCTTCTATATTCTTATAACTACAGGTGAAAGTATAGATTTATGTGGAAAGAATTATTTACAGCAGCCACTGTTGGAAATATACCAGAAGATTTAAATCTATAACACTTTAACACTAAACTAATGGGAACTTGTAACGAAATTTTTGGAGTTATGTAGGCTTGACACTTCAGATTGGAAGAATTATTTAAGAGAACATATTTAGCAGTCATCTAATGACATAATTAAAGCTCATCTACTGTACTGAACTAATGCACCATTAAATAGAAAGGAGTACACAAAACATCAGTCCTCTGTTGTGGCTCATACTCTCATCCCTCCCTTAGAAAAATTTATACATGATGATGAAATATTTGACATTATATAATTCGTGATTATCGGACAGTATGGAGAGACATACACATATTTATTTATGAATAGAATTTTACAGGTACCACAAGGTAAATACAGAATCGATATACAGCATGGAACGCAGCAGCAATTACCCAAAAAGATTTATTTACTTATTAAATAAAACATTTATTTATATTGCTTGATACTCATGAAAGGAAGGAGATGAACTACACAAACTTTATAAGAACATGATTGACGTACTGATGTCCATACTTGTAGGATCCTAACATATTTAGAGGGGCACCGCTCTTAGAAACGGTAATAGACGGGTACCTCTCTTAGAAACAGCAATAGTGGGGACACCACACTTAGAAACGGTATTAGGTATAGGAACTTTTACATTATATTAAGTTAACATGTATTTTATCTATCATATTTTATTTTGTGTAGTCCACTGTAGGGGATGACTTTACTAGTATTTATGAAGTAGTTAGCAACCATCCCATGAAGCTACCCTCCTACAGAGGGCTGTCTTGAAGCTTGAAATATGTGTAAATTTTATTCCAGGAGGCAAGATGAATTTTAAATTGAATATTCTAGCGAGTTGCCACAATTATCTTCAAATGTTGCAAGTATAACGGAGAAAAAGAAGGAATGAAAGAAAAAAGAATGAGCTAACAAATAAAATGTATACTTCAATCTGAATGTAATGTAATTCAATGTCAGCACAATGATATTGAATGTAACTTAAAAATTTACTATATTTATCATTTAATTATGTATATGTACTATATGACAACAATGTAACTATCTCATGTAATGATTAATTGTAAATATTCGTATATTTATGTACTTACTATATCAAGAAATGTATTTTAAGGAGATGTTAATGAACCGCAAAGGACTTGTGCATATAGCACATGATTCATATAAATGGAACTGAAAATGCAAAGAAGAAACTAACGTGATGGAACACTGGTCAAGAAATATTTACGTAGTGCCAATATGTCTTGAAGTGTATGGTGTAGTGGAAGCTGGCAGGTCTTCAGATTGGTGTAAAAGACAAGCTCATCACCTGTCGTAGGCAGTGAGGTGTTTCCTGTGCCCTCATTGACCATTTATACACCGGTAGACGCCACCAAAATTCGACTGCTGGAGATCACAATTTCGTGTTGACACATTGCACAAACTTTGGATTTTCTTCAAGTCACACGCAAGAGATCCAGGCAGTACACACTCACTCAGAATCCGATACTACGTTTAAAGACATTGGAGCAATATAATAGAAACATTTATTGCTCGAATTAAATCCATTGTAAACACGAATCATGTGAACTGAATTCAAACGCTGAGCTAAGCAACGATAATACGCTGCAATTCAAAGACATTAATGTTACGACTCCCAAAGAAGATACACACCGAAAAGACTGTATATAAAGACTGATAAGCAAAGAGCATTGTGCTCAGAAATATTTTTTGTAATATGTAAATTTTTTTTTCTCATATATATATGTATCTATGTAAATTTTCTATACTGCCACGCTCGTTTGCGGAGCGTGTCAGTAGAGGAGGCATTGTAATGGTACTTTGACTACCGCGCCTCCGCCAATACAAAGATATAATTTACGATCGCGCACGCTGAAGAGCGCTGCACCAGCGACCGATTTTTATAACTAATTTTGTTCGTCTCTTTACTCTTTGCGTAGGTTTTTGTTTTTAACAACTAATTGATGACACTCTCTCTCTTGTCTTTATACGAAAGACGTGTATTTTTCGGCGATGTGTTGAATGTGCTTTTGGGTGGAAATTAAAATTATATTACAAAGCGAGGTTGTTTCAATAGTGATTCGAGGAGGTTATCGCCAAATTTGTAAATTGATCATGACAGTGACAACTTGAAGAAGTTTTCAACAAACGGAGAAAAGTGAAAGACGGGTCGTCCTACAAGAGAAATTAGGAGGACAGCCATGAAGACTATATTGTAATTAATACTGCGTATTTAACAAGATTATAAGGTAAATTTCAATTAGTTTCTGATGCTATTTACGTACAGTCGCTTTTTGTAGTGTTGCCGACCTGGTCTGCCATGCACGGTCAAATTACAGCACGATCTCAATCAATAATACGAAGTCCGCCTTATCCGTAACTGAAACCACCAAAATTCAAAACCCAATCAGATTTTCTATTTTATATTTTCACGGCAGAACCCCGAAGGAAAAGTAAACACTACAAGTCCTGTGGTGGCGCGGATGGCGAGCGCGGGCGCGTACAGCACTATGCCCATGTAGAGCACCATCTGCAGCGAGAAGGCAATGCTGGCGCACAGCCGGGCCGCCACGCCGAAGCACATCTCCAGGTACTGCAAAAGCCGAGCACCGGCCATGGCTGTCAATATGCTCGTGCTCATACGCACACCACAGCCGACAAAGGCATACGCGGTCAAAAGCACAAAATGGAGCCACGCATTAACATGAAGTTCTGCTTCAAATTAGGGAATGAAGTGACCGAAATTCATCGAATACCAAAGCAGAGCTGCAGTATCGAAGCAGGGGGTAAAATGTACAGTCGTGGACAAAACGAGCGAAACCCCTGGCCTTTTCGTTATGCTGATTCGCACAGCTTTAAAGTCTGCTACACAGCGTATCAGGCAAGGCGACGAAGTGCTACCAACTTACTATGCACAGGCGTGAAATTGAAAAACTATCCTAAATTTGTCAGACTGTTTTCAATCATGTGTAAGACTATATTAATACTGAAACTTCCTGGCAGATTAAAACTGTGTGCCCGACCGAGACTCGAACTCGGGACATTTGCCTCTCGCTGGCAAGTGCTCTACTATCTGAGCTACCGAAGCACGACTCACGGCCGGTACTCAACGCTTTACTTCTGCCAGTATCTCGTCTCCTACCTTCCAGACTTGACAGAAGTACAGCTGTGAGTACCAAGCGTGAGTCGGGCTTCGGTAGCTCAGATGGTAGAGCACTTGCCGGCGAAAGGCAAAGGTCCCGAGTTCGAGTCTCGGTCGGGCACACAGTTTTAATTTGCCAGGAAGTTTCATATCAGCGCACACTCTGCTGCAGAGTGAAAATCTCATTCTATATTAATACTGATTAGTGTGTTAACCACAACACCTAAATATAAGATAGAAATTAAAGAATAAACGCTAGGTAGGTCTCTAGAAGAGCGTAGCGTTCCAAAGGATTGGAAAAGGGCACAGGTCATCCCCGTCTTCAAGAAGGGACGTAGAACAGATGTGCAGAACTATAGACCTATATCTCTTAACGTCGATCAGTTGTAGAATTCTGGAACATGTACTATGTTCGAGTATAATGACTTTTCTGGAGACTAGAAATCTACTCTGTAGGAATCAGCATGGGTTTCGAAAAGACGATGGTGTGAAACCCAGCTCGCGCTATTCGTCCACGAGACTCAGAGGGCCATAGACACAGGTTCCCAGGTAGATGCCGTGTTTCTTGACTTCCGCAAGGCGTTCGATACAGTTCCCCCACAGTCGTTTAACGAACAAAGTAAGAGCATATGGACAATCAGATCAATTGTGTGATGGGATTGAAGAGTTCCTAGATAACAGAACGCAGCATGTCATTCTCAATGGAGAGAAGTCTTCCGAAGTAAGAGTGATTTCTGGTGTGCCGCAGGGGAGTGTCGTAGGACCGTTGCTATTCACAATATACATGAATGACCTTGTGGATGATATCGGAAGTTCACTGAGGATTTTTGCAGATGATGCTGTGGTCTATCGAGATGTTGTAACAATGGAAAATTGTACTGAAATGCAGGAGGATCTGCAGCGAATTGACGCATGGTGCAGGGAATGGCAACTCAATCTCAATGTAGACAAGTGTAATGTGCTGCGAATGCATAGAAAGATAGATCCCTTATCACTTAGCTACAAAATAGCAGATCGGCAACTGGAAGCAGTTAATTCCATAAATTATCTGGGAGTACGCATTAGGTGTGATTTATAATGGAATGATTATATAACGTTAATCGTTGGTAAAGCATATGCCAGACTGAGATTCATTGGAAGAATCCTAAGGAAATGCAATCCGAAAACAGAGTGATGTGTCGACAGAAGTGCCGACACAGTGTGGTTTCACGAGACCACTATGCACGCTAAACTAACGCAGACGGGCGTGAATTCTGTAACAGGATACGTATGAATACTATAAAGAAAAGAACGGAGCTTAGGTTTACTTAACTTTACTTCCCTAGGAATACATCTCTCCTGATTATACAAATGAGACTTTTAAGATACATGCACTGTTACAAATGGCGCCTTGCTAGGTCGTAGCCATTAACTTAGCTGAAGGCTATTCTACTGTCTCTCGGCAAATGAGAGAGAAGGCTTCATACGTCTAGTCGCTAGCAATGTCGTCAGTACAACTGGGGCGAGTGCTAGTACGTCTCTCGAGACCTGCCATGTGGTGGCGCTCGGTTTGATCACTGACAGTGGCGACACGCGGGTCCGACATGTACTAATGGACCACGGCCGATTTAAGCTACCACCTAGCAAGTGTGGTGTCTGGCGGTGACACCACACAGAGGAAGTAGGTTACGGTATGCTTTTTCGCCCACTGCTTGAGTACTGCTCAGCAGTGTGGGATCCATACCAGATAGGGTCGATAGAAGAGAGAGAGAAGATCCAACGGAGAGCAGCGCACTTCGTTACAGGATCATTTAGTAATCGCGAAAGCGTTACGGAGATGATAGATAAACTCCAATGGAAGACTCTGCAGGAGAGACGCTCAGTAGCTCGGTACGGGCTTTTGTTAAAGTTTCGAGAACATACCTTCACCGAAGAGTCAAGAAGTATATTGCTCCATCCTACGTATATCTCGTGAAGAGACCATGAGGATAAAATCAGAGAGATTAGAGCCCACACAGAAGCATACCGACAATCCTTCTTTCCACGAACAATACGAGAATGGAATAGAAGGGACAACTGGTAGAGGTACTCAAGGTACCCACCACCAAACACACTCGGGTGATTTGCGGAGTATGGATGTAGATGTAGATGAATTAGCATGAACTGTAGTAATGAAATTGAATTTCAGCTTATCGAGATAACATAACTGTTTTAGTAAGACTAAGTACCCCAGATAATGACGAATTAACAAAATATTATGCGCAGTCTTTCCCGAAATGATCTGTGTCAACGTTCAGTCCAGTCATACTGGTTTACCGTTGCTGACCTACAATGAAAGTGTGCAAATTTAGCAATGCGTGAAGATTCATAACGAAATTCAGTTAAAAATCATTTAGCGATATGAAGTGGGACAAGCATGTAATGGCAGTCGTGGGGAAGGCAGATAGTCGTCTTCGGTTCATTGGTAGAATTTGGGGAAGATGTGGTTCATCTGTAAAGGAGACCGCTTATAAAACACTAATACAAAATAATCTCGAGTACTGCTCGAGCGTTTGGGATCCCTATCAGGTCGGATTGAGGGAGGACATAGAAGCAATTCAGAGGCGGGCTGCTAGATTTGTTACTGGTAGGTTTGATCATCACGCGAGTGTTACGGAAATACTTGAGGAACTTCGGTGGGAGTCTCTAGAGGAAAAGAGGCGTTCTTTTCGTGAATCGCTACTGAGGAAATTTAGAGAACCAGCATATGAGGCTGACTGCAGTACAATTTATTGCCGCCAACTTATATTTCGCCGAAAGACCACAAAGATAAGATAAGAGAGATTAGGGCTCGTACAGAGGCATATAGGCAGTCATTTTTCCCTTGTTCTGTTTGGGAGTGGAACAGGGAGATAAGATGGTAGTTGTGGTGCGAGGTACCCTCCGCCACGCACCGTATGGTGGATTGCGGAGTGTCTATGTAGATGTAGATATAGACATATGGTCGTGGACGAAACGAGCGAGACCCCTCGCCTTTTCGTTATGCTGATCCGCACAGCTTTAATGTGTGCTACACGGCATAACAGAGAAGGCGACGAAGTGCTACCAACATAATATGCAAGTTCACTCACAAGGAGATGGCACGACCGTGGAGTCGTGGATTTGTCCGAAATTGTGTGGTGAAACACGACCCCTAACATCTCACGTGGTTAAAATAGTAAGACCCACTACTCGGAAAATCCCGAGAAAAATCGATCCAAAGTTTCTTAGATGCCTTATGAGTATAAAATATTAGTCTATTGCCAAACCGCTGTCTAACCTATATGGTTAGAGCTCGGACCCTTACGCCAGAGGTCTCGGGTTCGATTCCTCCTCTGGTACTTTTCTTTTTTTCTGTTGCTTGCAAAATTGCAGCGCATTGTTACAGGAGAATCGTGAAATTAATTCCCAGGAAGATTGTATAAAAATTCATTCTATAATTCACCCTCAATTATCGTCACCAATATCCCGAGACATGATTAAATATGCCCAGTTTGCCTCAAAATTATCAGAAACTCAAAACATTTTCGTAAATGTTAGTGGGGCATGTTTTTGTACAGATTTATTGCAAACGCCCTGTGATTGTAAAAAATCCGTTTTATGTGCTGCGCAAGATGTTGCAAAAATTATTGCTTTGTTTGTTTTTACGATAATTACCACTGCGGTTCTTGTTTATAATTATTATATATATAAAAATAATTGAATGTTTCACAATCGACTTTGTTATTCTGATTAAAAACCCAATGTTACTCCTCATCTACTTTACAATGAAAAATGGAAAACCCACCGCCATGAATTGTGTTGTTGGACAAAAAGAAAATACTTTTTATTCAATAATGTAACTAATTTGTTAAAGATAATGTAGGTTTGGGAAGCTTTCTGAATAATTGGTGGAATAACCAAAGAAAATGAAACAGAACAGAAAAAATTGTGCTGGGGGAGTAATCGAACCCTAGACCTCTGGCGTAACACTCCGTGCCCTAAACATCCAGGCCACACGGCGGCTGGTCAGTGGGCTAACATTTTATGTTCGTAAGGCACCTAAGAAACTTTAGATAAATTTTTCACTGGATTTTCCGGGTAGTGTGTCCAAATATTTTAACCACGCGAGGTGTTAGGGGTCCTCTTTCACCACACAAAATTTCAGACAAATCCCCGACCCCACGGTCGTGCCGTCTCCTTGTCAGCTGATTGCTGAGATAGCTAGCACTGGGGAAACAGCATCCTCTGCCACCACTTCGTGGGAAACGAAATACCTCAAGTACAAGCCAAGGTGTTGTATTTGCATATATGTGACTATGACTTGTATCTAAAGTGTGGTTATGGATAGTACGTATGCTCAGATTGCGAATCTAACATCATGAATAATGACAAGGGGAAATGAATTAAGCGTCCAACCTCTTCTGTAACATCAAATATATTTTAGTTATTCTTTTTTAAATGAACTGCGCAGAAAATCATTCACCACAGGTGAGTAACTTTTTAGTAACGCCAGATGATATTAACAGCTTGCCGGCGCGGGTTAGCTGTGCGCTCAACGGCGTCATATCGCGGACCGACTTGCTCCTTGCGCCGTCAGTTCGAATCCTTCCCCGGGCATGGATATCTGTTAGGATTTTTGCCTTTCCTTAATCTTTCTTCTAAGATAAGTCGTAGGGTCAGTACTGCCTCACGTGTTCCAACATTTATACGGAATCCAAACTGATCTTCCCCGAGGTCGGCTTCTATCAGTTTTTCCATTCGTCTGTACAGAATTTGCGTTAGTATTTTGCCGCCGTGACTTATTAAACTGATAGTTCGGTAATTTTCACATCTGTCAACACCTGTTTTCTTTGGGATTGGGATTATAATATTCTTCTTGAAGTCTGAGGGTATTTCGCCTGTTTCATACATCTTGCTCACCAGATGGTAGAGTTTTGTCAGGACTGGCTCTCCCAAGGCTGTCACTAGTTCTAATGGAATGTTGTCTACTCTGGGGGCCTTGTTTCAGTGTTAGGTTAGGTAGGTTGAAGTAGTTCTAGATCCAGGGGACTGATGACCTAAGCAGTTTGTTGGCATAGTTCTTACAGCCATCTTTTGACCTTTCGCGTAAATTTTCTTTACATAAACAGCCGTATCTTTAGATTGCGTCGACATAGCTCACTTTTTTACACCACCAAGGGACCGTATACCGCAGAAAGTGCGATACGTTTCCACTTATTATGTCCACCCCTACTCGAGGTAAACGTGTTTTAAGGGTTAGGTAGACAGACAGACGGTCAAGAAAGTGATACCAGTTTTTACCGATTTACGTGACGAAATCATAACAACGAAAATAATTACCACAGTTACTGAATATGAGGGCCACATAATAATTTCCGCTACTCTTTATTCGAAATGTTTCAGTTGCAGTCGATACATCAGCATACTAATCGTAGCTACGCTTAGGATCCATATCACGTATAAAGGAATGCAAATAAAATCAGTTTGCCTATACACGTGGTAGTTCAGATCCCACTATTAATGCAACCGCGTTTTAAATGTGCGAGCATTCCCATTACTAGCTACCTTAAGGAACACGTCGGCTAATAAACGTTTTCTGGCTGTGACAGAATGGAGAATTCGAAACATTTTAGAATACGTTTGGCAGCTGCGTCGCCGTTTATTTGCTGGGGTGGTGCAGAATTATCTTACTAAATTTACTCGCTAATAAAATTTTTTTGTTATTTCGATAAACATTCCGAATGATTGTCACATAAGCGGTGACATACAGGTAGACGATTCATGTTTTTGAGTCAAGAAAACTTCATCTAACAGAAAATGCAGATCATTTTGCCATTTTCATTGCGAAATTGCCGGCTTATTCATGTTTGGGGTAATAATAGAGGGCTGTTTGCCTGGGTTGTCTGCTAGCGTAGTGAAAGGTGTTTGCTACTGCAAGGGAGGTCTGGTTTGTTTTCTATTCGATGGAGGAGGATAGACTATCAGTTAAGGAATTTTAAGAAATTCTCCCGCCCCCAATAGGTTTTATTGCTACCTTTATTCTGTACTAGTGCCCTGTGGATATCGATGTGAAACTCTTGTAAAATTTCATACTTGTTACTGCCTACTTTTTCCGCTTCTGTCAATAACTGAATGATTTTTAACTGAATTTCGTTATGAATCTTCACGCATTGCTAAATTTGCACACGTTCATGGTAGGTCAGCAACGGTAAACCAGTATGACTGGTCTGAACATTGACACAGATCATTTCGGGAAAGAATGCGCATAATATTTTGCTAATTCGTAACGATCTGGAGTACTTAGTCTTACTAGAACAGTTATGTTATCTCGATAAGCTGATATTCATTTTTATTAGTACAGTTCATGCTAATTAGCGTTTATTCTTTCATTTATATCTTATATTTAGGTGTTGTGGTTAACACACTAATGAGTATTAATATAGTCTTACACATGATTGAAAACCGTCTGACAAATTTCGGATAGTTTTTCAATTTCACGCTGTATGTTAGGGGTCGTGTTTCACCACACAATTTCGGACAAATCCACGACTCCACGGTCGTGCCATCTCCTTGTGAGTGAACTTGCATATTATGTTGGTAGCACTTCGTCGCCTTGTCTGTTATGCTGTGTAGCAGACTTTAAAGCTGTGCGGATCAGCGTAACGAAAAGGCGAGGGGTCTCGCTAGTTTTGTCCACGACCGTACGTCTGTATCTACATCTACATCTACATGCATACTCCGCAATCCACCATACGGTGCGTGGCAGGGAGTACCTCGCACCACAACTAGCATCTTCTCTCCCTGTTCCACTCCCAAACAGAACGAGGGAAAAATGATTACCTACATGCCTCTGTACGAGCCCTAATATCTCTCATCTTTGTGGTCTTTCCGCGAAATATAAGTTGGCGGCAATAAATTGTACTGCAGTCAGCCTCATATGCTGGTTCTCTAAATTTCCTCAGTAGCGATTCACGAAAAGAACGCCTCCTTTCCTCTAGAGACTCCCACCCGAGTTCCTGAAGCATTTCCGTAACACTCGCGTGATGGTCAAACCTACCAGTAACAAATCTAGCAGCCCGCCTCTGAATTGCTTCTATGTCCTCCCTCAATCCGACCTGATAGGGATTCCAAACGCTCGAGCAGTACTCGAGAATAGGTCGTATTAGTGTTTTATAAGCGGTCTCCTTTACAGATGAACCACATCTTCCTCAAATTCTAACAATGAACCAAAGACGACTATCCGTCTTCCCCACAACTGCCATTACATGCTTGTCCCACTTCATATCGCTCTGCAATGTTACGCTCAAATATTTAACCGACGTGACTGTGTCAAGCGCCACACTACTAATGGAGTATTCAAACATTACGGGATTCTGTTTCCTATTCATCTGTATTAATTTACATTCATCTATATTTAGAGTTAGCTGCCATTCTTTACACCAATCACAAATCCTGTCCAAGTCATCTCGTATCCTCCTACAGTCACACAACGACGACACTTTCCTGTACACCACAGCATCATCAGCAAACAGCCGTACATTGCTATTCACCCTATCCAAAAGATCATTTATGTAGATAGAAAACAACAGCGGACCTACCACACTTCCCTGGGGCACTCCAGATGATACCCTCACCTCCGATGAACACTCACCATCGAGGACAACGTACTGGGTTCTATTACTTAAGAAGTCTTCGAGCCACTGACACACTTGGGAACCAATCCCATATGCTCGTACCTTAGTTAGGAGTCTGCAGTGGGGCACCGAGTCAAACACTTTCCGGAAGTCGAGAAATATGGTATCCATCTGATACCCTTCATCCATCGTTGGCAAGATATTATGTGAAAGAAGGGCGAGTTGCGTTTCACAGAAGCGATGCTTTCTAAAGCCGTGCTGATGTGTGGACAGCAACTTCTGTCTCAAGGGAATTCATTATATCCGAACTGAGAATGTGTTCGAGAATCCTGCAACAAACCAATGTTAAGGATATTGATCTGTAATTTTGAGGATCTGTCCTTCTACCCTTCTTATACACAGGCGTCACCTGCGCTTTTTCCAGTCGCTCGGGACAAGAGATTCGCGATAAATGCAAGCTAAGTAAGGAGCCAATGCAGTAGAGTACTCTCTGAAAAACCGAATTTGAATCCCATCAGGACCTGGCGATTTATTTATTTTCAACCCATTCAGCTGTTTCATAACCCCAGGGATGTCTATTACTATGTTCTCCATATGGGAATCCGTATGAGACTCAAACGGCGGTGTGTGTGTGTGTGTGTGTGTGTGTGTGTGTGTGTGTGTAAACGCTTCAGAGACGGAAAGGAGGGTGTTGAGGATAAGCCGCATTCAAGCCAACATGCACAGTCCCAAACAGCCTCAAGAGAGAGTGACGGATGCTTCTGGATGACCGGCAACGAACTTTAACAATGAGAACAGAAGAGTTGAAAATAAGCTAAGACAGTAAACACACACATCAAAAAAAATTCTGTATCACCCCAGTTCCCAGAATTCCTGAATATAGATGATGACTGAATGTTGTGCCACAGACACAATCGCTTTGGCTGTTCAGAGATGTCACTAAACCCGCCGAAAGATGTAAACAACCACGCATGAGGAGCACGTATTAGATGGAGGGGGTCGGACAGCCGATCAGTTCCAGTCATTCCACCAGGAAGGAGGTACATGGCTTGTGCCGTCTGTAGTTCAACTGTGCATAGACGGTCAGTACCGCGGATTGATCGCATCCGCATTGTTACTTTGGGCCAGGAAGGGCTCTCAACACGGAAAGTGTCCAGGTGTCTCGGAGAGAACTAAACCGATTATGTTTGGACATGGAGGAGATACAGAGTGACCGGAACTGTCGATGACATATCTCGCTCAGCTCGCCCAAGGGCTACTACTGCAGTGGATGACCGCTATCTATGAATTTTGGCTCGGGCCAACCCTGGCGCAACGCCACCATGTCGAATAATGCTTTTCGAGTAGACAGGACGTCCTGTGACGACAAACTGTGCGCAATAGGCTGCACGATGGGTAACTTCACCACGGACGTCTATGGCAAGGTCCATCTTTACAACCATGTCAATATGCTGGGCGGTACAGATAGGCCCAACAACATGCTGAATGGACCATTATTCACTGACGAGTGCCGCATATGCCTTCAACCAGACAATCGTCGGAGACGTGCATGGAGGAATCCCTGTCAGGCTGAACGCCTTAGACACACTGTCCAGTGAGTGCAGCAAGGCGGAGGTTCCCTGCTGTTTCGGGGTGGAATTATGTGCTGCCGACGTACGCCGCTGGTAGTCAGAGAAGGCGCTGTAACAGCTGTACGATACGTGAATGCCATCGTCCAACTGATAGTGCAAGCATATTGGTAGCATACTGGCGAGGCATTCGTGTTCGTGGGCGACAATTCGCGCCCCCATCGTGGGCATCTTGTGAACGACTTCCTTCAGGATAACACCATCGGTCGATTCGAGTGGCCAGCATGTTCTCTAGACATGGACCCTATCAAAAATGCCTGGGATAGATTGAAAAGGGCTGTTTATGGACGACCACTCTGAGGGATCTAGGCCGAATCTCCATTGCAAAGTTGGTCAATCTGGACCACCAGTGCCTTGATGAACTTGTGGGCAGTATGCCACGACGAATACAGATATGCATCAATGCAAGAGGGCGTATTAGAGGTACCAGTGTGTACAGCAATCTGGACCACCACCTCTGAAGGTCTCGCTATGTTGGTGATACAACATGCAATTTGTGGTTTCCATGAGCAATAAAAAGGGCGGAAATGATGTTTATGTTGATCCCTATTCCAATTTTGTGTACAGGTTCCCGAACTCTCGGAACTAAGGAGATGCAAAACATTTTTTGATGTGTGTACTTTATTCACAAATATTCGCAAACTTCGTAAATATCCAACAACGTGAGACCACTGTACGTACAGATTTCACAAAAAGCACTTGTTGATAGGTTCGAATAGTTTTACAACCAGTGTCAGAAGTTTCTTGTATTTAATGGTGATAGCTCTGCAGGCCAGTAAAGGAACTTTGCTAGCAACTTTTGTTTCCTTTATTTTCAGAGAGTATCAGCGAACTTTTCAGGTGCACCTCGTGTTACGACAGTGTCACCAGAAGTGTGAAAATTCCGCAATAACATGAGGTTAGACAAATTGCTGTTTATTAATGTAGCTTTTCTAACGTGTTTCATACAAAATTAAAAGTGTGTGACAAACGCCAACATGTTTAATATGTTGCTGGTCCAACGTCTCTTGTTAAGTCTATGACCAAGTATCTCATAAGTGTAGCTGAAATTTAAATGCAGGTTAAACCTTTGTGATCTGAAACGACTTCCAATACCCGTGTCATTAATAAAAATGGCATCTACTCTGCCTATTTCTCATCTGGAGTCTCAAACACCACCAAACCATTAGAAGTCAGACCAAATGGTGAGCAGATAGTATGTTGTATTAGATAAGGGGTTCAGAAACAAGTACCAGCTAATTATACAGCGGCAATTCCCCCTTGCTTCTTACTTTACAGTATTTACATACACTATGCGATCAAAAGTATCCGGACACCTGGCTGAAAATGACTTACAAGTTCGTTGCGCCCTCCATCGGTAATGCTGGAATTCAATATGGTGTTGTCCCACCCTTAGCCTTGATGGCAGCTTCCACTCTCGCAAGCATACGTTCAATCAGTTGCTGGGAGGTTTCTTGGGGAATGGCAGCCCATTCTTCACGGAGTGCTGCACTGAGGAATGGTATTGACGCCGGTTGGTGAGGCCTGGCACAAACTCGGCATTCCAAAACATCCCAAATGTGTTCCACAGGATTCAGGTCAGGACTCTGTGCAGGTCAGTCCATTACAGGGATGTTATTGTCGTGTAGCCACTCCGCCACAGGCCGTGAATTGTGAACAGGTGCTCCATCGTGTTGAAAGATGCAATCGCTATCCCCAAATGGCTCTCCAACAGTGGGAAGCAAGAAGGTGCATAAAACATCAATGTAGGGTTGCGCTGTGATAGTGCCACGCAAAACAACAAAGGCTGGAAGCTTCCTCCATTGAAAACACGACCACACCCTAACAAAAAATGGTTCAAATGGCTCTGAGCACTATGGGACTTAACATCTGTGGTCATCAGTCCCCTAGAACTTAGAACTACTTAAACCTAACTAACCTACGGACATCACACACATCCATGCCCGAGGCAGGATTCGAACCTGCGACCGTAGCACACCCTAACACCACCGCCTCTGAGTTTCACTATTGGCACTACACACGCTGTCAGATGACGTTCACCGGGCATTTGCCATACCCACACCCGGCCATTGAATCGCCACAGTGTGTACCATGTTTCGTCACTCCACACAATGTTTTACCACTGTTCGATCATCCAATGTTTACGCTCCTTACACCAAGTGATGCATCGTTTGGCATTTACCGGCGTGATGTGTGGCCTACGAGCAGTCGCTCGACCATGAAATCCAAGTTCACTCACCTCTCACCCAACTGTCATAGAACTGGCAATGGATCCTGATGCAGTTTGGAATTCCAGTGTGATGTACTGAATAGATGTCTGCCTATTACACATTACGACCCTCTTCAGCTGTCTGCGGTCTCTGTCAGTCAACAGTCGAGGTCAGCCTCTACGCTTTTGCACTGTACATGTCCCTCCACGTTTCCACTTCACTATCACATCGAAAACAGTGGACCTAGTGATGTTTAGGAGCGTGGAAATCTCGCATAGAGACGTATGACGCAAGTGACACCCAATCACCTGGCCACATTCGAGGTCCTTGAGTTGTGTGGAGCGCCCAATTCTGCTCTCTGACGATGTCTAATGACTACTGAGGACGCTGATATGGAGTACCTGGCAGTAGGTGGCAGCACAGTGCACCTAAGATGAAAAACGTTTGGGGTGTCCGGATACTTTTCATCACAAACTGTATCTGCATATCCTCTACAGTTAATTCTGTTTCTCTCTTCTTAACTTCCGCAGTTTAGTCTGCGCAGTCCTCCTGCTGGAGATTCCTGGTGCTACATGGGAACCTGTCAGCTCACTCTGAGATAAGTGCAGTTACTATAGGCACGAATTCGAAATATGGGTTAGCACCTGGACACCCGGCAGCATGGTCACACGTATGCTACAGGCAGGTTGCCTTCACTCATACAGAGTCTGTGGGCATCAGGTAGCCCGCAGGTGGGCATGTGAGCTGCAAGAGCCTACTGTACTCCTCACCTACTGAAAAAAAAATGCAGAATTGACCCAGACGCTAAGGCAGACACTCTCGTAGAAGTCTTCACCAATGACTTCATCCGCATCAATGAACCTACCAACCGAGATCACGTTCCAGAAGCAGTGGGACAGCTACAAATATTCATGGCGAGACAGGACAAAAACTGCCACACTGAAGAAATCACTGCAGAAAGAGTGACGACTCCAACCACCTCAATGCAAGGAAGGCAGGTGACCCTGACCTCACGAATAAGATGCTGAAACTAATGCTCCCAATAGCAGCCTGGCCAAGCCATTCAATATCTTACAAACTGGACAGTAATCCTGTTATAACCTTTAATCACCAATAATTGCGTGGATATTCAAACACACTCACTTAGAAACAATAGCTGGTTACATGATAACAACTCAGTACCTCTCATTCGACTGCCGTGCCGTGACATGCGGCCGGCGCCGTTCGTAGCTAGGTGGCGCTCCCGCGCTCAGCCGAGTTGCAGAGCGCCTCTATTGTCGTTTGCGCGTACTGTCGTGGCGGCACTGTTAAATCTCGTGGCACTGTCACAACACTTTCCCCATCCTTGAAAAAAAACACTCACTTCCTTGGAGACACGGACAGTGCGGAGACATTCGTGGCCTCTTGTGAGGCCCCGAGAAGATTCCGCAGAGAGACACAAGAGTATGGTCGAAAACGTCCAGGACGGAAGCTCGTGCGTGGAACGTGCCTCCTGGACGAGATGATGAGTGAAAACTCCGGAGCAGCATCCATAGGTGTCGTGGACCTGAGGGTGTTCTCCAGCGAGATGTGTTCCGGGGAAGGCGGCGTTCGACTGGGGCCGGTTCCGGCGTACTCGGAAGTGGTAGCGACGTCGGCTGCATCAACACGTACGGTAGATCGACAGCAGCGACAGGACTGGCTTCTAGGGCTGGTGGAGGCGAAGGAGGGGGCGGTGGCACCGGCGTGGCCACCACTCGTGGGCGCATCTGGTCGTAATAGCGAACAACCGTGCCGTCGTCCGTACGTATTTCACAAAGCCGGCGGCTGCGAAGAGGCTTGACCACCCCTGGAATCCATTTAGGGCGAGATCCATACCCTCGTGACCACACGTCGGCGCCCACCGAGTATTTTCCCGCACTAGGGGACACAGCACAAGGCCTGACAGGGTGAAGCAGGTGCAGTAGAGTGCGCGGTTGGCGGCCATGCAAGAGTTCAGCAGGGCTGCGATCACCCAGAGGCGTGAAGCGATAAGAACTCAGAAATTGCAGCAGAGCGTCATCTGTGGAAAAATAACTAAGGAATTTTTTCATCTGGCTTTTGAAAGTGCGGACGAGGCGCTCGACCTCCCCATTCGATTGCGGATGGAAGGGCGGTGCTGTAACATGATGAATCCCTTGTCCAGTACAAAAATTACGGAAGGCCTGCAAAGAGAACTGAGGGCCATTGTCCGTGACGATCGTGGATGGAAGGCCTTCTAGCACAAAGATTTTGGACAAAGCCAGCGTCGTCGCCGCAGTGGTGGGCGAAGGACATCGAACAACAAACGGAAACTTCGAGAAGGCGTCAATCAACTAGCCAATAAGTACCGAGGAAGGGGCCGGCAAAGTCAGCATGCACCCATTCCCATGGCTGCGCCTGATCAGGCCACGGAGAGGGCATTGGACGAGGTGCAGCCAGTTGTTGAGCACACTGATCACACGCAGCAACCATGTGGGCGATGTGCAAATCAATACCAGGCCAATAAACGTGCCTGCGGGCCAGGGACTTAGTTTGAGAAATCCCCCAATGGCCTTCATGCCGTTGGGCGATAGTGAATATCATAGTGAAAACGAGACAAGTATAAGGCCCAACGTTGCAGGCGGTGAGCTGCCTTATCCGGAAGTGACGCCGATGGGCTGAACAGAGAGACCAGTGGCTTGTGGTCGGTGATGAGGCGAAACTTAGAACAATGCAAAAAAATTCTGAACTTTATTAGAGCATAAATGATAGTGAGCGCCTCCTTTTCGATTTGAGAGTAACGCCGTTGCGCATCGTTGAGGGTCTTGGAAGCATAGGCGATGGGTCGTTCCGACCCATCCTCATACCGATGGGCGAGAATAGCCCCTGGGCCATACTGTGACGCGTCAGTCGCCAGAACCAACTGCTGACCCGGACGGAATGTGGCAAGACAAGGCGCCGACTGCAATTGAGCCTTCAGGCGGACAAAAGCCTGCTCACACTCGTCGGACCAACAGAAAGGGACGTTTTTTCGTAACAGCTGATGCAGAGGATGAGCTACCGCCGCCACGGATGGAATGAATTTGTGATAATAAGCAATCTTGCCTAGAAACACCAGAAGTTCTTTGACCGTAGACGGCTGGGGTAGAGCGTTAATGGCCGCAACGTGCTGACGTAGAGGACGTATACCCTCACGGGACAAGTGGAAACCAAGATACAATGGAGGGTTCGAAGAACTATGAGTTGTCCAGATTGCACCTTAACCCAGCCGAATGCAAAACCCGAAACAGTGAACGCAAATTGCGAAGGTGCTACTCAGTGGAGGCCCCCATGACAACAACGTCACGGGGGCAGCCGGGAACGGAAGCCGTGAGCTGTTCCAAAAACCGCTGAAAAATGGCCGGCGCGCTAGCGACGCCAAATGGTAACCGCTGGTACTGCCACAACCCACAAGGAGTGTTGAAGATGAGAAATTCCTTGGAAGAAGCATCCAACGGCAACTGATGGTATGCCTCCGATAAGTCAAGTTTGGAAAAGAACTGGCCCCTAGCGAGGTTGGTAAATAACTCCTCAGGACGGGGAAGAGGATAAGTGTCAATGAGGCTCTGAGCGTTCACAGTGGCTTTAAAATCACCACACAATCGCAGACTCCCGTTTGGTTTAGAAACCACCACGATTGGCGATGCCCATTCGCTGAAGGTAACAGGAAGGAGAATCCCTGAAGCTGTTAACCTGTCTATCTCAGCCTTGACAGGTGCACGCAACGCTACCGGAATGGGGCGTGCCCGGAAAAACTTAGGGCGAGCTGTAGGTTTAAGAGTAATGTGGGCTTCAAAATCCTTGGCACGACCCAGACCAGCATAGAACACGGACGAAAATTCAGAACACAAGCCATCCAGCTGTTGATACGGAATGTCCTCAGATATGAGGTGCACATCATCATCAATGGAGAACCCGAACAACTGGAAAGCATCATAACCGAACAGGTTTTCAGTGCCCGCATGATCCACCACATAAAACGTGAGGGGCCTAACAACAGACTTGTAGGCAGTGGAAGCATCACACTGGACAATGATAGGAATTTTCTGTTTGTTACAAGTTCTCAGATTTCGCGTAACTGGAGACAAGGGAGGCGAGCCCAACTCCAAATACGTGCGAGAATTAATGGGAGTTACTGCAGGGCCAGTGTCCACTTCCATGTGAATGTCTTTATCCAGAACATGAACAGTAACAAACAACTTATTTGTTTGAGAAAGCACACAGTTAACATCCATGTCCGACGGCTCGTCCTCGTCGACAGGAACTGACACACAGAAGCAATGTGGCCTTTTTTCCTACATGAATTACACGTGGCCCAACGTTTTGGACACACGGCCTGTCATGCTGTAAAAATCAACGTGGACAAGAAGGAAGTGCAGAACGAACTTGCTTCTGTGGGTGCTGTTGTCACTGCAAGCGTTGCGGTCCACCGCGACGTTGTGTACGTGAGTGAACCGCCGCCACATCTTCGTTCTCCTGTGAAACAGGCAAATTGTCCGTGTCGAAAGTTGACTGTACAGCGCCTACATCACACCACGCGTCTATTTGCGCGCCAGCAGCGTAAGACACTTCAAAGGATTGAGCGATGCTTAGAACTTCCGACAACGACGGGTTTGGCTGTTGTAGGACACGTTGCCGAACTTCTTTATCAGGAGCAAGCCGTAGAATAGCATCCCTAACCATTGAATCAGCATAAGACTCATGATGAGTGTCTGTGACAAACTCATATTTCCTACTCAGACCGTGTAGTTCTGCCGCCCAAGCCCGGTAAGATTGATGGGGCTGTTTATGACACTGGTAGAATGCCACGTGGGCGGCAATGACGTGGGTGTTTTTTCGGTAATAGTTAGACAATAAGTCACCCATTTCTTGGAAGGACAGAGAGGCAGGTTCCCGCAGAGGGGCTAACTGAGATAGCAGCTGATAGATCCGTGGGGAAATCCAAGATAGAAATAACGACTTACACATAGGAGAGTCGACAATGCCGAAAGCCAAGAAGCGTTGCCGCAAACGCTTCTCATAATCCTCCCAGTCTTCAGCGGCCTCGTCGAAAGGAGGGAATGGAGGCGGAGAAGAGGAAGACAGACGATGAGTAAGCGACGTAGACAACGCCTGAATAGCAGCCGTCAACTGTGTTTGTTGTTCAATGAGCGCTTGCATAAGCTGTTCCATGTCTGCTCCGTCACGAACACACAAATCCACAACGCAGTGAAAATATCCGACCTCGTCACCAAAAAGTGTTATAACCTTTAATCACCAATAATTGCGTGGATATTCAAACACACTCACTTAGAAACAATAGCTGGTTACATGATAACGACTCAGTATCTCTTATTCGACTGCCGTGCCGTGGCATGCGGTTGGCGCCGTTCGTAGCTAGGTGGTGCTCCCGCGCTCAGCTGAGTTACGGAGCGCCTCTATTGCCGTTTGCGCGTACTGTTGTGGCGGTACTGTTAAATGTCGTGGCACTGTCACAACAGTAACAATGAAATCTGACCTAAATAACCAATGAGCAGATTTATGCCTACATCACACACAAATATTACTGAAAATCAGAACCAAAACAGCCAGAGATAGAAAAGAGAGAAAAAATTATTGGTAGTAGTTGCGGTATAATTACAGCAGGTGACGGATGCCAGCTTGATCTGCCACAGTATGCCATGACCATCCCCTGTGATATGTTCAGTTGTAGCTTATCTTCACTGAGCCAGTGTTTATTAACACACAATGTAGTCTTCTTGTTTACACCTAATAGACTACTAAGATTACCAATTTTATTTTTTAATGACCTGACATTTATATATAAGAATAATCCTGAGTCATCACCACAAAATGGTAAATGTGGATTCTTAGGCAGTAGCACGTCATTGTCTTCACTTTATACACAGTCTTCTGTTAAGAGGAGATTGCATACACACAACAGCAGATAGCTCCTTGACTGCATTGAATGCAGATGCCCCCGGCAAAGTAATTTGCTCAGAACCACCCACATAAAAATCACGGTTCCTTTCTTGTTCTGGCAGTCTCTCATACAATGACTTCTTTCTTTTCATACAAAATTCTGTGTATTTGTTTTATGCAATGTCGTACTAATATAATTGAACATTTGTAATACTGTCCAATGAAAGGAAAGTAATTGTTTCCTTTTTCATGGATTTGTCTATGCATTTGTAGCATCAACAGTAAATATGAAAAGATGACCAAATAATGTATTACTTATATTATTATAAGGTGATAATTTAATGGCACAACTGAAAAATGGGACTGCCTGTTAGGACACATCTTGAGACATGAAGGAATAGTCAAGTAAATTTGGTACTAAAGGGAAGTGGGTGGGGTAAAAATTACAGAGGTGCACCTAGGTCTGACTATGGTATGCAGGTTCAAATGGATGTAAGTTTTTCTTTATAATAAAATGTAATGTAAGCTGTGCCTTATAACAAAATGTATCCAAGTTACCTGAATAAATTAATTACAGTTACAGCCCATGCTTTTAAGTGTGATATCCTCATGGATTTGTGCATCAGTACAAATTGTCAGGGGTATCAAATACAAGTCTGTATCACTTTTATTTTCAATTAACTATTCTCATTTCAAATACTTACTATCAACAAACATTTGATATAATAGTCAGTGAATGTAGATGTATTTATAATGCATTTATAATATGATCCAGCATGTTGAAGAAAGTTTACAAGAAAAAACTCCATCTGAACAGCCCTTGAAGGACCAACGGTACTGACTGGCTGCTGTGTCATCCTCAGCCTTAGTCATCACCGGGTGTGGATGCAGAGGGGCGTGTGGTCAGCACACAACTCTCCCAGCCGCTGTCAGCTTTCGTGACCAGTGTCGCTACTTCTCAGTTAAGCAGCTCTCAATAGGCCTCACAAGAACTGAGTGCAACTCGCTTGCCAACAGCACTACGCAGACCCCGATGGTGACCCATCCGAGTGCTAGCCGATCCCAACGGCTCTTAGTATCGGTGATCTGACGGGAACTGATGTTACCACTGTGGCAAGACCATTGGCCAAGAAAAATATTGGTTTCCTTTTTTATTGTGTTGCGACCACAGGAAACTAAGGTGCAATTGACTTGCGCATGTTCCTTGGTGTAATATGTAACTCACAAACTTCAGCATGTTTACACAAAAAACATTAAATACAAAATAATTTTTAATCATTATGGGCACCAAATATTTAGGTATTCTGTGTAATATTTTCACCCCTAGGAGATTTGTATGTTTGCGATATTAATGGCTACTTGCAAATTGCTTCCCCACAAATAAAGAGTATTAGATACGTATTTCAACACAGGAAGCAAGCTTACACGATACTCCCTCAAGGTAAAATTCACGTCTGTTGGTAATACTTTGTCAGTGGTGTTAATAATGCAATATAACTTATGCCCTTGTTCCCTGAAAACCAAGTTGAACCTGGAATATTAGACAATGAATGCCCGTGTAATAAAACCTCAATGAATACTGTAATGTTTAATACAGTTACAATTACACATTTTGCTCATTTTTACTCTCAGTGCATTTCCTTTGCCACAACTGAATAATAAATCTGTAAAAATGTAATTGCAAAAATCACAGTACAGCGTTTAAATATACTATCAATACTGTACCGATTAGAGTGAGTACTGTTATTTGCTAACAAGAATAGACAATACATTAATCATTGTTTATTAGCATGTTTATGACTAATGTAGAAATAAGCCAAAAACCTGTAGTCATTCTTGAAGCACTTAACGGTGCTGTACTTCATGCACATTCCTCAAGCATGCAGCATCAGTATTTGGGCATAGTCTGAGAGCGTTAAGACAATACACAGTAGTTCAAGCGGATGCTGTATCTTCTGTGAACAATGTTACTTCCCATGTTTTGATGTGGGAATGGTCTTGTGTTGATTTTATAAAGTTCTGTCGAATCATAGTTACAATAAGACACCTCTTTAAATTGCACATTTCTAGTTCGTTAATGAATTTACTATAGGTGAACATGGATTTGACCTATTTACAATGAGAATCGTCACAATCATTGACGTACTTCATTGGTAATCCTTTATAATTTCGTTGCAAGGAGCATACAATCTGTTCAGTTGGAAGCCGCCTGACCCCTACTGAAGGAAGCCTACCACCTACAGAGCAGCCCACCACCGGCGAGCACAAGCTGAGCCGTGATTGATGCAGGTCAGTGCGCAAATGGGTGTATAACAGCCTCCCAAATTAAAGATCACTCTCAACAACACGAAAGACACTGACACCCCAGATGGACATCCACAGTGATCACCCTGAGATGAAAGGCAAAAAGGTGATGTTGGCCAACTGCGCAACACGAATGACAGAGGCTACCTGAGAGGATAGAGTTAGATCAACTCAAACAGTGAAGATTGCCCAAACAACGATAGCTGATGGAGTAAGACACTACAAAGGGTGGCTGGCACAGCAGGAAGAACTGAATCATATCAGCAACATTGAAGAAGATTAAAGACACCGAAGACTGAGTCGTCTATAAGACACCATGGCAGACCATTTTGGCTACCATATTGGAAAGGAAAAGATTAGTCCCAGCTAAACCTGGAACTTGAGGAAAAAACCCCAATGCATAACATTATTTACTTGTCATTTTCTTATAATATATCCCTTAGCTATACGAGTACCACATATAAATTGAAAGTTCTTGTCTTTTCTTTAGCTATGTGTATTATTTCTGTGTCAAATTTGTAACAGCAGTTTAAAGAAATAGTTTAAAATGGTAAGATCGAACAAAAGAAATTATCTGCTTTTTGCAAGAAAAGGGGGTATAAATGCAATAAAAGTAAAAGTTGTTAATACCTATGGCTGGAAAGGGTAGTTAGCATGCACTCAAACAGCCTGCTCTTCCCCTGATGGAGGAGACTAGGGGCAGGGGAGGGGGGATGGAGGGCAGGCTTGGATAGCAATGGAGCAGTTTGCATCAGCTAACACTAATAAAATAAGATACAGTGTTAAGTCATGTTGTTAATGACATGCCATACCCATGGTTCTAAATATGTGTTACTCAGGGAATATAGCTGATAGTTATTTATCTGTGTTATTTCTTTCAGGTAACTTAAAAAAAAAAGTTTAGGCTAATCAATGGACAACCTGCAGCTAGTCGCCTTTCTCATGCCCCCTGCCAAATTAAGAGAAATAGGCGAAATAATTTATAAGCTTTTGAAACCTTAGGAAAATACTCATACTGGATTTAGTAATGAGAAACAGAAAAGTTCCCTCTCCTTGTGGGTGAGTGTCTGCCTCCACCGCCCTTTAATTCAATTTTTTGAACTTTATTTTTCTGTTTTTGTGAAAAACAGTTCATCATTCAAAGACGTCTATTACGATGAAAAATATTTCTTGTGAAATTCTGCTCAAAGAAGTTCATATGCATGTTTCAAACAAGACAAACATGTTAGGATTACAGGAGACCACTCATCGGAAAACAGAAGTATTGAGTCTACAGACGTTAAAGTAACCTCTGGCGTGCCACAGGGGACTGTTATGGGACCATTGCTTTTCACAATATATATAAATGACCTAGTAGATGGTGTCAGAAGTTCTATGCGACTTTTCGTGGATGATGCTGTAGTATACAGAGAAGTTGCAGCATTAGAAAATTGTAGCGAAATGCAGGAAGATCTGCAGCGGATAGGCACTTGGTGCAGGGAGTGGCAACTGACCCTTAACATAGACAAATGTAATGTATTGCGAATACATAGAAAGAAGGATCCTTTATTGTAGGATTATATGATAGCGGAACAAACACTGGTAGCAGTTACTTCTGTAAAATATCTGGGAGTATGCGTGCGGAACGATTTGAAGTGGAATGATCATATAAAATTAAGTGTTGGTAAGGCGGGTACCAGGTTGAGATTCATTGGGAGAGTCCTTAGAAAATGTAGTCCATCAACAAAGGAGGTGGCTTACAAAACACTCGTTCGACCTATACTTGAGTATTTCTCAACAGTGTGGGATCCGTACCAGATCGGGTTGATGGAGGAGATAGAGAAGATCCAAAGAAGAGCGGCGCATTTTGTCACAGGGTTATTTGGTAACCGTGATAGCGTTGTGGAGATGTTTAACAAACTCAAGTGGCAGACTCTGCAAGAGAGGCGCTCTGCATCGCGGTGTAGTTTGCTCGCCAGGTTTCAAGAGGGTGCGTTTTTGGATGAGGTATCGAATATATTGCTTCCCCCTACTTATACCTCCCGAGGAGATCACGAATGTGCACAGCGGCTTTCAGACAGTCGTTCTTCCCGCAAACCGTACGCGACTGGAACAGAAAAGGGAGGTAATGACAAAGGCACGTAAAGCGCCCTCCGCCACACACCGTTGGGTGGCTTGCGGAGTATAAATGTAGATGTAGATGTGGAGTTGCCGATAGACACAAACAAAAGAAAGAAAACTTGCTAGCTTTAAGACTTATCCTTTGACGAGCTAGACTAACAAAAACAAACTCTCTCTCTCTATCTCTCCCTCTCTCTCTCTCTCTCTCTCTGTCTCCATGCTGCCAGCTAGACTGACATATAAGTGATATTTTGATTTTGTGGCAGGTGGGCTGATTGTGGCGGGGTAGTGTCAAGTGGAGTGGGTCAAGAGAAAGGATGTGGGAGGCAGCGAGGTGAGCTGGTAACGGGTAGCTAGCAGCTTGGACATAGAGGGCCAATTTGCCTGCTAGAAATGTGGGAGGGAGGGGTGGCAGATATATGGGATGGCACAATTGTAGTGGCCCGTGGGAAGGGGCACATGCTGAAAGCAACTTAACTTGGGAGGGGTGACAGGACAGAGGCGACAGAAATAAGGTTGGGGATTTAGGGACAGCAGGTTAATGTAGGTTGAGGCCTGGATAATTTCAGAAACAGAGAAAATGCTTTAAGGGTAACTCTGGTCTGTATGGTTCAGAAAAGCTAGTGGTGGAGGGGAGGATCTATATAATCTGGGTTGTGAACCAGCCATTAAAGTCAATCATTTTATATTCAGCTGCAAGTTGTGCCACAAGAACGGTCTACTTTGCTTTTGGCCACAGTTTGGGGTTGCCCATTATCCTGGTAGACAGCTGGTTGGTAGTCATACAAAATATAAAGCTGTGCAGTGATTGCAACAGAGCTGGTATATGATGTCTGCTTTCACAGGTGGCCCAACCTCTAATGGGGTAGGATGAGCCAGTGACACAACTAGTGTAGTAGGTGCTGAGTGTGTGGATTAGGCAGATCTTGTACTTTGGTCTGCCCCATGTATAAGATCTTTGTGATAAGCAGATGAGTGTGGGCGTGGCACAGAGATACACTAGGATGATGTGTAGGTTGGGTGTCCAGCGGAACACCACTTCAGGAGGGGTGCAAAGGTTCTTGGGTAGGATGCCCCTTTTCAGGGCGGGAAGAGAGATGAAGCCCTGGTGAACAATATGGTTCACCTGTTCCACTCCAGAGTGATATTAGGTGATGAGGGGACACTCCTTTTAGATGCTTCTTGGGGATGGTGGAAGGATTGGGGGTGTTTGAGGATACAGCATTGGAAATTTATTTGTGGACTAGACTGGGGGAATGTTGCTGTCTGCGAAGGCCTTTGTGAGCCCTTCAGCGTACGGGGCAAGAGAGTTCTCAGAGCAGATATGTCCTCCACAGGTGGCTAAGCTGTAGGTGGAGGGATTTTTTTTTGTGTGGAAGGGATGGCAGCTGTCAAAATGTTGGTGGTTAGTGAGTTTGATGTTGATTGAGGTGTGGATGGAGCCATCAGAGAGGTGGAGGTCAACTTCCAGGAAGGTGGCACATTGTGTAGAGGAGTAACAGGTGAAGCACATAGGAGAAAGGGTGTTGAGGTTCTGAAGGAATGTGGATAGGTTGCCTTGGCCCTGAGTCCAGATTGTTAAGATGTACCATCAACAAACCTTAACAAGACTGGGGGGTTGGGAGATGGATCATTGAATAATTGGGGAATGACTCCATAACTGTAATGTTTGGTCAGTTTGCATTCTAAGCATTCTCATAGTAATTGTATCTCAGTCTAAGAGTCATTCATTGACATCCTGCAATAAATCCTACAGTGAAAATTGGGATTTCTCTGAGGAACCTAGAAAATTGCACACTTCCTGCAAAGCAGTATCAAACTTGGTACCAATACTGTGCCCCCACCCCCCATTTCAAACAGTTGAGGGGTTTGACACTACTTTAGCATAGCAGTCTTGATGATAACAGTCTTCTGCAGCTACTGAACAGAAAACATTGTTGATATTTTCAGCAACTTTTCTGCAAAAATCATAAGCACATTTCTCTGCTTTCTCAGGCAGTGTGTGTTTCAGAGTTAATTGTATCATTGCCATCAATATCTTAGTGAAAGTCTTGTGAGTGGGGTTCAGTCATCTGGAAAAGTGCCTAACACCAGCCAGATACATGTCAAAAGACGTTGCTGAGGTCTCCCATCACAGCATTGCACAGCAGGAAAGACATCAGACAGACATCGAAACTGTAGCACCATCATGTTTACCGTGACAAAGAAACTACATCTTTTTGATTGGTCATCAGCTTACTCAGTTACAGACATGAAATGACAGTGTAAACTTTCACACAACCTCCTCCCCCCCCCCCCCCCTCCCTCACAAATGTCTAGACATGGCACTCACAAGCCATACATCATGAAATGAATTGTCATAACCATCTCTCAACCACATCATTTACATTTACAATAGCTATGGCTTAAGTTACACAATCAAATCAGTGCCTCCGACTAGACATTTCCATTTCAATCACAGAAATCTTGTCATTAATATTATCTTGTTAAATACACAGAAGCAGAGTCTCTATTAAGAAGTTATTTTGCCCAAACATGTTTGCAGAAATAAGTGAATTATTGCCCAGATCATCCTAAAATGATGGAGTTATTGCATCAGAAGACCTGAAATTCTCACAACCTTTGATCCTGAAGCATAAACCAGGTAAGTAACATAGCCGTATGATATGTTATATTATTTAAAACTGTAATCATCCAATACAAAAGAAGTGACTTCATTCTTGTAGGTTTATGTCCAAATAAGTTGATGACCACTGATAAAGAATTTACATGATCGTACTATGCACCTGAAAAACAAACGAATTCACAGTCTTGGCCATAACCCATTTCATCTTCTGTATCTCTCTCACTGTAATGTTGCTGGAAGCTTATTACCTACAGACGTACAGCCACTGAAGAAACAAATGCAACGTAACTGACTTTGCTTTTGCACAAATGCAAAAATGTGCACAAGCACAGGTCATTGTTCTGTGGACGGCAGTTCTTGTACCAAAACTTCAGCTGACAGAAACTGGAGTGATCTCTTCAATGTCAAACTGTTGCTCACTAGGATGTGGTGCAGCAATGTGGAGATCTGTCTTGACAGTTATTCACAGCGGCAGCTGCTCCACCAATTGTTGATTCTCTGCAAGTCTTCCTGCACTTCGCTACAGTCTTCCAGCTTCTCAGTCTCCATACAAATAAATACACTCATGTAACTACTGGAGCTCCAATTACGCAGTATCTCATTCTGCAGGTGCTCCGGTGGTCCCAGTTGCCAATGGTGGACTGGAAGCCAAGTGGTGACCTCTCCAGTTGTCAGGACGCTAGGAAATGACTGTGGACGCGTCAGAAACGCTAAAGAAACATTATTAATTCATAACCCCTTTATTCCTGCTGAGTACAATGTGGCCCGCGTAACACAGGCTGGCTGAGTTTGTGTGATATCAACGACCTTTCCCGAGTCCTCGCTGACTCGTAGTGATGACACCAGCTCTGGGCCGCACCAGTCTTGCTAGCGCAGTGCTGCGCACTCTGACGTAGCGGCGAAATGTCCTTACATCGTACTTCAGCTGTGCGTAGCTGGTGGCACCCGGCTGGCCAGCTGGCTTGGCTGCGGACAGCAAGCCGCTGCACGTAAGAGGCTCTGGGTTGGAGTCCCGGCGTTGTCGGCACGAGAGGCATCCTCATAGTGCAGAGTGTACTCTATCCCACCCCGTCTTCTTCTGTGCTCCTCCTGGTGGCTCGTCCATGGTGGAAGGGCGGAACAGGCTGCAGTCCCCCAGCGTCGTCGGCTCACCCGGTCGTGACGGCAGATGCACAGGGCCTAGGCCCTACACGATCTCGATGACAGCTCACTGATGTGGTCAGCATTGGCAGTGAGTGAGTCTGCTGTGATGTCTGCTAATCCTGGGTCGACGATTGACAGTGGCAGCAGAAGAGAGAACCAGAGCTGGTACTGTCCCCTCACGTCTGCTGCTGGATGGACTGCCCTTACTGCAACATCTCCTTAATAAAGATTAACATCTCAATCACCAAGCTGAGTCCTACGCAGCGACCCAGTACACATCTAACTGCAAGTCTAACTCCGAGTGCCTTGTTGCTATCAAAGCTGGCATATTTAAAGGAAGCACGAGCAATGTCCTGACGTCATGCTCGTTTGTAATGAATGCATTCATTCCACTTATACTGCTGGCTTATCTGCCGTACTCACCCCTTAGGTGTTCTTGCGATAGAGTTACATGTTGTTACAGCAGACTTACGCGAAGTTGTTAAATACAGTACAGCTGACGCTATACCTCTGTCTTACACTCTACGAAAGTCTCCGTCTAACACAAACCCACATGCTAAGCAATTCTCTCTCGCCTGTTGTGTGTAACCAGGTCACTGCACCTGTATGACAAAACATTCCAATATGTGTGCAATTCTCTTACCTCTTGGTTAACCTGCTGCTTCTGGCTCTCGGCATAGACAACGAAACTTTGACAATATTCCATGTTTCCTACTCTTTACTATTCTGCGACACTACAATTCTTTTGCAGTTACATGGAATTTCCTACTTTTTACCTTGTTTGAATACAACAGTATTTTTTTCCACCTTCAGTTGCATTTTAAGGAAATGAAAATCCATCATTCTGGCAGAAACAGCTGTGGCACATATGCCAGCTGAAGAAAATCAGGAAAGGAAAGGAGATAAACAGAAATAAATAATAACCAAGAAATCAAACTTACTATATTTCAGTTGGCACTAAAATCTTTTTATATATATTTCTAGTATGGAAATAATTCCCAAAAATACTTATGAAGAGAAACTGTCATGAAGTTCAGTTATGAAGAAAACTTCTACTGCAAAAATGCTTTGTGCAGTGTAAGTCAACTTTTGGTCAAAGAATCTGTCAATTTAATATCAGTTTCAAGTTTATGCCCTGAACAAATTTCTTTTCTGTTTATTTATTTTTACTTACCACTAATTCGGTTTGAGGCAACATTCAGTTGGCTGATAGTCAGCCACAGATCTGAAGCAAAAAGCCTTGAAGGAGATTGTGTCCATCTACATGGAGACCACAGAGTAAGAGGTAAGCACCACTCTTGGCAAGATATCCATTGCATGTACTGTCTGTTGTTAGAAACCTGATAGTCTGTCCTTATTACTGTGGTTAATGGGACATTAAACACTAATCTTCACACAATGGAAAATCCATTATGTAATAATGACAATGTTATGAATAAATGTAAGCTACTCCATCAAAAAATATTATCCTTGGACCTATAATCATTAGTGGATCGACCAATAAACTCTTCCCAAAAGTGTGTGCACTACTCCACCCTTCCAAGACACACACACACACACATGATGTAACATTATACAATGATTCTGTAATTGCTTTCTCTGGTCAGTGATGGGAGCAGGGATTGTGAACAACACACATATAAAACGGGCCAATATAACATATGTAAGAGACATAACTCCTTTTCCAATAAACAAATTTATTTTGCTGCAGTTGTTTTTCAGATTTCATACTAAAAAATCACATTCATTGTAACAGTAACTCCAACATAAGAGATACAAGTGTCATCCACTTCAATAAACATTTTATGACAGTGGGTTTTCACAGTGGAATGTAAACCATTTCATTTTCTTAATGTGTATCTATGATACTACTATTGGCAGTCCCATAACATTAAAATTTTACCAGACACATTAATTTTCACAGGTGGTAAAATATAAAATAATGATCTTGGGTATTCGCCATGGCCTATCCTTAGTATCCATCCTAGAAAATATAGGGTGGTGGCAGAGAATGTTTGGTAGTACAATCCTGTAGTTATGGTGTGGTACTGGATTTGTGATATGTTTCTGAAAATATATCAAAGGTATACTGAATGAAATAATGAATATTTTTGATGGAACATGGCAGTAATGAAAAGAACAAACATAAGTAGAATATTAACACTACATGTCAAATTAGAAAAAAATTATGTACGTTGATTAGATTAGATTAGATTAGATTAGATTAGATTAATACTAGTTCCATGGATCATGAATACGATATTTCGTAATGATGTGGAACGAGTCGAATTTGCCAATACATGACATAATTAGGTTAATTTAACAACATACTTAAGTTAATATAACAAGTTTATTTTTTTGTGTTTTTTTTGTTTTTCTTTATTTTTTATTTTTTTAAAAATTTTTTTTTAATATTTTTGTTTTTTTTTTCTTTTTTTCTTAATTTATATCTAAAAATTCCTCTATGGAGTAGAAGGAGTTGTCATTCAGAAATTCTTTTAATTTCTTCTTAAATACTTGTTGGTTATCTGTCAGACTTTTGATACTATTTGGTAAGTGACCAAAGACTTTAGTGCCAGTATAATTCACCCCTTTCTGTGCCAAAGTTAGATTTAATCTTGAATAGTGAAGATCGTCCTTTCTCCTAGTATTGTAGTTATGCACACTGCTATTACTTTTGAATTGGGTTTGGTTGTTAATAACAAATTTCATAAGAGAGTATATATACTGAGAAGCTACTGTGAATATCCCTAGATCATTAAATAAATGTCTGCAGGATGATCTTGGGTGGACTCCAGCTATTATTCTGATTACACGCTTTTGTGCAATAAATACTTTATTCCTCAGTGATGAATTACCCCAAAATATGATGCCATATGAAAGCAATGAGTGAAAATAGGCGTAGTAAGCTAATTTACTAAGATGTTTATCACCAAAATTTGCAATGACCCTTATTGCATAAGTAGCTGAACTCAAACGTTTCAGCAGATCATCAATGTGTTTCTTCCAATTTAATCTCTCATCAATGGACATACCTAAAAATTTGGAATATTCTACCTTAGCTATATGCTTCTGATTAAGGTCTATATTTATTAATGGCGTCATACCATTCACTGTAAGGAACTGTATGTACTGTGTCTTATCAAAATTCAGTGAGAGTCCATTTACAAGGAACCACTTAGTAATTTTCTGAAAGACAGTATTGACAATTTCATCAGTTAATTCTTGTTTCTCAGGTGTGATTACTATACTTGTATCATCAGCGAAGAGAACTAACTTCGCCTCTTCATGAATATAGAATGGCAAGTCATTAATATATAATAAGAACAACAAAGGACCCAAGACTGACCCTTGTGGAATCCCATTCTTGATAGTTCCCCAGTTTGAGGAATGTGCTGATCTTTGCATGTTACGAAAACTACTTATTTCAACTTTCTGCACTCTTCCAGTTAGGTACGAATTAAACCATTTGTGCGCTGTCCCACTCATGCCACAATACTTGAGCTTGTCTAGCAGAATTTCATGATTTACACAATCAAAAGCCTTTGAGAGATCACAAAAAATCCCAATGGGTGGTGTTCGGTTATTCAGATCATTCAAAATTTGACTGGTGAAAGCATATATGGCATTTTCTGTTGAAAAACCTTTCTGGAAACCAATCAATTTTGTATGTAGGGTACATACTCTTGCCAATGTGATCCAAAACAACCTCAAATGAAGTACCTATGAGTAAAAATTCCTGCACTTGAACAAATATTAAGTTCTCAAATGCTGAAGAACATATCCAGTTAATCTGATCACATATTACATCACACTGTAAATGGGAAGCTGGAGATAGTGGCGCTGGTGTTTAACAACAGTCATTTTTGTAGATGCATCTTCAAGGCATTAAGCATTCTCATCACAGCACCTACACAATATAAACATTTACTAATGTGGTGTGACATAAATAAACAATCAAAATTTCAAAAGAATAGCGATTTCTTACACTCACTGCGAAACAAAAATTCACCCAAAATCAAGCACACAAAATCCTCAAAATTTAACAAATAATTACAAAAATGAAAACTATTGGTGTCGTAATTTTCATGTGACCTACATATCTCAGACTGGGAATACTAGTAGCTCTCAATACCGGGAACCAACTACTCTAAAACATGGTATTGCAAATTTCACGTCACCCACATAGCTCAAGCAAAGCCCAAGATACCACACTTTCACTTACTTTATCTAAATCAAGGTTCTCAGTACAACAAATCAAACAATTCTCACATGACTAATATCAGAAATATATCCTAACCAATGAGAATACAACAGTACCCATGATACCTACCAATAACAATCCAACAATTACAAAACTCTAACAAGGAAATCCCGAAAATTTGTGAAAACTTTCATCACCATCGATGTCAACATACACAAACAACTTTGCAACAAGCAATGAGCTACTCATAAATATCTGTATCTTCTTCACAACTGAAGGAAAGAGAAAAATATAAAATCTCTGACCACAAAATACAGACAGCACTAATATTTCCAAACATAGAAAAGAATCCATCAGCCAAAATATGCAAATTCAAAGTAATTCACCAGAAAGCCAGCACAAATTCTTTTAATAGCAACCTGAAACATTCAATACATTTTAAACAACTCACTAACAAACCTCCAGCACAAGACAGCACCACCAAATACTACAACACACAATCTACAAATACAAAGACTCAAAAACATCAAGGCTCACCATGACATTATGGGTCAAAGCAGATGGGTGTAGCACCTTAGCTTGTGCGAATAGCCTCATCTTAGCCTCAGGTAGGAAACAGTGATGAGGCAATGGCTGCCAATTGTTCAGAGTTTGCATCTTTTTGGTACCACCCAAAAAGGCCAGTACTGCCTGCTTTGCACTTAGATCATTCTCTCCATACTACCTCACAAACAGGACTGACAGCATACTTTTATTCCATCTGCCCTACAGCATTTTCTTTCTAACCAGCGCAGCTAAGATCTAAAAGTAGTCCATTCTAACACTGAAATTCTAATACTTAAATCCTAAGCCATTTACTCCCTAATAGTACTTATGAATAATAATAAAGAGTGAATGTACTAGACACTGATTTGATTTATGAATTTTCTGAATGTCCGGCGCCACATTCATAAGAATCGTTACCTGCTATTTGAGCACCTTGTTTTGCAAATGCATATTTCCCACAGTATTGCAGTTTTGTTGCATTTCTCTTCCTGTTTTTATCGAGTTTCATCACTACATACTTCAGTGAGTAAAAATAAAGTTCAACTACTCCATTACTTAACATATCGATATGTTTAAACGAGAGTTACGTTTGAAGAAGCCTTCCAACAGCCACAACAGTACTAAGTTGCATACAACACGGCTATGAAACTGAATCTGCCGTTTATAACGTTCATGAGTATAACACTACACGTGCAGCTTGAGTACATACGCCACAGTATCAAATAAATCCTGTACATTTATATTCTATGGGAAAATATGAAATGCTAACCACAATCATTTTAGCCGATAAACTTACTTGCCTCCCAGAATATGATTGTATATTACATTTCCTGTTTTCTCTCCACTTTTCATCTCTTAGAAATCACAATAGCACAAAGCCTATTACTGAGTTAGGGTCGACAGAAGCATCCAATCCCAGGCGTCGGCTTTGACCCGTGACATAAGAGTGTTGTGTTACGTGATGTCATGACGGCGCAGAGTTTGGTTTGTGAGTATGGCATGTTTGTAGATGTCAGCATGTTGTGATTTGTTGTGCTCTATGGTGGTATGTTCAAGGCTTTTGTTTGTGTCGTGTAATGGACTCAGTTTGGTCTTGCTCATTATACAGAATTGTTCCAGTGCTGGCTGTGTTTGTAGTGGAATTCGTTTCATTGAGTTAACAATTTAGTGGTTTTGTGTGAAGGTTGATTTAGTACTGTTCGCTGTAGGTCATGTGATAATTTTAGTAAATTAATCAGTTGTTGTTTTTGTTCAGGAATGGATATGAAGGATAAAATTAATAGTGCACGTCTGCGGGAAATGATGGGAAACTCCGATTTGGAACTGATAAAGTTTTTGCAGCTGTTTGGTTTAATTGCCAAGATCGTGAAGTGCTCTATTTGTGGCGAACAAATGAAGTTGGCTAAAGTTTTGGCATCTCGAACCAGGGACGGTTGTTATATGTGGTGTTGTCGAAAGGATGACATTTGGCGTTCCATACAGCATAGTTCCTGGTTCGAGAAGTCTAAGTTGGGCATGTACAAGATTGTACTGGTGACTTATTATTTTTGTTATAGATCCCCACACAGTTTTTGTGTGCATTAGACTGGTGTGCATGAGAGGAGAGCGTTTGATTGGTTTTCTTTTTGCCGTGAAGTGTGTTCTGAGTTTATTAAGTGCAGGGGTAAGTTGGGGGGACATGGGGTTGTTGTGGAGGTGGACGAGTCGCAGTTTGGGAAAAGGAAGTATGGGAGGGGTAAGTCTGTGGTTGGTGTCTGGGTGTGGGGGGCTGTTGTTCCAGGGGGTGGGTGTTCTGAATGTGTTTTTAGGATTGTGGAAGGGAGGTCTAGGGTGGAATTGGGGGGGGATAATTGAGGAGTACATACAACCGGGATCCACAGTAGTTTCAGATGCATTTTCTTCATATAGGGGGATGGGTGAGAGGGGATTTAATCAATTAGTCATTAACCATAGCTTAGAGTTCAAAAATTATGAGACAGGGGCTTGTACAAATACAATAGAGGGGATGTGGGGGGGGCTGTTAAGTCAGTTCCTGGGAGGGGGAAGCGGCGCTCTTCCAACCTTCAGTCTCATTTGGATGAGTGCTGTTGGCGGAAGAGTGTCCCTGATGGCTATTATGGTTTTTGGGTTATTTTAAGGGCTGTTAGTAAAATATATAGGCCGAAAATGGTTAGTTAGGGTGGTTTGGGTGGGCGGGTGGGTGGGTGGGTGGGTGGCTGCGGCTCAGGGTGGGGTGGGTGGTTTATTTCGTGTTAGAGTGTTTGTGAGGGGGTGGAGGGATGTTTTTGAGCTATATAGGTCAAGGGAAGTGTTTGATCCTAATTTATTGGATCGGGAGCTGCTGTTGAGCTATATAGGTCAAGGGAAGTGTTCGATCCCAATGTGTGGCTGTGAATTGGTATTGGGAGATGTTTTTGAGCTATATAGGTCAAGGGAAGTGTTTGATCCCAATTTATGGGATCGGGAGCTGCTGTTAAGCTATATAGGTCAAGGGTAGTGTCTGATTCCAGTTGATATCGTGTTTAGTGGAATTTGGGGAGTTTTGTGATGTTGTTTTTTTGGCTGTTTTGCATGGTTTTGCATGGGAGTGGGTGTCTAATTTTCTTTATATTTAGTTTGTCCCCCCCCCCCCCCAATTTCGCCCGTGTGTCCCGTTAGTGTTACTTGGCTTATTTTTGGAACGTGTGTGTGTTTGTTTTTCGATGTATTTTCGTCTTTATAATGTGTATGTAACGACTTTATATATGCCATATTGGAATCGTAGTATATGGTCGTTTCTGCCGTATTCGTGATGTCATGGGTCAAAGCAGATGGGTGGGACCAGACGCTTCCGTATTTACCTGAGTTACTACAACAGTTCCACGCAACATGTACCACCTCGACGAAAACAATAACAAACACAGATCTAACTGTCTGCCAAAAATTTCGTCTTCAAATTTAATACTCGCAACGCCTTCAACTGGAAGACTCTAGCGACAGCGAAACACCGGAATTGACACAGTTAACAGAAGTTACCACATCCAGTTAATGTCGTTGCGACTAATAACTTTGAAGACAAAATTTTGAGTTGACACTTGACAGAAAGGTCTGTGTTTGTTAATGTTTTCGTCAAGGTGGCAGATGCTGCATGGAATTGTTGTTATAACTGAGTAATAGGCTTTGTGCTACTGTGGTTTGTAAGAGATGAAAAATGGAACACAAAATTGCTGGAGAGAAAACAGGAATCATAATATGCATTCGCATTTCTGGGAGGCAAGTAAGTTTATCAGTTAAAATGATTTTGGTTAGCATAACGTATTTTCCCATAGAATATAAATGTATAGCCTTTATTTAATGCTGTGATGTATGTACTCAAGCTGCACGTGTAGTGTTGTACTCATGCACATTATAAATGACAGACTTAGTTTAATAGCTGTGTTGTATGCAACTTAGTACTGATGTAGTGGCTGTTGGAAGGGTTATTCAAAAGTAACCCTCATTTAAACATATCAAGATGTTAAGAAACTGAGTTGAACTTTATTTTTAGTCTCTCAAGTATATAGCGATGAAACTCACTAAAAACAGGAAGAGAATGCAGCAAAACTGGAGATGCTGTGGAAAATTTGCATTTGCAAAACAAGATGCAGAAATAGCAGAGAAGGATTTATATGAATGTCTCACCGGACATTCAGAAAATTCGTAAATCAAATCAGTGACTAGTAAATTTATTATTAAACACATGTACCATTAGGGAGTAAATGGTTTTGGATGTAAGTATTAGAGCTTCAGTGTTAGAATGGACTATTTTTAGATGTTAGCTGCACTGCTTAGAAAGAAAATGCTGTAGGACATATGGAATAAACATATGTTGTCAGTCCTGTTTGTGGGCCAGTATAGTGAGAAAGATCCCCTAAGTGCAAAGCAGGCAGTATTGGCCTTTTTGGGTAGTACCGAAAATATGCAGACTCTGAACAAATGTCCTACAGTAATTAAGCTTCATTATGCCAATTTAGTTCTGTTTTCTTGCCAACTGGCAGTCATTGTCTCAACACCATTTCCTACATAACATGATGTTATTCGCACAAGGTCAGGTGCTGATGTTACACCCATCTGCTTTGGCCCATGAGCCTTTATGTTTTTGAGTCTTTGTGTTTGTAGATTGTGTGTTGTAGTATTTTGTGGCGCTGTCTTGTGCTGGATGTCTGGTAGTGAGTTGTTTGACACGAATTGAATGTTTCAGGTTGCTAATGAAAGAATTTGCGCTGGCTTTCTGGTGAGATACTTTGAATTTTCATATTTTGGGTAATGGATTCATTTTTATGTTTGGAAATACTAGTGACATGTGTTTCTTGTGGTTGAAGATATAATATTTTTCTGTTTCCTTTAATTGTGAAGAAGATACAGGTATTTATGAGTAGCTCATTGCTTGTTGCAATGGGCAAAGTTGTTTGTGTATATTGATATCAATGGTGATGAAAGGTTTCATGAATTTTGGGGATTTCCTTGTTAGGATTTGGCAATTGTTGGATTGTTATTGGTAGGTATCATGGGTACTGACATACCATCGTTGGTTAGGATACATTTCTGATATTAGTCATGTGAGCATGGTTTGGTGTATTGTACTGAGAACTTTGGTTTAGATAGAGAAAGTGAAAGTGTGGTATCTAGGCCTTTGCTTGAGCTACGTGGGTGAAGTGAAATTTCAGGGCTTTGTTGGAGCTATGTAGGTCAAGTGAAAATCGTGTTGAGTTTTTGAGTTCTGTATGGGTTACTGGTACTGAGTACTTCATTTCAGATATAAACATCACACAAAATTTACAAAACCAAAAGTTTTCTTTTTTGTGTTAAATTGTGAGGATTTCATGTGCTTGATTTTTAGATGAATATTTGTTTTGCAGTGATGTCATTTTTCTTACTATCATTTATTAAGCTTTCCCTCTTCATTTGGTTGTCCGTTTAGATTCATTCTGTTCACGTTCACAGTGTAATGATTGATGTCATGGTCGCCATGTTGTATGTGCTTGAAATAGTGTACACCACGTCGATGGCATTATTAGTCAAAAAAATCAGGTGGAGTCATGACTTTGCACCACTCTACATTTTATAATAGAGAATTAGATCACTTTATGTAAATTGATTTTGTTCTTCAGATATAGTTTGTGTGCATTTTAATTACTTAAAAATAATGCTATGTTCCAAGGATCATCGGTCTGCTTCTATCAAAATGACGTAGATTACATTGGTTTTACACTCTTTGTCTTTTTTGTGTTTATGGCTACATACTGGCTATTTACAGATTACCAGCCAGCTTATTTCCTGAAAAGTAATGATAATGAACACATTGGACTCTGTCACTGTTCATGTTACTGTTACAGAATGTTTAGATCTACTTCTAAATTGTACAAGCAATAATTGTAGTCTTTTACACCACAAGTTTTTTGTTAAAATCCATATTTAGAGCAGAAGTTGCCGCCAGAAGAAGCAATTTGAGTTCAGATTTAAGTTTGTGTAAACGTTTACAGTAGCCAGTTGCCTTCAGTTTTATTCTTCAGTTTCTATTTACCACGACCAATTTTCAATTGACAAGTGATGTGTCATCAGATGGGACATATTTATTACATATTTGCAGCATTCTTGTGGCTCATGTGGATATGGCAAGATAACAGTTCATGCCTGGCCACAGCTGCACAATTCCAACAATGCTGCAAACATCCAATAAATATTTACCATCTGCTGATAGTGATTCAAAACTGGTCTTGGCAAATAAAGATTGAAAAATAATACAAAAGGTGGCTGATAGCAGTAATTTCTGAAAAGTTAAAAAAATTTTTGGCACCTGTCAGATCATATTAGTGGGAAAATAATAGAAAAATTTGGTGTTGAACGTTTTCGTGAACCATTGGCCCACTTAGTGATAAACGATTATTATGTTTTCTTCTAAGTTTGGTTAAAATAATCTCTTGGTTGACAGACAGCTATGGTGACACTGGGTTGTTTATTATATACATCATTCCACATACTTAGAATGAGCAAGAGCTGCACATGCAATGCAAATAGAATAAAACGTATGTTCAGATTACTTTTATTGTTGTCGTTGTCAGCAGCAGTGGGAAGTACATCTTTGGGGAAGGTGGATAGGCAACAGCTGGCTCTCCCCTTCCTGTGCATTGTACTGTGCAGGGGAAAGCTGTGTGGTGCCTAAAAAATCAGTCATTATAGCGGGCACATAGGTGTCAAGAAAGAACTGCAGTTGGCTGACTCCCAGTCTTTGCCACAATCACAGAGTTATTTTAGTCAAGGTGTAGTGTGGCTGTGAAAAATCAGTTCAAGCTGAACTGTGATCTGCACTATAAATACAAGATACAAAAATAACTTTTGTGTAAACATTGCATTCTTACCTAGGATTTAACAAAGTTATGTACTATGGTATGAAGATATTTGAGCAGTTCACATCTAACATACAGTAAGTAATTAGTTATCTCAGCCAATTCAAAAGAAAATTTAAAACATATCTCATTAGTGACTCCTTCTACTGATTATCTTAGTGCAAGAATTTGACTCCTTCTTTAGATGGGTGGCAAGTACTGTGTTGTAAACTGTCCTGTGTAATTACTTATTTAGGTTACTGTTTTCTTTGAAAAATTAATTGATTAATGAAGTAAATATTAAGTTCATGATAAGACAGCCTGCAGCTTCCTAATATAACTAAAGTAGCAGCAGCTTTCTTTCCAATTCACTAGAAAACATTTAACTGGCACAAAAACAGAACTAATAGTAAGCAGTATTGTGATAGTTTCTTGTTAATATAGTGTACAGTTTAAGCAATGTTTGGTTGTCTTTTTTTAGTGTGAACCCTCACATGTTCCTTGGCCTTGTAGGTTCACCTTCATTATGGGACATACAGAATGTGATGAATGAGTAGAAGTAGTCTCTATTCTTTTGAAATTGTGATGGTTTATTTATATCAAGCCACATTAGTAAATGTATACAATGTGAAGGTGCTGTTAGAATGCTTAATGCCTTGAACATGTACCTATATAATGACTGTCGATAAATCTGCAGCATCACTATTTTCAGCTGCCCACTTGCAATGTGAATTCGATACATTATCAGATTAGCTGATTATATGTTTCACCATTTGACAACTTGATATGTGCTCAAAAGTAGAAATTTTTACTTCTAGGTACTTCTTTTATGATTGATTTGCACCTCATTGATGACAGAGTGTTGTAATCTACATAAAAAATACATGTTACTGATCACTGCATTCTTAATTATTTTCTAATTTGACTTGTCTTTCTTCATTCTTGGCTCTACAGCCCGTGATGAGCCTTGGCCTCATCTACAGTTTCCTTCCATCTCTCTCTGTCCTTTGCCAATACTCTCCAGTTTCTATAGCCCATCTTCCTAAGATCTTCGATTACTCCAACTTCCCATCTGGCTCTTAGTTGACCACATCCTCTCTGCCCTCCTGGCTTTCCTTCTTTTTGCTACTTCTGTATCATTCAAGAGAGCCACATGTCCCGCCCACCTCAGTCTGGACAATTTCACTACCCTTCTGATGGGCTGGTCTTTGTATATGGTATACAGCTCATGGTTGTATCTCCTCCTCCATCTTCCTCTTTCACAGATTGGGCCCATAATTCGTCTAAGTACCTTTCTTTCAAATGCATCCAGTGTTTCAATATCTTTAGCTGTTAATGTCCAGGCTTCAGAGGCATATGTAAGCACTGGTCGTATAAGTGATTTATACATAGTTAATTTCGTGGTACGAATCAGTAGCCTTGAGGATAGAAGTCTTGTTATGGCAAAGTAGGCTCTGTTGGCTAGTATTAATCTCTGCTTAATTTCAAAGGAGGTATCATTTAGATGTGTAACTGTCAAGCCCAGATACTTGAAATGTTCAACTCTCTCAAATGTATAATTGCCCATTGTTATTACATTTGGCATATTTTCTCTATGTGCTTTTCCAGCTGCCATATATTTTGTTTTTTGTTCATTAATAATTAACCCCATGTTCCTACTGGCCTGTTCAAGAGCTGTGAATGTCTCTTCCACTGCTTTTTGGGTTCTTGCTATTATATCTATGTCATCTGCATAGGCCAGTATCTGCACTGATTTATAGAAGATCGTTCCTCTGTTCAGAAGGTTTGCGTTTCTCATCACCTTCTCCAGGGCAGCATTAAAGAGAAGGCATGCCAAAGCATCCCCTTGTTGCATTCCATTTTTAATACTCATTGTGTTGGACATCATTCCTCCTATTCTTACACTACCTTGTGTTTCGCTCATTGTCATTCTCACCAGCCTTACCAACTTTCTAGAGATTCCCAGTTCATCTAGAGCTTGATATAACTGCTCTCTATTCATGCTATCATAAGCTGCTTTCAAATCTATAAAGAGGTGATGCGTGCCAACTCCGTATTCATTTGTTTTTTCCAAGATTTGTCTTACGGTGAATATTTGATCTATGGTTGACTTCCCCGGAAGGAACCCGCATTGGTACGGCCCCGTCTCTCTCTGTATGACTGGGAGTATTCTGTCAAATAGTATATTAGAGAGTATTTTATATCCCAAATTAAGTACTGTGATCCCTCTGTAACTGCCGCACTCCATGTTATCTCCTTTCTTATATATGGGACACATGATACCCTCTTTCCATTGTTGGGGCATTTTCTCCTCTTCCCATATTCTGGTGACCGTTTTCAGAGGGCTTTGTTCCAGCTCTCTGCCTCCTTGCTTAAACAGTTCTGCTGGAATACCATCTGTCCCTGCCACCTTGTTGTTTTTCAATTTCTTCATGGCAATTTTCACTTCTATATTTGGTGGGGTAGTGTTGTTGTCTGGGTCCTCTTCCCCATTCGTGTCTCTTGGGTTCTCTGGCATAGTTCTTCTATGATTGAGGAGACTGTCAAAGTACCTGCACCATTTTTTCCATATTCCCTTCCCTTCACTTATTATATTCCCTGTCTCATTTTTTATTAAGCTTGTTTTGCTACCAAAAGTCTTCCGTCCGCATTCACCTCTCTATAGAATTTTCTTATTTCAGTTTTGCTTCTCATGAGCTCCATTTCTTTGACACTTGCTTTCATCCATTCTCTCTTTTTTTCTTTGGTGAGTCCTCTTTTCAATCCTCCGTTTTTCTTTGTATTCTTCTACTATCCTCCTCGTACAGTGTGATTGCAGTGTCCTTCTATATGCTTTGTTCTTTGCTTCAGTTACTATTTCACATTCAGTATCAAACCATGATGGTCTTACTGGTCTTGTCCCAATTCCAAGTATCTCTCTTGCCAATGTCTTCACCGTCATTTTTATGGCTTCCCACTGATCTTTAATATTGTTATATTCATCAGCGTTTTCCAGAATCCGAGTTATCTTCTCCTGATACTGTTCTCTTACTTCCACTGATTCTAAAGTTGTTATTTTAGATTTCTGTGCCCTGGGTCAGTCTCTTTTCACTGCGTACCCATACCAGAAAATGATCTGTATCTATGATTGGGCCTCTGAGACTCCTCACGTCCAATAGGTCCGATTTGTGTCTCACATCTATCAACACATGGTCAATCTGGTTTACTGTGTTTCCATCGGATAAGTTTCATGTTCCCTTATGAATTTCTTTATGTGGGAACAGTTTTGATTCTATTATGATATTTCTAGATGCTACAAACAGTATAAGCCTGTTCCATTATCATTATGTGTTGCGTGTTTGCTGTGGGGGCCAATTATCAGTCTCTAAATCTGTTCTTTCCCCACCTGAGCGTTTAGGTCTCCAGCTGTTATTTTAATATCATGCCCTGGGCACTCATCATATACTCTTTCCAAAGATTCATAGAATGCTTCTTTCTCTTCTTCTTCGGATTCTTCTTGTTGGCGCATGGGCATTAATTATGGAGTAGGTAAAGAATTTCCCCTTTATCCTGAGTGTTGATAATCTTGGACTAATGGGTGTAAATCCTATTACCAAATGCTTTAATTGATTATGTACAACAAATACTGTCCCCAGCTGGTGATTTCTTCCACTGCAGCTGTAGAATATATTCACCTCTTTCTTTTCTAAAACTCCACTCCCTGTCCATTTAATTTCTTGTAGTGCTATTATACTTTGCTTCAGACTCATTATTTGATCCATCATTACTTTCAGTGCTCCTGGTCGCTATAGGGATCTCACATTCCAAGTACCAGTATATAGATCTGATCTACACCTTATATTTCCTTCTTCCTAATTTTTCCTCCTTCATTTACTTGTATTCCATCCTCTTTGTCCTTTTCCATGCCAGGTCCGTCTTCCTTCATCCGTACAACTTTACTTTGTAGAACTTTTGCAACATGTAGTGATGTTATTCTAATGATGTTTTCTAATTTGATATCTAGTGATGTTATTCTGCTTATATTTGTTCTTTCCATTACTGCCAGGTTCTATAAAATATTCTATAATTCATTCAATATACCTTTGATTTATTTTCAGAAACACATTGCAAAGCCAGTACCACAACAGAATGGCTACAGGATTGCACAACCAAATGTTCTCTGCCACAACATTATATTTTCTGGGGTGGTTACTAGGGATAGGCGAAAGAAAATACCCAAGATCATTATTCTTATTTTACCATCTGTGCCAAATTAATGTGTCGGGTAATATATTAATGTTATTTCATGGTCTGTAGTAGTATCATAGATGTTCTGGGTTTGCAGTCAGATGTTACTGAACCAGTCTTTTGACTGCATAACTTCCAGCAATCTGAATTTTTATGGGATGAAGAAATACTGAATATTCATCTGTCCTAGGAACCTCATCAGAGATTCATCATGTATATGTTTAGAATAAGGTATAATGAGCCACTTGTAACACATTCAGCCAATGATACACAGCTTTTTATTTGTCATGTATTCAGTTCTTTTTCCTTGATTTTTTCCACACATCACCTCTCCTCTGTTTGTAACTTCAGATTGATCTGTCCGTGAGAGTATGTAATGGGCTATGAAAATGAACCGTTATTTACTACTGTTTCTTCTAGATAAGTTCTGCTTGGTTTGACCTTTTGGATGCAACATGATCTTGAAGAAATAAAACAAGTAGGAGTAGCAACAGTTATGACCAGTGCGTGATTTGTAAAATAGAAGAGGTACCAGTACTGTGACTTACCAGAGGTATCAGTATGGCGTAACATCACAAATAGAGGACTGGTTATAACAACAAAAGCAATTGTTTGGTTTTTCTTTGTCATCTCACACCAATAAAAAAAGGAAGATTTATGTTTGACAGTATTATGAAAAGAATAGTTGCTACTCACCATACAGTGGGAGTCGCTGATTCACAGATAAGCACAACAAAATGACTGTCAAACACTGCTTTTGGATACAGTAAGTATTCATTAGATTTAGACTGCACACAACACACAAATGCAATGTGTGCTGATGTGGCCACATTCTATTTATTTATTTATTTATTTAGCATCCAGTAGATCACACATGTGATACAGAATTTGTCATTTGATTACACGTAACACATAACAACACATACACATAGTAAATTGACAAACATATACAAACAGCAAAAAAATTACATACACATAGTACATAAGTAGTGTACAAGAACTTATTACCCAAACAACAAAAGTACATGCTCACGATAAACAATTTTAGATAATGAACTATGCCTTATACACAAAACATGTTACAGATATACGCAAAACGTATTACGGACATTTAACAGATTTTTCCTAAGTATCATAATTACAAAGTTGAAAACATAATTTAATTAGTCTGAATTTTTAAAAAATAAGTAGGCTACAGGTTTCAATCCACAGTCTGAGACAGGTATTCATTTACACTGTAGTAGCATTTTTCCATCAAGTATTTTTTTACTTCATGCTTGAAATTATTTTTGCCTTTCAATTCTTTAATTTGAGATGGAAGTGCATTTAAAAGCTTTATTCCTAAGTGGCTAACATGTTTCTGACTTCTAGTTTTTGCTATATAGGGAATGTGGAACTCTTTACAATGCCTTGAATTGTGATCATGGTAGCTTGAGTTGGTTTGGAGATCGCAGTTATTTTTACTTATCATTTCCAGGCATTTAAAAATATATATTGATGGTATTGTAAGTATCTTTAGTTGTCTGAATAAGGTTCTACAGTGAGTTTGTGGTGGGCTGTGTGTCATGATACGAATAACTCTTTTTTGCATAATGAAAATGTCATTTAGTCTTGACCTGGTTTTTCCCCAAAAACTTATGCCACTGATTGGAAACAACTGAAATACACTGCTCTAATACATTCTTTGCTGCATACCTTGGATATTATTCTTAAGGCAAAACATGCTGAGCTAAGTTTCTGAGTAAGATATACACTGTGTTCATTCCAGTTTAAATCTTGGTCAATTCGCATTCCCAGAAACTTTGTGGTGTACACTTTTTCTATTTGTTTGCTATCCACCATAAGGCACATATTTTCCCCTTGACACTTGCTTCCATACTGTATAAAGTTTGTTTTCTTTGTATTTAATGTCAGCTTATTTGAATAAAACCATGACTGTATGTATGAGAGCGTTTTCTCTGCTGTAGTACACAATGATTCTTTTATATCACTAATTATGATACTCGTGTCATCTGCAAATAGTAGAATTTTGGCTGAGCTGTCTGGAGCTTGTATATCATTGATATAAATTAGAAATAACAATGGGCCCAGAATGCTGCTCTGTGGAACACCTATTTCAATTTGTTTTGGTTCAGATATGAGTTTAAAATTGTGAAGATTGTTGGATGACCTCAGCTCAACAACTTGTGACCTGTTTTGCTGATAAGATTCAAACCATTTTGTAACAGTACCCCTGATGCCTATTGCTTCAAGTTTCTCTAGTAATATTACATGGTTCACAGTATCAAAGGCTTTGGATAAATCTAGTTGTGTAAACAACCTGTTTATTTGACTCCAAATTTCTTACTATTTCTGTTGTGTAGTCCAATATGGCTGTTTCTGTATTGTGCCCTGCTCGAAAGCCATGTTGACTGTTATTTATTAGTTTATGTTTTTCTAGATATTTTGTAACCCTGATTTTCATTAATTCCTCAAGTATTTTGGAGAAGGCTGGAAGGAGAGATATAGGTCGGTAATTTTCTATTTTATGTCTGTCACCATTTTTGTATAGAGGAATCACTTTGGAGATTTTAAGTTTGTCCGGAAATATCCCTTCACTAAGGGACAAGTTTGCTATGTGCACTATAGGTTTGACAACACATGGAGCAATTTTCTTAATTATTGATACAGGTACATCATCCAACCCAGAGGACATTTTGGATTTCAAGCATTTAATGAATTTTAGAACTTCATGCTCATCTGTTCGCATTGCCATCATGCTGGTATTTACCATTAGAGTTGTCGCTGTTGGTTGTTGCTTAAATTTACTACTTAAAGTAAGGGGAATATTTACAAAATAATTGTTTACATAGTTTGCCATGGCATCTTTTTCTATGGGAATATTTTCATTATTTTTAAGATTGATTTCCTGTTCTTTAGTTTGACCCCCAGTTTCTTTTTTTTACCATTTTCCACATCATTCTGGACTTGTTATTAGCCTGCCTTATTAATCTATCATTACTTAATAATTTTGCTTTTGGTATTACTTTGCGGTAAGTCTTTTTGTATGTCCTCACATACTCAACAAACTGCTGATCATGACATGTTTTTAACTTTAAACTTAGTAATTTCATGGTTTCACTTGACTTTTTAATTCCGGGTGTAATCCAGGTCCCTTTGGATCCAGATGATCTATAACTCAAAAGCTTTTTTGGGAAACACATTTCAAAGTATGTCATAAAAGTGGAAGCAAATATATTGTAAGCATCATTTGTGTTTGTTTGTGCCAGGACCTCTGACCAAACTGCATTTTTTAAATTATTTTTGAACTGATTACAATTATCAGTAGAGAAAAATCATTTGTACTCCTTTTTATTTTCCTCCTCCTTGGGAGTTGCAGTGAGATTAAAGGTTAGTGAATTATGATCTGATAATCCTATATACACATTTGTAACTGCAATTTCATGTGTGTCCACATTTGAGAAGATGTTATCTATTAGGCTTTCACTGGAATCTGTTGTTCTAATGGGAGCTGATATGTGGGGGAACATGTTGAAGCTTTTTAGTATGTCTAAAAACTTGTTTTTTACTGGACTCTGGACCAATAGATTAATATTAAAGTCACTGCAAAGAATTATGGTAGAGTTCTCATTTGAGAAAATGTTGAGCATTTCTTCCAAATTCTTAAGAAAGACTTCAGTATCTCCAGATGGTGACCTGTATATTGCTGCAACAATTATTTTCTTCTTTAAACTATATAACTGAATGGCTACTGCCTCAAAATTCTTTTCTATGATTAACGGTTTAGCCTCGTATCTTAACTTAAATTTAAGCTTGGGATTTAGATAAATGCATACACCACCACCTTTGGCATTTTGCCTACAGTACTGACTGGCACGTTTATATTGGCTTAAGTTTATGCTGTTTAGTTCACTGTCCCTGCACCAGTGTTCCATAACACATAAACAATCAATATGGTCACTATTTGCTGCTACCTCAAGTTCAAGGTACTTGTTTTTAAGACACTGAATGTTCAAACTGAAAATTCTTAGCTGATTTGAACAATCCAACTGACCTGTGACTTTACACTCTGTTGATGCATTTTCTCTTACACTGTTACAAGGTGCTGTTGTTCACTGTTTTGCCCCAGCAAAAATCCTGGCTTCTCAAGGGTGGCTGCCTTCTTCTGGTGTGATGACTGCTCCTATTTCCACTGCTGCTGCTGCTGTGTGCTGTTGCAGTGAATGTCAGTGATTCTGGTTGCTTGTTTATTGATGTTGGAACTACTGTTTCTGATGTTGCTGTGACTGCTAATGATTCTTGTTGGTTGGTTTTTGATGCTGTAACTATTGCGGCTCTGGCTGCCAAGGAAAGACTTTGAGCATCTTGCACTTCTGCTTTTGTGTGTGTGTGTGTGTGTGTGTGTGTGTTGTGTGTGTGAGAGAGAGAGAGAGAGAGAGAGAGAGAGAGAGAGAGAGAGTGAGAGAGATTCTTATGAAGGGCTGTTTGGCCAAAAGCTTTGTTTGACAGTCTTTCTATTGTATGTATCTATAACTCAGCACCTCCATTATGGTTCTACATCTGCACCTACATCTACATCCATACTCCGCAAGCCACCTGAGGTGTGTGGCAGAGGGTACCTTGAGTACCTCTATCGGTTCTCCCTTCTATTCCAGTCTCGTATTGTTCGTGGAAAGAAGGATTGTTGGTATGCTTCTGTGTGGGCTCTAATCTCTCTGATTTTATCCTCACGGTCTCTTCGCAAGATATACGTAGGAGGGAGCAATATACTGCTTGACGCTTTGGTGAAGGTATGTTCTTGAAACTGTAACAAAAGCCCGTACAAGAACTACTGAGTGTCTCTCCTGCAAAGTCTTCCACTGGAGTTTATCTATCAACTCCGTAACGTTTTTGCAATTACTAAATGATCCTGTAACGAAGTGCGCTGCTCTCCGTTGGATCTTCTCTCTCTCTTCTATCGACTCTATCTGGTACGGATCCCACACTGCTGAGCAGTACTTAAACACTGGGCGAACAAGCGTACTGTAACCTACTTCCTTTGTTTTCGGATTGCATTTCCTTAGGATTCTTCCAATGAATCTCAGTCTGGCATCTGCTTTACCAACGATTAACATTATATGATCATTCCATTATAAATCACTCCTAATGCGTACTCCCAGATAATTTATGGATTAACTGATTCCAGTTGCTGACCTGCTATATTTTAGCTAAATGATAAAGGATCTTTCTTTCTATGTATTCGCAGAACATTACACTTGTCTACATTGAGATTCAATTGCCATTCCCTGCACCATGCGTCAACTCGCTGCAGATCCTCCTGCATTTCAGTACAATTTTCCATTGTTACAACCTCTCGATATACCACAGCATCATCCGCAAAAAGCCTCAGTGAACTTCCGATGTCATCCGCAAGGTCATTTATGTATATTGTGAATAGCAATGGTCCTATGACACTCCCCTGTGGCACACCTAAAATCACTCTTACTTTGGAAGACTTCTCTCCATTGAGAATGACATGCTGCATTCTGTTATCTAGGAACTCTTCAATCCAATCACACAATTGGTCTGATGGCCCATATGCTCTTACTTTGTTCATTAAACGACTGTGGGGAACTGTATCGAATGCCTTGCGGAAGTCAAGAAACACGGCATCTACCTGGGAACCCGTGTCTATGGCCCTCTGTGTCTTGTGGACGAATAGAGTGAGCTGGATTTCACACAACCGTCTTTTTCGAAACCCATGCTGAATCCTACAGAGTAGATTTCTAGTCTCCAGAAAAGTCATTGTACTCGAACATAATACGTGTTCCAAAATTCTACAACTGATCGACGTTAGAGATATAGGTCTACAGCTGTGCACATATGTTCGACGTTCCTTCTTCAAAACAGAGGTGACATGTGCCCTTTTCCAATCCTTTGGGACAGCATGCTCTCCTAGAGACCTACGGTACACTGTTGCAAGAAGAGGGGCAAGTTCCTTCACGTACTCTGTGTAAAATCGATCTGGTATCCCATCAGGTCCAGTGGCCTTTCCTCTTTGGATTTGTTATAACGTACACTGTCATGCCATCTGTTTGTAAGACAATCAGTAGAAGGAGTCACTAATGAGATATGTTTTAAATTTTCCTTTGAATTATGTCCTTGTTCCCCCCAAAGAAACTGATACATGAAATTGATCTTATGAATTTTTGTGTGGTGGAGGGGGGAGGGTGGAAACAGAGGGTATGGTTTGCACTGCTCACATGGAAAAATCTCTCTTAGCATGTGTTAATTAAGAAATCCCAACCTCATCATGGATCTGCCATTATAGATTTATCATTGAGCCAACATAGCAGAATTAATAAATCAATTTGAAAGTGAGGAATGAAATCAAAATATTTTATTATTGGTTCTGCATGGGATCTAAACTCTGTCATATTCATCTTTTTTGTTGTAGTATATTTGGATACACTGATGCAAAACTTCAGAAAGAGTACACAAGATAAAAGCTCCATGTATGAGGGGATGTCAAATGAAAATAAGACTGATGGAAAAAGTAAGTAAAATGTTTAGTATTACAAAAGTAATCACCATCTCTGTGAATACATTTATGCCACTGTGAGACAAGATGGTCAATCACTCCATGGAAAAATGTTTGTGGTTATCTATGAAACCATATTTGTTCCCCAAGTGTGCACCTCTTGGTGTGAACTAACAAATGGCCAAGAATGTTTTTTTAGGGCTCCAAAAATATGGAAATCACACGAGGAGAGACTGGGATGCTATGGAGGTTGTGTGAAGGCCTCCCAGACAAAACTGCGGCACAGTTTAAGCAACCTCCCAATAAAGTGCCTGCCAAGATTGTACAGAGTATGCTGTAGAAGTTTCGCTGGGAAACACATTTTATCCATAAAGTCCCAATCTGTCCTCATGTGATTTCCATATTTTTAGAGCCCTGAAGAAAGGTATTCATGGCTGTCCCTTTGGTTCAGATAAAGAGGTACGTGCCTGGCAACTGCAAACATTTTTCCACCAAGGCATTGACCGTTGTAAATGTGTTAACAACTATGGCAAGTATTTCTGTATTAATGAATAGTTTACTTACTTTTTTTCCCATCTTTTTCATATTAATCTCACTGCCCTTGAATGCCACTCTATCTTATGTTTGCTTTTGTAGATCTGTGTTCTATGTACACAAGTGCTCTATTACTGTTTCACAGCATTTTATTTTTTTTAATACTGTGTTCACCTCAAACTTGCAGCTGTGTGTTGGATTAAATATATCCCAAATCTGGTAGGTTTTCATAATCCAGCTAGATTATCTGCAGTGCTAAAGCAATCAACAGTAGCTTAATAAACACTGATTGACATGCACAATTTGGGATTTGAGAACTGTAGACTCACTTTTTTGGGGTGAGGGCACCAGAGTACATGCTTCTAGTGTACAGATGAGGAACTTGAAACTTAGCAAGTTGGAGTAAAAAGTCATATTTAGGTAATGTATCAGTAAAATTAATTATTCATCAGTTTATCTGAGTTCTGCTAATGCCAATGGTATAGTTAATTTTTCACTGTACGTGTTCTTTTAAGAGAAATATTTAATTTGCTTTATTCAGAAGCCATATGCTCAGAAACATATTGTGAGCTAGCAGTTGAATATTTCCAGAATGACAAATTATTTGAAAGCACTCATTTCACGCTATCAGTAAACATCTTGTTATTTGTGAAAAGTCGTTAACTAAAATGTTGTTCACAATTAAAGTTTCCATACCCAGAAAATAATATTATTTGGACCTTTAAGTATGTTTATAAAATAATAGCTGTAATAATTTCTTGCTGTAATTTTTCTGAACTAGAAAATAGCTTTGGTTATCAGAGTAATTTGACAATTAAGAAAGGAAGAAAACTATCTTGTTAAATGTACAAGCTGGTAAGTAAATTCTCATGGAAGTGCACATGGTATGAATAAAGTAATCCAAATTATTATTTTTCTTCCCCATAATGTCATTGCCACTAATTTCGAAATTGCTCTCTTTATATAGCAACAGGAAATCAGGTCCTAGTAAAAGTTACAGGAACTTCTGCACGGCAGAGTCACGACTAGCTACTTTCACCTTAATATCTCGATGCGAACATTCATAGAGTTCACTCAAACATTCCACATTCCAATGTCAGTCACTAATATGAGCAGATCTTACTTTTACAGTCACTCAGTGTGATTATTTAATGAACTTGTTTGGAAAATCTGTCTAGTCGTCCACATAACTTCTTTGTATTAAAGTGTTAGTAAAGTTTTGGAGACAAAGTTCTATGAAATGTTATTTTCTGAAGATTTACTTTTTTGTAGATTTGGATGATGACTTCGCCACGGAAAGAACCTGCCACTGTTTAGGGTTCATAAAGTGTAGTAGCTGACTTGGTTTATTTGAATTATAAAAATAGTTGATAGCAGAAGTTAATCATCATTGTGTGTTTTGGCACCAAGAAATGTGAAGTAATCTCAAGTTTAAATAAATGATGTCATGTCCATCACTGAAATATTATATTACAATTTCAACCAATTTCAGAGAATGAGACTTCAGAAGTTTAGCATTACGAAAGAATACCAGCTATATAACCAGGTCAGTAATGCTACGTAGTATGTTTAGCTTTTCACTGGGCAACTGAGAATCCCTAATGATGATGAAGAGCTTCCTAAAGATGCTTTAAACATAAAATGTGCCTACCCATACAACTAAGTATGAGAGCAGTGCACATTAAAAAAAAAAGCATTTTGTAAGGAACTTCCTTTTCAACTGAAAAAACAGGGTGCCCAAAACTGCAATACTAAGTTCTATACTGTACAGTGCACTCATTGACACAGCGAGTGAGCGAGTGAGCGAGCGAGCATGCTGGGACATACTAGAGACAGGATAATGAGCTGCTAATTGCAGCATCTGCAGGCTATGCTGGGACTGTGGGGGAAGTGGAGTAAAGTAGAGAAGGTAAAAGGATTCTGCCACTGCGCCGGTGGGATAGACGGTTGTGTAGGGCTCGAGTGGAAGGAGGGTAGGTTGAGATCAGGCAGTGGTGTGGGTGGAAAGAATCCAGTCAGTGAAGCAGTCGTTGAGTTCGGGCATATCATGTTCGGTGGCATGCTCAGCAAATGGGTGATCCAGTTGTCCTTGGCCAGTTTGGCACTGGCCATTCATGTGGACACACAACTTGTCAGTGGTCCTGACATGTAGAATGACAGAAAGTGGTTGCAGATAACTTGGTAGATCATGACTGCTTTCACATTTGTCCCTACCTTTGATGGGATGGGAGATGCCAGAGACAGGACTGGAGCATGTTGTCACATGGTTCAGGTTTTGCATCTATTACAGGATAAGCCCCATGGGACAATTGGGGTGTGGGGGGGGGGGGGGAGGGATATTTTTCAATTCAGGACATGATGAGAGGTAGTCGAAACCCTGCCATTCTCTGAAGCATTGTTAATGAATCCTGATGATGACAGAAAAATTATTATGAACTATCATTAATGCAATACAAATCATCCATTTTAAGGAAACTAAAGAGTTTGGGCAGAGAGCCCAAACTCTTTGCCTTTACAAATGTCTGCTTGTGTCTGTGTATGTGCGGATGTATATGTGTGGATGGATATGTGTGTGTGTGTGTGTGTGTGTGTGTGTACCTGTCCTTTTTTCCCCCTAAGGTAAGTCTTTCCGCTCCCAGGATTGGAATGACTCCTTACCCTCTCTCTTAAAACCCACATCCTTTCATCTTTCCCTCTCCTTCCCTCTTTCCTGACGTTGCAACCGCTGGTTGCGAAAGCTAGTATTTTGTGTGTTTGTTTGTGTTAGTTTGTGTGTCTATCGACCTGCCAGCGCTTCGTTTGGTAAGTCACATCATCTTTGTTTTTTATATATATATATATATATATATATATATATATATATATAGATATATATATATATATATATATATAATAGAGACACCTGTGTATGTGTGGATGGATATGTGTGTGTGTGCGAGTGTATACCTGTCCTTTTTCCCCCTAAGGTAAGTCTTTCCGCTCCCGGGATTGGAATGACTCCTTACCCTCTCCCTTAAAACCCATATCCTTTTGTCTTTCCTTCTCCTTCCCTCTTTCCTGACGAGGCAACCATTGGTTGCGAAAGCTAGAATTTTGTGTGTATGTTTGTGTTTGTTTGTGTGTCTATCGACCTGCCAGCGCTTTTGTTTGGTAAGTTTCATCATCTTTCTTTTTATATATATATATATATATATATATATATATATATATATATATATATATATATATATATATATATATATATATATATATATATATCTCCATTTACTCCAAGAACTGCCCAAATGCTTCAATATTAGTGTCTAGCATACAGTACAAAAATATAGTTATGATTTTTTAACATGGTCTGTAACAGTGCCGCTGCTTCCATTGCACTTCCTAGGCTTGTATCATCCACACTAAGGACACTGTACTGCACAAGTACTGTAAGCCCATCAGCCTGATTTATGTAGTCTCTTCTATGATGCTTCTTCGGTAGCACATCAGTCTGAAGTCATAAAGCTGAAAATCTTAATGAGTTCAGGGATGGTGTCTCCTCAAAACTACACTCACACACACACACACACACACACCACAATTTTGATTTCACTGTTTCATATGTTGTCTTCAGGGTCCTATTGATGGATGGTGACCAATTTCTTAACTTCATATGAAAAAATTAGTACTCAGGTTAGACTGTAATTATTAACAATAATTTTGTTAGTAAGATGTGTAGTGATCTAGGACTTTGGAAAAGTATATGGAATCATTTTACACATCGGCATTGGCATTAATGCGTTTACAGGTACAGGTTCAATACTGAACATCATGGGAAATTATGCAATATTCATAACTAATGGATCAATCAGTTAGTGAAGTGAGCCACCTTGTGCATAGAAAGTGGAGTAACAGAAGTACAGCAGTAAAAGATGAAATCTAATAAGCACAGAGCCAAAATCTACAACGTAAAATGTGTCTACTTCTGTACTTTAATGATAATTTTCTTGTAAGTTAATTTTTTCCATAAAACTTTAACTATGTTAATGACAAGTTGGAATGCTAGTCTTTACAATGAGTGGTATCATCTTTAACAAATCTATTTATTAGCTCAAAATATTTTCACTGCTTTTTACTATAGTAAAATTTTTAATCAGACATAACTTTTAATTAACATGGTTTTAAACAAAACTAATTGTATTTTTGCTGTCAGATACTGAGACTACAACTGTAATAATGAAATCTGACCTAAATAACAAAATAACAGATTTATGCCTACATCACATACAAATATTACTGAAAATCAGAACCAAAAGACGCCCAAGGTCAGAAAAAAGAGAAAAAAATTATTGGTAGTAGTTGCAGTGTAATTAGAGCAGGTGGCGGAAGCCAGCTTGATCTGCCAAAGTATGCCACGACCATCCCCTGTGATATGTTCAGTTGTAGTTTACCTTCACCGAGCCAGTGTTTATTAACACACAATGTAGACTTCTTGTTTACACCTAATAGACTACTATGATTACCAATTTTATTTTTTAATGACCTGACATGTATATATAAGAATAACCATGAGTCATCACCACAAAATGGTAAATGTGGATTCTTAGTCAGCAGCACATCATTGTCTTCACTTTATACACAGTCTTCTGTTAAGAGGAGATTGCATACATACAACAGAAGATACCTCTTTGATTTCATTGAATGCAGATGCTCCCAGCAAAGCAATTTGCTCAGAACTACCCATATAAAAACCACAGTTCCTTTCTTGTTCTGGCAGACTCTTATACAACGACTTCTTTCTTTTCATACAAATTCTGTATATTTGTTTTATGCAATGTCCTACTAATATAACTGAACATTTGTAATACTGTTCTATGAAAGGAAAGTAATTGTTTCCTTTTTCATGGGTTTGTCCATGTGTTTGTAGCAGTATCAGTAAATATGAAAAGATGGCCAAATAATGTAATACTTAAATTTCAGTCATTGCATGGAATGCAAACAGTGATATAATGAAGTAATGTAATAATATAAGTTAGATCTTCTCAACTATTTATCATGAAACAAATGAACTATTTATTGTATGTGGTTAAAAGACAGTATGACATTCCCCCACTGCATTTTTTGTAGATTATGTACAATATATGTCAAGCACTCATGAGATAATTGTTTATTATCCCTTATGTGCTTTCTGAATTTACCTTGCAGTTCGTTTTATAACAAAAAGTGCACTAAATATGGCATGAACATAGACATCATGCTACTCTACAAATCAAAATGTTACATCTAGCTCCAAATAGCTTGGCACCCACACAGCTCCAGATGTGTCTATCTTTTTGTTATGAAGGAGTGACCATCTTAGTCTGCAATAATCTGCTGAGCAGTGTGCTTGGTCCACTATCAGCAGTTGCATTAATTACTAATAGGGTGATTTTCTTATTAGGCACTCCAGTCAGTTATATTATTAGTCATACTGGGATGAGCTGTCCATATGATCTTTCGCAGACTCACTGACTGTAGCTTAGGAGTTCTGCTTTTGAGTAGGCCTCAGAATCCCCCCTTCCAGATAGTGCTCACACACAACGAAATCCTCATCACTTCCACTGTACCTACCCATACAATACCATCTGCCCAGGTATGGGACAATACTTCACTCTTAACACTCTGTTTCCACATTCAGCTTGGCCACACGCAACTGAACTGTCACCTAACCACACTAACCTAATCCTCTGGTTGCACTACACATCAGTCATCACAACAAAACGCCTGTTCAATCTTATTATGTCAGCGTTCATTTAGGGAGATAATGTAGGTGTTTACACATCCTCAAAATTAATTTGTGTAAGAATATAGCATCTGAAAGGTAGTGTTATGGAAGAATGGTGAAGATTATATGGGTACACTGGATAACTAAATAGCTGGTACTGAATAAATTTGGTAAGAAGAGAAATTAATGGCACAACTAAAAAATCGGATTGGTTGTTAGAATACATCTCGAGACATTGGGGAATTGTCAAGTAAATTTGGTACTGGAGGGAAGTGGGTGGGGTAAAATTACAGAGGCGCACCTAGGTTGGACTATGGTATGTGGTTTCAAATGGATGTAAGTTGTGCTTTATAACAAAATGTAATGTAAGCTGTGCCTTATAACAAAATGTATCCAAGTTTCCTCAATAAATTAATTACAGTTACAGCCCATGCTTTTAAGTGTGATATCCTCATGGATTTGTGCATCAGTACAAATTGTCAGTGGTGTCAAATGCAAGTCTGTATCACTTTTATTTTCAATTAACTATTCTCATTAAAATACTTACTATCAACAAACATTTGATATAATAGTCTGTTGATGTAGACCCATTTATAATATGATCCAGCATGTTGAAGAAAGTGTACAAGAAAAAACTCCATCCGAACAGCCCTTGAAGGACCAACGGTACTGACTGGTTGCCGTGTCATCCTCAGCCTTAGTCATCACCGGGTGTGGATACAGAGGGGCGTGTGGTCAGCACACAACTCTCCCAGCCGCTGTCAGCTTTCGTGACCAGTGTTGCTACTGCTCAGTTAAGCAGCTGATACTCCCTCAAGGTAAAATTCACATCTGTTGGCAATAGTTTGTCAGTGGTGTTACTAATGCAATATACCTCATGCCCTTGTTCCCTGCAAACCAAGTTGAACCTGGAATATTAGACAATGAATGCCGGTGTAATAAAATCTCAATCAATTCTGTAATGTTTAATACAGTTACAATTCCACATTTTGCTCGTCTTTACTCTCAGTGCATTTCCTTTGCCTCAACTGAATAATAAATCTGTAAAAATGTAATTGCAAAAATCACAGTACAACGTGTAAATATACTATCAATACTGTACAGATTACAGTGAGTACTGATGTTAGCTAACAAGAATAGACACTATGTTAACCATTTTTGATTATCATGTTGATGACTAATGCAGAATAGAAGCAAGTTCTTCCGAGAATGGGACATTAATACAAAGAAAAATCTTTATATACACGTCAAAATAAGAGTTTAAAACTGCATCAGAATAATGGCCACAAAAGATGAAACTCAATAAATGTACCAAGAACTGTTCTTCACTTTTTGATAGGAACAATAAAACTACATTAAATGTGCACATCATTAGCTATTTATTTCACAACATTACTTGCCATCCCATGATTGGAATACAGTCATTTTTTGAGCATTCCCGTAAACTACTCTTTCTGCCCAGGTATCTTAAATAAGCCAAAAATCTACAGTCATTCTTGAAGCACTTAACGATGCTGTATTTTATGCGCATTCCTCAAGCTTGCAGCAGCATCAGTATTTGGGCATAGTCTGAGAGCATTAAGACAGTACACAGTAGTTGAAGCGGATTGGGTAACTTCTGTGAACTATGTTACTTCCCAACTCTGTTTAGCTTCACACTTGCAAATATCTATTTCAATTTTTTTCTTTTTTTTCCTTTATTGGATTTCGATTTCCCCCTGAGAGTCAGGAGGGGGGGGGGGGGGGGGGGGGGGGGGGCTCGCAACAGTACAATACACCGACCTGCAGCCTACAGATAAATTAACAAACAGAATTAGGAGATATGAGGACAATAAAAGCAGGCGATAAAATGGAGACTGTTAAAAATTGAAACATGGAGAAAAAGATGCAAAGAAAACATAAAAGCAAACAGTCAGCGATGCTGATTAAAACACATAGTAAATAAACAAGCACAATTTAAAAAATCACAGCAACAGTCTGGTTTCTGTTTTCACGAGATAGAAAACACAACTAGCGACAGAATGGTGGCTGTTCACAACACTGTCAGGGGACACACAACACTGAACACTCAGTTGAAACAGCACTATAGAGGCGACATGACATCAGATGGAGGGAGGGAGGACCCAGACCAAAGAGGGGGAAAAGGGGGAGGAGAGGGGAAAAAAGGGGGGGAGCAAATGGAGGGAGGGGACATAGAAAAAAGGGGGTCTGGGTGGACGCAAGAAGTGGGAAAGGCAGTGGAGGGGAGAGCAGAAGGGCTCAGGGGAGAGAAGGGAGTCAAGAGCGAGGGCGGGCAGGGGAAAAACAGGATCGAAGGATGGGAAGAGGGAGGGTAGGCAGGGAAAAAACAGGACGGAAGGACGGGGAGGGGGAGCCCGTGAAATGGATAGAGGAAGGGAGGGGGAGGTGAGGATCAGGATTGATAGGAGGGATAAATGGAGGGAGAGAGGTCATCATCTGGGAGCGGGAGTTGGTGAAAGCCACTTTGGGAAAGGAGATTAAGGGTGCAGAGGCGGAGGGTAGGGGGGACACAATGGTGAAGGTGCGGGAGAAGGCAAGGGTTGGAGAGGAGAAGGGCAACCAGGAGATGAGGGATATCAAGTTTGCGGGAAGTGTAAAGGATCCGGATATGTTCGAGGAAAATGAGCAGATGGGGGAAAGCAATCAGGTCATAGAGGATCCATGTGGGGATGGGAGGTCTAAATGGATGGTGAGACAGAGTGCATCGCGCTCAAGGATCTGGAGGGACTCGTAGAATTTGGGGGGCAGGGGGGGGGGGGGGAGCAGATATCCAGGTGGGACTAGCATAAGAGAGGATAGGATGAATTAAGGAATTGTAGGCGTGGAGGATGGTAAAGGGGTTCAAACCCCATGTCCGGACAGAAAGGATTTGAATGAGTCAGAGGCGGTTGTGAGCTTTCTATTGGATTTTTTTTTTCTTTTTTGAATCAATGCATCACCACAAGTGTTGCTGAGTGTGAAGAATTCTCTTTGCAAATAATTAATAAACTTGAGCACTTATACCAACTTTGTTAACAAACTATAAGTAAGCAATAAACATAGATAAAGCTTCTAATTGTGACATCAAATAAAAGGTTCTCCATTGCTTGCACTGTTGCTTGGTGTCACTAACAGATGTGAGCTTGGCATGATGCCGGGAAAAATATGGCGATCCTTTTACCACCTGTCTCCTGTCACCATCTGATCTGCAGTGGCTGATAGAGCACAGTCGTATGTCGGTGATATTCTATGCACCCATTTGTAGCCCTGTATGGAAAGCCATTCTGGGCTTACATTTCAGAAAGATAATGCCCATCTCCACACAGCGACACTTTCTACTGCTTGTCTTCTTGCATAAAAAAACCATTCCTTGGCCAGTGAGGTCACAGGATCGCTCCTCATCTGAAAACGTATGTAACATTATTGGTGAGGCCCTCTGACCAGCTCAGGATTACGATGAGCTAAAGCACCAACTGGACAGTATATGGCTCGACATCCCTCAAGAGGACATCTAACAAATCTATCAATCAATGCAAAGCCAAATAACAGCTTATGTAAGGACCAATGGTGCATCAACACATTACTGCCTTGCTCCATTTGTGAAGCTCTTTCTCTTGAATAAGTCGTCCAATTTTTCTGCATTTCTGATCATTTGGTTGACTGTACATGCATATAACATCCATCAATTTCGGTCCCATGTGGACAATTTCTTCAAGGTGAGTTGTTTTTTTCTGTCTTAGAGGTTTTTCCCCATGTGGGAATCACGAATTGTGCAAGTATAAGGGTTGTGACTATGTGACACGTGTAAGTTTCGATTGATACTGGAAGTGTGCTCAGGTAATTGTAGTTCTTGAGGCAAGTGCTTGTGGTAAGCGACAAATCTGGGTTTGAATCCCGGTCTGGCACAAATTTTCTTCTGGTCCAAATGGCTGACGTCAATATAGTGTCTCAGTACATGAAGTTATTTTGTAACATTTCGGAAGTATTCATAGCTAGCTGTATTATTCAGCAACAAGAAATGCTTTTTTTTTTTTTTTGTTATAACGTTTTACATCCTCTTCACTTCAGCCAGAATCAGTTATTTTGCCACCTAATTGGGTAAAGTCGTATACTACTTCAGTGTGTCATTTTCTAGTCTAATTCCCTCAGCATCAGCTGGTTTGTTTCAACTACATAGCTGTACCTTGTTTTATTTTTGTCACTGTTCTTCATATGACCACTTTTCAACACACTGTTAATTCCATTCAACTGCTCTTCATAGCCTTTTGCTGTCTCTGAGAGAATTACAATATCATTAGAAAACCTCAAAGCCTTTGTTGTTTGTCCCAGAACTTTAATTTCCCTCACAAATTTCTCCTTGATTTCCTTTACTCCATACTCAATGTACAGACTGAATAACACCAGTGGTACACTACAACCCAGTTTTCCCCACTTACCCACTGCTTTCCTTTCACATTCTGTGACTCTTGCAACTGCAGTCTTGTTTCTGTACAAGTCTTGAATAATTGTTCACTCCAATTTCTAAAAATCCGTGATACCTTCAAACTTCAAAGAGTGTATATAAGTAAACATTGTTACAATCTCTTTCTAAATCGGCCAGTGCTATGAGAAGAAGAGCATAATATGTTATTTCTCAAGACAACAAATCTCTTGTGAACATTTACTAATTGTACACAGCCGAATGTGGTATCACTAGAAAGAGTTTTATTTGGCACTGCATACCATTTTGTGCCATGACTTACTATTTTTTGAAAATTTTAATACAAAAGACACTTTTAGCTTTCGTAGGCAAAAAGGCATCATGGATGTCCAGGTTCATACCTCTATTTTATGAAGTTAACTCATTAATCACAAATATGAGCTGGACTTTCTATACAGTGTTATCACAAATGCCTTTTTATTTGTTTTAAAGTGCTTATTATCTGGATAATTTGTACACAGCATTGTCATAAACAATAACTATGACCACTAAGGTAGTCCATTCCCTCTGGCCATCGTGCAAGTTGACGTTTCTAAACAAATATACTTTCCGAATTGCTAAATATATTTGTCATTTGTGCCTTGATTTGTAATTTATGCATTGCTCCTATGGTCTAATGTGCTTACTGTAGTTGAAAATGTTTGTCAACTTAAAGTTCCAGGTTGTGTAGCCCTACTGCAAACCTCCATGGGGTCTATGGCAGAGGGTATGTCCCACTGTAGCAGTTAATAGGGTTACTTCCTGTTTCATTCTCGAATGGAGCATGGGAATAATCATTGTTTGACACACTCACAATCCCTGCATGAGCAATACATGGGGGGTGTAGCATATTTCTAGAGTAATCATTTATAGCTTTTTCTCAAAACTTTAACAGATTTTCTTGGGGTAGTTTATGTCTGTCTTCAAGAGTTTGCCATTTCAGTTCCTTCAGTGTGTATATGACACTATCCCATGAATTAAACAAATTTGTGGTCACAGATGCTGCCATTCTCTGTATAAGTTCAGTATATAAGTATATCTAGTATAGGTCCACACACTTGACCAGTAATCTAAGATGGGTCACATAATTGATTTATAAGCAATCTCTTTAGTAGACTTATTGCACTTCAAGCATTCCAAGTACAAAACGCATTTTAGAAAACATGGAAACATATATACAAGGCTGTACCATTAATTCACAATTAGTATTTCCCATTATTCAGTTCATTTTCAGAGATGTTTCTCTTCATTCCCACAACATCCCATATCCCAGCAACTACACTTACTCCAGATGCTGTCATTATTTGAAACTGTAAAAGTGGAAGAGCATCACACTGCTCATCCAGTAGCTAGAAGAACTGAAATTCCACATTTGAATTGGAATGTTGAGATATCCCACATCTTCAAGATACTAAACTTTTCAGATGATACAATACATTTTCCATGTATTAATATTATGCCAAAATTTTCTTTTTCTACTCTGTTAAGATGAATGTGGAGGAATTAAGGCTAATGCTCTGCAGCAAATCCTAATATGTTTGCTTAATGTTTTGATAAAATGTGTTAAGTGAAAACATGGCCTTTCTGTATATATTGCAATAAATGCAATAAATCACTACATAACTCAGATATTATTCTATGTCTTAATATTATGCTTAAATTATATTTTTCTACTCCATTAACATGAATGTGGAGGAATGAATGCCAATGCTCTGCCAGTAATCCTAATATATTTTCTGGATGTTCTGTTAAAATTTATGACTTGAACATATGGCTTTTCTGAATATATTGTAATAAATGCACATAACTCAGTTCATAACTCAGAGTTTCTTGCCAATAGAAGCAAAAATCGTACAAATTATGGCTAGTTCCCAGTGTCTTTGGCATTATACTCTACTCATGGTTCATTCTTTGACATATGGTCAGTTGTATACATTAGATTAGAAACTCTTGATGATTCCTTCTTTTGGTAGGAATGGTAGAAATCACCTTAGATGGTATGTTCTTCTCATTTATGGGTACATGACCCCAACTGGGCTTGGTGGAACTCCAGTCTGATCAGACAGTTGGAATGTGTGATCTTCAGAAGCATCAATGAATGGGCTAACTTGTGAACAACAGAATTGCACAAATTGTGTTACCTGGCAGTGCTGTTAGTTATTTCTGTGTGAAGCCCTTCCTTTACTTTCAACAGAAATATTATTCTTTCTGTACAGTTTTGGCCACCATTCCTTAAAGATTGGCACCTCTCCTGTTTTTGATATTTTCATTTCAAAATTAGTCTTTTCGTGGGAGTCAATTATTAATTCTGCGTCTTTCTTCACAAAATATATCCTATCCATCTTCCTAATTTTCCACTTTATCTGTTGAAATCTCTATCATGTGCAAGGTTGCACTACCCTCCTGTTGGAAAGTAATGGGAGATGAATTGAAACCTTCACTCTACCACAAGCATTAAACAAACCTCACCAGTGCATGGTTTTTGTTGTTGCCACCAAAACAGGCTTTATCAGAGCTTTTTCATGATAGAGGTAACATATGGCCCTTGCACTCTGTAACTCGTGCACATTAAAGATATTTAATGAAATCTGACCCAAGTTAAATGGAAATTGAATTGGTATCTGAGGTAATTGCAAATTCTGCATACAATCAAATGAGAGGCCTGCAATGGTAGAATCAGTGTCAGTTTTTGCTGTAACTGTGTGTAATTTCTTGAAGAATTAATCACCACACCTCTTGTGCACTATTAACTCAGCTATTGCTGCCCTTTTACCAGCATCATTCAGAGATGGACTTTTGATTTTTATCCAAATCTCTTCACATGTACTGCTCGTATACACCTGTGGTTCCCCAGATTTTAGATTAAAATAGAAATTGATAATCAACTTGAATATCCATATTAATAGTTTTGAACAAGTGCCACATAATCTGCACATGATTGGGGTCAAGATAATTAGATTCTTCATTGGCATAATGTGCTTCCCGGATTGGAAATGAGCCGATGTGCTTTTCATTTCCACTTCTTAAGCCACTGGTTCTGCACGGCCAGGGTTACATTTCCCCTCTTACAACACACCAGTGCCTGTGTTATTCTGAATTACGATGCAATGTCCCATGGGACAAGGACCCTCTTGATAAGTGGGTTATCTGGATTCAAGTGCCACTCTGGAACAAATTTTCATTGTCATCACTCCATTATACAGCTGTTGGTTGTCCATTTTCGCAACTGTGAATTCATTCCAGGTTTCCACCTTTATCTCTTGGAGATTTACCTTCTTTTAACATATTGCTATATTCGCCCATTGCTGGCATCACCAACACTTTGGAAGGCAGTTTTACAAACTTGAATCTTTCCTTCAGACCTTGATAGCCAACAAATGCATGACTACAATTTTGGTTTCTTCCCACTAAATTCCTTATCACTTCTAGGCTTCTTTCTTGCCACTTGTTTTACTCCTATGAGGCTTTGAACGATTCCATCCTGTTCATTTTTTGTTCTATCTTGCTGCCCTCTGTCATCTCAGTTGCCATGCTTTTCATCTGACAACTCGAAACAGAATGACATATTCAGTCGAACTTAACGTTCTACATTATTATGTTTGCTGTGGTAGTTAAATGTTAATTTTGAAGTAATACTAAATTTCAGGTTAAGACACACGTGCTGATATAACCATTACGTTTTGGTTGGTATCTATTCCCTCTCTAATTTATATATGCTTCATTTTCACTCTGCTCGCTATATGGCTATATGTTTTGGAACCTCCACTGCATTCTTTCTTTTTCCATTACTCCCTGATATTTGTCACTAACTTCACCACTGTCTGACATCTTACCACCAATAACAAAATAGATTAATAAAAGAGTAAGAGGAATATTGATTATTCTCCCTGCCTTAAACTGAGTTGATAGTATAAAATTTTTAGCGAGCCCAAATCTTTTGTACCTGTGGGCTTTCACTTTGAGAGAATGTGATAACAACGGCTGCATAACAATACAAAATGTTCCAGGACATATGGGATTTCTTTACATCTTGATTGGGCTACATCCTTAAACACAAACACATATGTAACTCAATGCTGTCAAAAATGGATGTGTTTGTTTTCTTAATATTCCCATTCATTTACAAAATAAATCAGTATTGCTTCTTCTGTTCTTACCTTACTCCTAAATCTGATTTGATCATTCTTGAGGTCATGTATTACTAATATTTACAATTAAAAAGGGCTTATTTCAATAGTGGTACAAGTCAATTATCGTTCATTTTGAGATACAGAGTCGTAAAGTTAAATGAGTGCTGATAATTCTGCAGTTGAGATACCAGAAATATTCAAGCATATGGCTTCTTGCTAGAGATGAACCTTTATTTATGTTTGTTTGGATCATTAATTTCAGAAGCACTATAGACAGAAAAGTGGAGGTAATGGACTTGTACCACTATTGAAATAAGCCCTTCATATTATATGACGACATGCACATTCAACATCAGTTATGGTTGATCAAATACTGCTGTGACTCTGAATGTATTATATTAATAAGAACCTACATTGCCTTTTTCTCCTGAAAATATCAAGTAACGTAACAAATGTGTTTGATTCTGCTTCCAATATGACAGTTTTGGTTAATACTCCACATGCCTACAGGTCTTTGCAATGTTAACACAGCAGAACTCAGACATCTGTATAAGTGTAGCGAAATGAAAACAGTCATATGAATGCCTCACTTTTCTTCCGACACAGTTCAAGCCTCGGGAGAAAAGTTTTACACCTGGTGTTCTACATGGCAACTTCACACACAAGAACTTTTTGCCGACACTACTACCACCTACTTAAGTAAGCTTTTCCCGTGTTACTTTCAAGTAATGCACTTCAGCTATTCCTGATTTAACTGGAAGATCTGTACTTCCCACTTTCATATCAACGGCCTCAAAATGCATATTGTAGACTTCGGGATATGTTACAGGTCAGTGTCACACCAAGATTGTGGAGAAAAGGGGGGGGGGGGGGGCTGCATGGAAAATTACGGGTATTGGACGGCTTAACATGTGGAAAATGAGATTCTTATTATTCACTCACTGTATTTAACGTTTATTATTCCTTAAAAATCGCACAACAACTTCAATAAAACACAGTTTAATCATTCACACACTTATTTCACTTTTAAACTGCAAATCCTCTAAGAGCTGTCTTGAATCTTCACGAGTCTCTCTCAACAGCCTTGATGTGGATAGATACGTACAAGATTGTGGAGAAAAGGGGGGGGGGGGGCTGCATGGAAAATTACGGGTATTGGACGGCTTAACATGTGGAAAATGAGATTCTTATTATTCACTCACTGTATTTAACGTTTATTATTCCTTAAAAATCGCACAACAACTTCAATAAAACACAGTTTAATCATTCACACACTTATTTCACTTTTAAGCTGCAAATCCTCTAAGAGCTGTCTTGAATCTTCACGAGTCTCTCTCAACAGCCTTGATGTGGATAGATACGTACAGCAACCAGTAATCAGAGTCAGAACTGCGTCTGCAAAAACACAAGGATTATTAAACAATTTTTGCTGTCACTAATTACTAGCAATATAATTGACAGAGTAGATTGCTAATATTTGCTATAATGAATGTCACATTTGCACGAACGGCTCGGTGAAGTAATTAGTCCATCGAAACGCTTACAAACTAACCTCTCGTCTGACGAAAACGGTCTAATGACGCAGTGGCAATTTCTTCAGATCTGTTGACAATGATATTTTGAGTTATCACTTTGCTGAGTGACTGAAATGTAGTTCAGGTACCTGTGGACATAACAATATGTTAGAATTCATTTTCTAAACACGAACTATTACGGTACTGTACGGCTACTTACATATTAATTACACTACTAATATTTACACAGTTGTTTCTTTAGTACAAAATTAAAGCCAATGGAAGAAAAAACGTAAAGCATACTTTCCAATGACAGGTTTGTTGAGATGCAATTTTCTGTGTTGACAGATGTAACTGTTTCACACGGTGGTAAGCCGCATTTCCTTCGGCAGCGCCAAGCAACAGGGCATTCAGCCACCGGCCGATTATTCGATAATAAGGAAATATAGCCTAACAGCATTATCAATACAAGTGTCGGTTCGCACCTGTCGGCACGAACCCTCCAAAAATTAATAGCGTGCAATTCAGCCATCTCAACTTACACTGATTTCTGACTTTATCAATCTTAACTAACATGTCACCACAAATATTGTTGAGTATGAAAAATTGTCTTTGCAAATAAAAACGAGACACGGATGAGCTTTCCAGCTTTGTTAAGATACTAAATCTATTCAATGGCAGTAGATAAGGAGGTTTTTGTTATTTCCAACCATTTCCTGTTAAGCTTCCTATTTCGAAATCGAATAATCGGCCGGCGGTTGAATGCCCTGTTGCTTGGCGCTGCCGACAGATGTCAGCGCGGTGCGCTCCGGGAAAAACATGGCGAGCATTTCACCTCCATTTCCTGTCGCCGTCTGCTTTGCAGTGCCTGTATAGCGGAGCAAACAGACTAATTGCAGTGAACACTAGCATTATTCTATGGAGGGGTGAATGCAAATGCTCTGCTGGTAAACCTAATATATTTTCGTGGCGTTCTGTTAAAATTTATTAAGTGAACATATGGCCTTGTTGAATACAGTGCAATAAATGTACATAATTCAATACGTAACTCTGTTTATTGTAGTATGGGCAAAAATCAAGTAAAGTATGGCTAATTGCCATTGTCTTTCGCATTATACTCCACTCGTGGTTGATTTTTTGACATATGGCCAATTGTATATGTTAGAATAGAAGTTCTTTATGATGTCTTGTTTTTGGAGGAATGGTAGAAATCGCCTTAGATGGTGCATGCTCCTCTCATTTATCGTTACATGAGCCCAATTGAGCCTGATTTACAGTGCTTGGTGGAACTGCGGTTTGATCAGAAAGTTAAAATGTGTACTATTCTGCCACATCAATGAATGGCTTAACTTTAACAACACCACGAGTGTCTTCTGAACAACAGAATTGCACAAATTGTGTTACATAAAAGAGCTGTTAGTTTCTGTGTGAAGCCCTTCCTTTCCTTTCAACAGAAATATTAGTATTACTGTGGAATTTTGGCCACCAGCCCTTAAAATTTGGAACCTCTTATGTTTTTGATATTTTTCACTACAAAATTCCTCTTTGTGCGGGATTCAGTTATTAATTCTGCATATTCTTTCAGAACATATATCCTATCAACCTTTCTAATTTTCCTTTTTGTCTGTTGATATGCCTATCATGTGCAAGGTAGGACTACCCTCCAGTTAGAAAGTAATGGGTGATGAACTGAAACCTTCCCTGTGCCACAAGCATTAAACAAACCTCACCATAGAATGGTTTTTATTTTGGCCTGCACAACAGTCAGAAGTGAAAGTCTTTAACACGTTGTCCAACATTTTCATTTATATAATTAAAAAGAAATGAACAAGCTTCATCAGAGCTTTTTCGTGCTATTCCTTTTCATGATAGAGACAAAAACCTGGCTGTACCACTCTGTAATTCTGCGGATTTAAGAAATTAATAAAAGCTGCCACAAGTGACATGTAAGTTGTCTTTTGTATCTGAGGTAATTGCAAATTCTGCATTATATCAAACGAGAGGCCTGCAATGGTAGAATCAGTGTCAGTTTTTGCTGTAACTGGGTGTAATTTCTTGTGCACTATTAACTCAGCTTTGCTGGCCTTTTAGCAGCATCATTCAGAGATGGACTTTTCATATTTATCTGAGGCTCTCCACATGTACTGCTCGCATACACCTGTGGTTCCCCAAATTTTAAATTAAAATGTCCATGCTTAATTTTCAAATAAAACTGATAATCAACTTGAATATGGAGTTCAAAAGTTTTGAACATCTGCCACATAATCTTCACATGTTTATGGTCCAGATAATTCTGTTCTTCATTGGCATAATGTGCTTTCTGGACTGGAAATGAGTTGATGTGATTTTTCATTTCCACTTCCTAAGCCACTAGTTTTGCACTGCCAGGATGACATTTTCCCCTCTTACAATACTCCAGCGCCTGTGTTACTCCGAATTACGATGCAGTTAATGAATCTAGTAGAACTTACTCCAAACAACGTCAATTTTAAAGTAAAGCTTAGAGAAAAAATTTCTCAACCATTCTTCATAAAAAGGGGCTTAAGACAAGGTGAATGCCTATCACTATTAGTGTTCGACTGTGCACTGGAATATGTAATGACCGAATGGTACAAGGTAACACAAAGAAAATAAGAACTGGAAGTGTGACAATTGGTAAATGTTGAAACTGCTTGGGATTTGCTGCAGACCTTACTCTCCTAACCACGAATGTTCAAGAAACCACTAAACTATTTACATCTCTAAGAAATATCACAGAAAGTCACCCTCAGAATATCATTTGAAAAAACACATTATGCCAGCTGGTCCACAAAATTTCAGTGGAAGAACAGGACATGAAAATCGTTGATCAATTTAAATATTTAGGTGACATCATAACCGGAAATCTGAATGAGAAACAAACATGACAAAGTAGAATAAAAACCCCATCAAGGAAATTTACATTAGCAAAAACCGCATACAACAAAAAAGCCTGTCTATAGTTGCAAATTTAAAACATTGTACAACAGTTACACAACCAGAAATAACATATGCATCTGCAACCATCTTCAAAACTACCGTTGTTGTTGTTGTCGTCGTCTTCAGACCATGTACTGGCGTGATGCAGTTCTCCATGCATGGTAGCTGGAGGGAAGGGATGAGTTTTGTAGTGAATTCGAAAAATAAACAAGAATGGGTAATTGCAAACGTGTTACTGTAACTGGCGCCCCAACATCTAACATTCACAAACTATTTGACGGCTCGCACAACACAGCAGAAGCCCTCCAAAATTTCGTAAACATTTAATGGTTTCATGTATAGGAATTTGTTGCTTTTTTTCTTTACTGTGGGAACGGCGTTGCCGCAGTGGATACACTGGTTCCCGTGAGATCACAGGAGTTAAGCGCTGTCAGGCTTGGCTGGCAGTTGGATGGGTGGCCTGAAGACGGAGTGCTTTCTTTATTGTGATTTCATTCCAATGTCCCATATGGGCAGGGAAGGCCTGTCAGCGGCACAATCCACTGCTCTTCTGCCGAGTGACGTGACAACTATGACAAGAATAAAATGTTACATACATAAGGCGATAAAATGGGGAACTTAAAACAGAGCAAGGGGAGATAATGGAGGTAAACAGATAGTGACATGGAGATGTTCATGGGGTGACAATTAAAAAAGTCGACATAAGGTTAAAAAACACAAAGAAGACACTGAAGGCACATGCACAGATTAAAAGTCGGCCACAGTATTAAAAACCGTCCAGAATAACGCACTTAAAACCCACTTGGAGCACACACCATGAAGAATAAAACTACCACGTGGGAGCTACTGAGGGAGAGGCCAGAGAGGATGGAGAAGGAGGGGAGAGCAAGGGGCAGCAAGGGAGGTGGTGGGATGAAAAGAGTAGGGACGTCAGCGGGCAGGAGACTGGTGGGGAAGAAGATGAAGAGGGAAGACAAGGCACGAGGGAATGCAGAGACACTGAAGGGGAGCACAAGAGAGGGAGGGGGAGTAGGATGGGGAAGCCGCTCGGGAGAAGGGAGGGGGAAGAGAGGGAGCCCTGAAGAAGAGGCAGGAAGATGGGGTTAGAGTTGGTAGGAAGGGTAGATCTGAGGGTAAAGCGCATCATCTGGCAAGGGTAGATGGTGGAAGTTGCATTGGGCAAGGAGGCGGTAGGGTGTGGAGATGGAGAGAAGGTGGGACACAACAGCAAACGTGCGGCAACGGGTTGGGGGTGGAGAGCAAGGGAGATACCAGGGGGTGAGGGGGATCAACACGGCGGACAATATACAGTGTACAGATGTGTTCACGAAAAGGAGGAGGTGGGGGAAGGGGGTGAGGTATGCGCGTGATGGACGGAAAGTGGATGCGGAAGGTGAGGCGGAGCACATCCTGTTCAAGGATTTGGAGGGATTTATAGGGCCTGGAACGAATTTGCTTTTTTCCCCTTTATTGTTAATTTCACACCTTATACAGGTAGGTCACCAACAGCATACAACGCCGCTCTTCAGACACAGATAAAACTAATGATACAAAAGAAGACAATCACAGAACAGACATGGTGGATATACAAACGTAAAATTAAAACACACGGAGCCGTTCACAAGCGCAGAGTCCAAATTAAAAATGTTGAGACACGTGGACATGCGCAGAGATGACAGATGACACACGCAAACTTTGGAGCACAAACTATTAAACACTGGAACACTTGAGGACAAACACGACGGCACACACAAACACTAGGCGATGATCTCTGGTGCGCAAAAGTTCACTATGTACGGGTCTGGGGACCTGCCAAAAGGGGGGAGGAGGGAGAGGGGAGTGTGTAGATGCCAGTGGCAGAAGAGATGGGAGGGGCAGGAAAGAAGGTAAGGGGGGTAGGGGAAGCCCGGGGGAGGAGGGAGAAAGGAAAGGAGGAGGGAGAGAAAGAAGAGAGAGTGCCATCGGGGAAAAACACAGGGTGTGGTAGAGGAGAATCAAAGTTGGCAGGAGGGGTAGATGGAGGGGATGAGGGCATCATCAGGGAGTTGGTGGAAGCCACCTTGGGAGAGGGTATGGAAAGTGGAAAGATGGAGTGCAGGTGGGATGTGGGAATGAAGATGCGACACAGGACGTGGGTGGGAGAGACAAGCGGGTGAGGGGGATCAAGTTTGCAGGAGATGTAGAGGATCCGTATCCATTCAAGGAAGAGAAGGAGGTGCGGGATCAGAATAAGATAATATAGGATCCGCGTGGGGGACGGGAGACGGATGCGATAGGCGAGGTGGTGCTCATGGCGTTCTAGAATTTGAAGGGATTTGTAAAAGGTGGGACGGACAGAGATCCAGGTGGGATGAGTGTAGCAGAGGATAGGGCGGATTAGGGATTTATAGGTGTGGAGAATGGTGGAGGGGTCCTGACCCCATGTGCGGCCAGAAAGGAGATTGAGGAGACAGAGTCGAGAGTGTTCCTTGGCATGGATTGTCCAGAGATGGGGGTCCAGGAGAGGTGATGGTCAAGGGTGACGCCAAGGTACTTCATGGTGGGGGTGAGGACGATAGGACGGCCATAAATGGTGAGTTAGAAGTCGAGGAGACTGAAGGAAGGGGTGGTTTTGCCTACAATGATCGCCTAGGTTTTGGAAGGTTAGACCTTGAGCAACACTGGTTACACCAAACGGTCAACCATTCAAGATGGGATTGGAGAAAGTGTTGGGAGCGTTGCAGGGTGGGGGTGAGTGAAAGAGAGGTTGTTTCATCGAAATACTGGAGAAGGTGGATGGGGGGTGAAGGTTGCGGCATATCCGCCGTATACAAAAGGTATAGAAGATGGGAGAGGATGGAGCCTTGGGCACACCGGCAGAGGGGTAGAAGGTGTAGGAATCCATGTTTTGGATCGTGACATAGGAAGGACGTTGGGAAAGAAAGGACCCGATCAGACAGACGTAGTTGATAGGAAGTGCAAAGATTTGGAACTTAAAGAGGACACCAGAATGCTACACACTGTCGTAGGCGCGTTCCAGGTCGAGGTAGAGGAAGATGGTGGAGTGACAGGAAATGAGCTGTTCAGAGAGGAGATGAGTGAGGTGAAGGAGAAGGTCGTCAGTAGAGTAGGATGGTCGAAAGCCACACTTGGGTAACAGAAAGGAGGCGGCGATGGCAGAGATGCTGGTGGTTGCGTCGGGTAAGGATGGATTCCAGGACCTTGCTAAAGACCGAGGTAAGGCTGATGGGATGGTAGGAGGTGACAGCGGATGGCGGTTTGTCAGGCCTGAGGAACATCAGGATAAGGGGAAGTCTGGCTAGGATGGAGAGAAAGGGGGTGGGAGCTCCACGGAGGTGGCGATAGTTAACATGATCGTGACCGGGAGTGGTGTTGTGTTTCGTGCAGAGTGTAGTGATGAAATCCTGAGTAGTGATGTGGGCATTGAGTTCGTTGTGTGTAATGTTGTCCAAGTACTGGAAACCAGGATCGAATGGAGGACATAGGTGTCAGTTCGAACGCGGACATCTGGGAAGAGGGGGTAATCGAACTGGGGATCGTAAGGGAGGGTAAAGATATTGGACAGGTAGGAGGCAAAGTGATTGGCCTTACTAAGGTTGTCAGGTAAATGTTGGTCATGATGAGGGAGAGGATGGTACTGGGTGGGGGGGATTCAGACCAGTACTTGGACGAGTTGATAGGAAGTGTAACATTATGACAGGTGCATTTCTGTCGCCAGTCGCGGCGATTCTTAGACTTGAGCCAGTTTTGGACGTGTCTTTGTAGTTGCCAGTGGCGTCGTAGTGTCCGGGTCACACGTGTGAATGAAGGCATGATAGAGACGTCGGGATTCACGGAGGGGAAGGACGGCCTGTGGGAGTAAAGGGGAATGGGAATAATCATGGACGTACTTCGGGGGAGGGTCATTATGAGGGTCAGGCGGGGGTGACGACCGTCTGAAACGGTGAGGAGGACAGACCAATGGGGTCCAGGACATCAACCGCTATGCGGCCAAGGAGGTTAGGGGAGGAGAGGATGACATCGGGAGTGTAGTTGGATTCAGGGTGGTTGTGGTGGGGAATGGGGACGAGGTCACCTTGGAGTGAGGAGAGGAACCTATGCGACCGCTGTTACTGGGCGGCGGAACAAATATGAATGTTGAGGTCGGCGGCGATTACGTAGAAGGAGACGGTGCAGTCGATGTAGGAAAGGAAGTCAAAAGGAATAGGGGCGTTAGGGCAGACATGGATGGTGGCGCAGGTAACGGCGAGGCTGGGGAAGAAGAGACTAATGATCAGGTGTTCTGTGGGGTTGGAAAGGAGGGGTTGGTGCCGAATGGGGATCTGGCGGTGGTGGGCAATTATCGGAGCAGTTTAGGAGGTAGGGAGAAGTGTGGACAGTATGCTGAGGCTGTAGAAAGGTTTTGTTTAAGAGGAAGGCGTGCACACTGTGGGTCGTGAGGGTGTGCATGAGGAGGTTCTTGTTGGTGGGTAGGGACTGGATGTTGTTAAACTAGATACAGTGCTGTCGCGCTATGACAGGAATTTAGACAAGGTTGCCGAGGCGGGAGAAGGTGAAGTGGGATTGGTTGTGGGAATAGGTGCATAAGTGTTAAGGTTGAAGGTGGATTGGGTGGCGAGGGATATCTGCTGGTGGGTGAGGGAGCACCGTAACGGGTGGACATCCTGGAGGATGATTGTGACAAACCAGATGATGTCCTCAGCAGTGGGGGGAGGGGGATGGAGGGAGTTGCCCGGAGGGGTGGGGGTGTCCAGAGGGCGGATGGGGACAGTTATTTCAGGAGTATGGAGGGTGTTGGCCTTGCATTTCTGGGAGTAGGTGGGATGCGGGTGGTTGCAGGTGTTACAGGAGAGAGGGGACTGGAGGTTGCAACAGTACCTGAGGAAGTGCGCCTGTTTGCAGTGTGGGCAGATGGGGTCCTTGCAGCACTCTGGTGTTGGGTGTGCGTTGTAGTGCAGGCACCTCTGGCAGCAGATGGACTGAGAAGGGGAATAGGAGGGGTTGACCATGTACCAACGGTGGAACAGAAGGGCACCCTCCTTCAGGAGAAGGAGAAGAGAGGACGAGTAGCTTGGGGGATGGAATGAGGGGGGGCCGATTGGGCACACCACACAATTGTGGTGGTGGCAGCAAAGGGAGAGCTATATACAATGGCGGCGGTGGCGTTGGTGGTGGTGGTGGTGGTGGTGGTGGTGGTGGTGGTGGTGGTGCTTACAATGAGAAACGAAGGAAAAGAACAGGACAGGACTGGACCCCTGCACAGGGAGGGTGGAGCCGGCAGGATTGAAAATCCGATGCACTGCACGGATGTCTAGGTAGGGATGCGCCTTAAGCTCCAACAGCACCTCCTCCTCTGTGATCGTCAGACTAAGTTAAGTGGTCATGGCGGTAAGGGTTGGCGGGCAACGCAGGGCTTGGGGTTGGTGGGAGTGGGAAGGGGAAGGAGCAGGGGAGAGAGAGGCATTGGGGACAAAGCAGGTTATGGGGATTCGAGAAAGGATGTCTGAGTGAAGGGTGGGGCAAGGGGAGGTGATGAGAATGGAGTCCCAACAGGGAGTGAGGAGGGAGATGGGAGCTCCGGGGTAGAGTTGGCGGAGGAGGTTCGTGAGGTTGTGGGCCTCGAGGAGTGAGGGATAAGGATGGGATAGGAGGTATATGTAGGAGGAGGAGGAGGAGGAGGAAGAGGAAGTAGTGGTGGTGGCAGAGGGGACAGGTGAGGAGACATCCATGCCGTCCTGGGGGGGGGGGGTAAGAGGAGGGGACTGGGACTTTTTGGGAGCAGAGGAGGCAGGGGTGCCACTGGGGCACTTCACAGCGACTGAAGTGTCACAGGAACTGTGTGGGACAAGAGCAACTGGGAGATGGCGGAGGTGGCAGGTCGTGGCATGGCTGCTGGTGCAGGTGCCAAAGATGGGGATGGTGATAGGCCTCCACCCTGGCGGGGGCTGCAGAGATGGAGGGAACAGGGTGAGGGAGTCGAGGGAAGGGATCAGAGGTAGCGGTGAGGGAGGAAGGAGCAGGGGATGAGGCTATGAAGAGCGAAGGAGAAGGAAAAGGGAGGGTGAGAAGGTTGGGGGATGGAATGAGGGTGGCGATTGGACACACCACGTAATAGTGGTGGTGGCGGCAGAGGGAGAGGTATATACAATGGCGGTGGTGGTGGTGGTAGTGGTGGTGGTGGTAGTGGTGGTTGTCATGATTACAACGAGAAAAGAAGGAAAAGAACAGGAGAGGACTGGACAAAACTAAAGAAGGAAACAAGGAGCTCACAAAGACAGACGAAACGCTGACTGGGGCCGAATCCCCGCTCCACTGCTGCTGGCAGGAGGTGACCGCAGAGGCTGCTGGGATGGCAGGCTGGCAGGTCCAGGAACACCTAACACTTCGATAAGTGGCTATGCCATGACTGAAGGGCGGTACTCTTTTGAGGTACCGCCAGAGATGGAATTTGTTTATTTTCTTCCTACAGACTTTGTTTTAAAAATATGAAGATAATAAGTAATAAAAACAGGCGATAAAACCGGAGACTTAAATAGTAACATGACGAAAAAATCGTGGAACATAAAACATAGAACGAAGGGATGATGACATAAATAAAATACATACGAAGCAGACGGGTAAAAAAATACAGACAATTAACAACATATGGCGACAGTCTGGTTTCTGTTCGCAAAAGACTTAAAATTCTCACCCAGCGACAGGATGGTTTCTCTTCGCAACACTAGAAAGGCGAACAACACTAAACATTCACTGGAACACTGCACTGTAAAGTAGGTAAATGTGACGTACTACAGCCGAGACAGATGATGGACAGATGATGGACAGATGATGGGAAAATAAAAAAGGGGGGATGGAGAGGAAAAGTGAAGGGGGTGGAGGTGCAAAGGAGCCAATGGAGGGGTGAGGAGTGCTGGGCAGATGCGACAGGCAGTGGGGAAGGCAGAGGAGGGGAATACAAAAGTACTCGGCGGGGGGGGGGGGGAGAAGGGAGGTAGGGAGAGGTTTGGCTGGGAGAAAACAGGATGGAAGGCTGGGGAGGGAGCCCAGGGAATTTACTGAGGAGAGGAGGGGGGTGAGGATCAGAGTTGATAGGAGGGAAATATGGAGGGAAAGAGGGCATCATCCAGGACGGGGAGTTGATGGAAGCCACCTTGGTAAAGGAGATGAAGGGTGTAGAGATGGAGGGTAGAGGGGACACAACAGTGAAGGCGTGGCAGGAGGTGGGGACAGGACAGGGGAGGAGCCACCAGGGGGTGAGGGGAATCAACGCAGTGGGAGGCGTAGAGTAGGTGGATATGTTCGGGGAATAGGAGCAGATGGGGGAAAGGAATGAGGTCATAGAGGATCCACGTGGGGGACAGAAAGCGTATACGCAAGGCGCCACTGGATACACCATGCGGCAAAAAGGTCAAGTGGATTCTGGAGAAGGCGTTGGGACTGTTGGAGGGTAGGAGCGAGTGCGAGGAATGCAGTGTCATCGACATATTGCAAGAGGTGTACTGGAGAGGGTGCTGGGGCACATCTGCCATGTACAGGAGGTAGAGGAGAGGGGAGAGGACAGAGCCCTGGGGCACCCCAGCAGAGGGGTAGAAGGTGTGGGAATTGGCATTATGGCTGGTAACATATGAGGGGCGGCGGGAGAGGAAGGAGGCCATCAGACGGATGTAGTTGACAGGAAGGGCGTAGGTTTGGAGTTTAAACAGGAGACCAGGATGCCAGACACAGTCGTAGGCCTTTTCGAGGTCGAGGGAGACGAAAATGGCGGAGCGACAGGAGTTAAGCTGGAGGGAGAGGAGATGAGTGAGGTGGAGGAGTCGGTCATCAGCAGAGAAGGAAGGTTGGAAGCCACATTGGGTGTCGGGGAGGAGGTGGTTTTGGCGGATGTGGTGATGGATGCGCCGGGAAAGAATGGATTCCAAGAGCTTGCTAAACACCGATGTGAGACAGATAGGACATTAGGAAGAGGCATCAGATGGAGGCTTGTTGGGTTTGGAGAACTTCAGGATACGGGAGGTTTTTCACAGGTCAGGGTAGAAACCAGTGGTAAGGATGATATTCTAGAGGGTGGCAAGGACTGAAAGGAAGCAGAGAGGGCAGTGTTTGAGGTGGCGACAGGTAATGCAGTCGTGGCCGGGAGCAGTGTTGCGTTTAGTGCAGAGTGTGAGGCAGAGGTCCTGTGTACTGATGGGAGTGTCAAGTTCATATGGTGGTGTGTGGCCCAAATACTGGAAGCTAGTGGTAAGTGGAGGAACAGAGGTATTCATGCGGTCCATGAGGTCAAGGAAGAGGGAATAATCAAATTGGGGATCATCTGGTACTGAAAAAACATCAGAGAGTTGAGAGGTAAAGTGGTTGGCCGTACTGAGGTTGTCAGGAAAGGGACGGTTATCAAGGAGGAGAGGGTACTGGGGGAGTGGGGAGGTTTCCAGTAAGGCAGTGGAAAGCAGAACAATACTTGGAAGAGTTTATTGGGAGCGTGGTGTTGAGTTGTGTACATGTCTGGCGGCAGGCACAGCGTTTCTTCGTAGTAAGCAGGTTGCAGATTTGTCGTCGTAATTGCCGGTAGCGGGTAAGTGTGTCCCGGCCACGAGTGTGGAGAAGAGAGCGGTAGAGGTGGCGGGACTATCGAATTAGGACGGCCTGTGGAGGCAGGGCGGGCCGGTGAGGGTGGATGGCTTAGATGGAGATATGGGTGGTGATGGCGTCACACAAGGTCTGGTGCAGTAAGTCGGCAATGCGAGAGATGTCATCAGGAGATTGGAGGGCAAGGTCATGGCCATCACCCTGGGTGGAATGCAGTCCCAGTAGGCATCCCAGTTGGCACAGGAGTAATCATGGACAAGTTTAAGAGGGACGTCATGGCGAGCAGTGGGGTGGGGATTGCGACCACTAGAGATAGTGAGGAGAACAGGAGCATGGTCACTGCCAATGAGGTGAAGGACATCTGCGGTGATGCGCCCAAGGAGGTTGGGAGAGGCAAGGACCACATTGGGAGTGGTGTTGGATTCGGGTCGGGTGTGCATGGGGAGGGGACCAGGTCTCCCTGGAGGGTGGTGATAAACCAATGCCACCACTGGACATTGGCAGGATCACGGCTGTGGATACTGAGGTCAGTGGCAATCACGTAGGTGGAGAAGGTGCGGTCAATGTGGGCCAGGAAATTGTACGGGATGGGGATGTGAGGGCGGACATAAATGGTGGCACAGGTGACAGTAAGGGTGGGGAAGAAGAGGCTGAGGGTGAGATACTCAGCAAGATTGTTAAGGAGGGGTTGGGGCCGTACAGGGAGGTGCTTGAGGTGGCTTATAGCAACTCTGCCATGCGCCAGAGGGTATGGGATATCGGTGCGGTGAAGGGTGTAAGGAGGTGAGGAGATGGAGATACGGGGTTGAAGGAAGGTTTCATTTAGGACAAAGGTATCCATGTGGTGCTGATGGATGGTGTGGAGGAAGAGGAGTTTGTGGGTGGGCAGGGAGCAAATATTGTCGTACAGGATATGTTAGGGATGTTGTACCATGGGAGGGGAGAGCAAGATGAGGGTGGTGAGTGGGGTGAAGGTGGCCTGGTGGTGGGAGTAGGTGGCATAGGTGATAAGATGGAAGATGGAACGGGAATTGAGGGCGATCTGGGGAAGGGTGTGGGGGCACTGAGGTGTGGATGTTTTGGAGCACAATGGTGATGAAACGGATTATGTTCTCTGCAGTAGGCGGAGGGCAGAGCGAGTGTTTGGGGTGAATGGGATCATCAACAGGACGAGCAGGGACGGAGAGCTCAGGGGTGAGTGGAGGAGGTTTCGCTTTACACTTCGAGGAGAAGATAGGATGTGGTTTATTACAGGTGTTGCAGGAGGGGGAGAGGTGAGGTTGGGGCAGTTCTTGAGGAAGTGGGAAGCTTTGCAGTGGGGACAAGTAGGGGGGTTCTTGCAGGCAGAGGTAACATGGTCATTGTATGTGAGGCAGCTTTGGCAGTGGTAAGATTGGACTGGGGAACGGGAGGGGTCCACCTTATGACGGCGATCGCAGATGAAAGCTCCCTCGGTGAGGAGGCGGTCAATGGAGGAGGAGGAGGATTCGGTGAATATCCGCAGGAGAAAAGTCGGCTCGGCATCATTGAAGATGCGACGAGCCAAGCGGATTTCAATGTCGGGTCGGGAGTTGAGTTCTACCAACACAGCCTCCGTGATCACGGGGCTAAGCTTCGTGATCACAGCGGTGAAGGTGGGCGGACGTCGGGGAGGTTGAGGCTGACGGGGAGAGGACGGGGTGTGGTAGGGGGCGAGGGTTGCACGTTGGCCAAATTGGATACGGGGGATGCGGGAGAGGAGATCGGTGTGGAAGGAAGCATTGGGGGATTTAATGAGGACCTAGTCCTTGCGAGGAATCAGAAGGGAGGTGGGGGCATTGGGGTAGTATTTCCGGATGGCGAGGGTGAGGGAGCGGGCATCAAGGAATTGAGGGTCAGGATTGGAGAGGACAAAGGTGTGGGTGGCAGGCATGATAGGGAAGGGGGTCGGGGATGCGTCCATGGGGGCGGGTGGGTCCGGGTATTGGGGGTTTTTTTGGAGGAGACTTCAGGGGAAGGGTCAACATTCAGGCGCTTTGAAGGTTTCGTGGTCACGACCGGGTGTAGAGCGGGCAGGGGGACGGGTTGCAGGGGGAGATGGCGGGGGACAGGACCACCCTGAGCAGCGGATGATGCAGACGGAGGAGGCGTGGGTGTCACAGTGACTGTGGAACGTCGAGCCGAAATCCGTGCTGGCTTGGAGCCTGTCGGAGTCGGTGCAGGGAGCGGCAGAAAGTCAGTAGCTGTCGATGGGGCGACAGTGATAGGGGAGGAGGAGTTGGGGTTGGTTACAGCCGAAAGTGGTGCAGGGGGTGGGGTGGACAGGGAGAGAAGGAAGGACGGGAAGTGGGGTGGAGGATGAGCTCCATGTGATGGTGGTTGGAGCAGCGGAGGGAGAGGTGAAAATGATGGTGGTTGTTGGTTGGGACATGGTGGCGGCGCGCGAGAAGGCGGCGGCGGTGAGCACCGGCAGGCGGCGACCAGGCGGCGGCGGCAGCGGCAGCGGCGACCAGGCTGCTGCAGGCAGCGACCGAACGGCGGCGGCGGCGAGCACCGGCAGGCGGCGACCAGGCGGCGGCGGCGGCGGCGGCGGCGGCGGCGGCGGCAATGGCAGGCAGCGACCAAACGGCGGCGGCGGCGAGCACCGACAGGCGGCGGCGGCGGCGGCGGCGCAGAGGACCAGACGGCGAGCGGTAGTGCAGGCAAGCAGACAACACGGCAAGGAAATGGTGGGGATCTTCCACGTCGAAGATGCACCCTGTGAGTAGCCCAGGCTGTGAAAGTCTTCGACGAATAGGTGAGGGAATCCAACCCTCGAATGATGGATTTTTTTTTTCTTTATTGTGATTTCATGCCCCTGCCCCATATGGGTAGGGGAGGGCTGTCAGCAGCACAATCCGCCGCTCTTCAGCCGAGTGACATGACAACTAAAACAAGAATAAAATAATACATACATAAGGAGGTAAAAAAAGGGGAACATAAAACAGAGTAAGCGGAGAAAATGGAGGTAAAAATCACTGACATGTAGAAGTTCATTGGGGACAGTTAAAATAGTCACCAGAAAGTTAAAAAACACAGTTGGCGATTCTTAAAACACAGAGAAGACACTAGATGCGCATGCACAGTTTGAAAGTTGGCCACAGTATTAAAAACACTCCGAAAAACAACACACTTAAAACCCACTTGGAGCACACACGACGAAGAGTAAAACTACCAGGCAGGACCTGCCGAGGGAAAGGGCAGAGAGGATGGAAAAGGAGGGGAGAGCATGGGGCAGCTGGGGAAGCTGCGGGATGAAGAGAGGAGGGGCAACCGTGGGTTCACGAAGAGGCAGGAGACACATGGGGCGGGAGAGGAAAAGGGAAAACAGGGCAGGAGGGAGCGCAGAGACACTGAAAGAAGGCACAAGAGATGGACAGGGAGTAGGAGGGGAAATCTGCGGAGAAGGAGGGAGGGGGAGGAGAGGGAGCCCTGAGGAGGAGGCAGGAAGAGGAGGTTAGAGTTGGTAGGAAGGGTAGATGTCAGGGCGAAGCTCATCATCCGGGAGTGGTAGACGGTGGAAGTTGTGTTGGGAAAGGAGATGGAGGGTGTGGAGATGGAGAGAGGGAGGGACACAACGGTAAAGGCGCGGCAACTGGTTGGGAGTGGAGAGGAAGGGAGACACCAGGGGGTGAGGGGGATCAAGGCGGCGGACAATATATAGTGTGCGGATGTGTTCAAGGAAAAGGAGAAGGTGGGGGAAGGGGATGAGGTCATAGAGGATGCGCGTGGGGGGCGGAAGGCGGATGCGGAAGGCGAGGTGGAGTGCATGGCGTTCGAGGATTTGGAGGGCTTTATAGAACCGGGGAGGGGCGGAAATCCAAGCGATGCTGGCATAAGAAAGGATGGGGCGGATCATGGATTTGTAGGTGTGAAGGATGGTGGAAGGATGCAGACCCCACGTCCGGCCGGACAGGAGTTTCAGGAGGTGGAGGTGGTTGTGAGCTTTGTTTTGGATGGTAAGGAGATGGGGAGTCCAGGTGAGGTGGCGGTCGAGTGTGAGGCTGAGGTATTTGAGGGTAGGAGTGAGGTGGATAGGACGGCAGTAAATGGTGAGGTAGAAATCATGGAGGCGGAAGGAGCGGGTGGTGCGGCCTATGATGATCGCCTGGGTCTTGGAGGGATTAACACGGAGGAACCACTGGTTGCACCAAGCGGTGAATTGGTCAAGGTGGGTTTGGAGGGTATGTTGGGACCGTTGAAGGGTAGGATAAAGGGCTAGGAAGGCGGTGTCATCAGCGAACTGGAGAAGATGAACAGGAGGGGGAGGTTTGGGCATATCAGCAGTGTACAGGAGATAGAGGAGAGGGGAAAGGACAGAACCTTGGGGCACGCCGGCAGAGGGGTAGAAAGTACGGGAGTTGGAATTGTGGATAGTCACATAGGAGGGACGATGGGAGAGGAAGGAAGCAACGAGACGGACGAAGTTGATGGGGAGAGCATAGGTCTGGAGTTTGAAAAGGAGCCCGGGATGCCAGACACGGTCATAGGCGTTCTGGAGATCAAGGGAAACAAAGATAGCAGAGCGACGGGAGTTATTTGGAGGGAAAGAAGATGGGTAAGGTTAAGGAGCTGGTCGTCAGCAGAGAAGGAAGGCCGGAAGCCACATTGGGTAAGAGGAAGGAGGCGGTGCTGGTTAAGGTGGCGGTGGATACGGCGAGAGAGGATGGCCTCAAAGACCTTACTGAACACGGAGGTGAGGCAGATGGGACGATAGGAAGAGGTAGCAGAGGGGGGTTTGTTAGGCTTAGGGAACAGCAGGACACGGGAAGTCTTCCACAGGTCAGGGTAAAATCCAGTGGAGAGGAGGACATTGTACAGCGTAGCAAGGACAGACAGGAAGGATGGAGGGGATTCCTTGAGGTGACGGTAGGTGACGCCATCATGACCAGGGGCGGTGTTTTGTTTGGAGCGGAGGACGAGTATGATGTCTTGCATGGTGATGGGAGTGTTGATGTCGGAGGGGGGTAGCCGATCCAAGTACTGGAAGCTAGGGGCGAGCGGGGGGACAGAGGTGTAAGTGCGGTCAAGGACAGTGGGGAAGAGGGAGTAATCAAAATGGGGATCGTCAGGAATGGAGAAGACCTCGGACAGGTGGGAAGCAAAATGGTTAGCCTTACTGAGGTTGTCAGGAAAGGGTCGATCGTCATGGAGGATGGGGTAATGCGGGGTGGGATGGCTACCAGTAAGGCGGTGGAAGGCTGACCAGTACTTGGAGGAGTTGACAGGGAGGGTGGAGTTGAGGCGTGTGCATGTCTGACGCCAGTCCCGGCGTTTCTTTGCTGTAAGGAGGTTCCAGATATGTCGCTGTAATTGCCGGTGGCGGGTGAGAGTATCCCGGTCACAAGTGCAGAGGAAGGAGCGGTAGAGCCTGCGGGATTCACGCAGAAGAAGGACGGCCTGTGGAGGAAGCGTAGGGCGGTGAGGGTGGATGAGTTTGGTAGGGACATGAGCCTCCACAGCGTCAGTGATGGTCTTCTGAAGGAAGGAAGAGGCATGGGTGATGTCATCAGGGTGGTGGAAAGTGAGGGGGTGGCTTTCAACCTGTAAGGCAATGGATTCCCGGTAGGCATCCCAATTGGCATGGTGGTAGTCATGGTCAGATTTTGGAGGGGCAGGTGGGCGGGTGGCTGCAGTGGAAGGACGGGTAGAGGAGATGGTGAGAAAGACAGGGAGATGGTCACTACCGACGGGATCGAGGACATCAACAGCAATGCAACCAAGGAGGTTGGGGGAAGCGAGGATAACATCGGGGGTGGAGTTACTTTCAGGACGGGTGTGCTGTGGGAGAGGAACAAGGTCACCATGGAGGGTGGCAAGGAACTGATGCCACCGCCGAAGGGTGGCAGGGTCACGGCTGTGGATGTTGAGGTCAGCGGCGATCACATAGGTGGAGAAGGTATGGTCAACATGGGAAATGAAGTCAAAGGGGAGAGGAGCTGCGGGGCGAATATAGATAGTGGCACAGGTGATGGTGAGGGAGGGAAAAAAGAGGCTGAGGAGAAGGTGTTTGGTTGGGTCATTGAGGAGGGGTTGTGGCCGGACAGGGAGATGCTGGAGGTGGCCAATAGCGACCCCGCCTTGAGCTAGGGGAAGGGGATTGTCAGTGCGGTGAAGGAGATAAGGGGAGATGCGGACCACACGGTGGGGTTGGAGGAAAGTTTCATTAAGGATGAAGGAGTCAACCTGGTGCTGGGAGAGGGTATGCATGAAGAGGGATTTGTTGGCAGGGAGGGAGCGAATGTTGAGGTAGAGGAGACGATACTGTTGACAAGCCATGGGGTTGGGTGTGGGAAGGGTGTGGGAAGGGGAGAGAGGGGCTTAAACGAGGGTGTCTAGGCGGGTGAAGGTAAAGTGGGCCTGGTTGTGGGAGTACGTGGCGTAGGTGTTTAAGTTGAAAATAGAGCGGGCAGTGAGGGAAATCTGCTGGAGTGTGTGGGGGCGCTGGAAGGGGTGGATGGTCGGCAGGACGACGGTGAGGAACCGGATGATGTCTTCTGCTGTAGGGGGAGGGCAGAGGGAATTGTTAGGGTGGATAGGTGGGTCAATGGGGCGAACGGTGACAGTGAGTTCAGGGTTGGTGGGAGGGGGCTTGGCTTTGCATTTGGAGGAATAGGTGGGGTGAGGTTCATTGCAGGTGTTGCAGGATGGGGGGAGGCGAGGTTGGGACACTGTTTGAGGAAGTGGGAGGCTTTACAATGGGGGCAGGTGGGTGGGTTCTTGTAGTTTTGGGTGAGGTGGTCATTGTACAGAAGACAACGCTGGCAGCGGTAGGATTGAGGAGGGGAACGGGACGGGTCAACAGGGTGGCGGCAGTTGAAAATCAGGGCTCCCTGCGTGAGGAGGTGGTCGTTGGAGGAGGCGGACACTGTAAAGATACGCATGAGGAAAGTAGGGCCAGAGGAGTTGTAAATACGGCGGGCAGAGCGGACTTCCAGGGAGGGGTGGGCATTCAGTTCCGCCAACACCTCAGCCTCAGTGACCACAGGGCTGAGTTTTGTGATGACGGCAGTGAGGGTCGGCGGACGACGAGGCGGTTGGGGTTGACGAGGAGAGGAGGATGTAAGGAATGGGGTGAGGGATGCGCGGGGCCCAAAGGTGATGCGGGGAAGGCGCCGGAGGAGATCAGTATGGAAGGACAGGAGGATGTAAGGAATGGGGTGAGGGATGCGCGGGGCCCAAAGGTGATGCGGGGAAGGCGCCGGAGGAGATCAGTATGGAAGGACGGAGAGGGAGACTTGATGAGGACAGAGTCTCTGTGAGGGATAAGTTGGGTGATGGGTGCACTGGGGATGTACATCCGGATTTCAAGAGTAGGAATTTCGGATCAGGGTTGGCTAGGACAAAGGTATACAGGGAGGGTGCTGGAGAGGGGTCAGCGGGAGGTGGGGTGGGCAGTGGCTTTTTGGAGGAAGGAGTAGAGGAGAGGTCGCCACTGGGCTGTTTGGAAGATTTTTTGGCGGGTGTTGCCTGGGAGGAGGGATGAGGGACTGGATGGATGGGGAGGTGGAATGATGGAATTTGTTGCATATCTTTTACTTTTTTAACGAACGCATCATCACTAGTGTTGCTGAGTATGAAGCACTGTCTTTGGAAATAAACAAGAGACATGAACGGGGTTACCCCTTTGTTAACAGACAATCGATGCTCAATAGTCGCAGATAAGGTGACTTTTCTTACTTCCAAACGTTTCCTCTTAAGCTTATTATTGCGACATAGAATAAACGGCCGTCCGTTGAATGCACTGTTGCCTGGTGTCGCCGACAGATGTCAGCTCGTTACGCTGCCGGGAAAAACTTCCGTCTCCTGTCTCCGATTGCTCTGCAATGCCTGTACGCCAGAGCAAACAACAGGCGAACGACCAGTCCTCAGAATAATGATAGTGTTCACTACAGTTGGCCTGAACTTACGAACAAGATTTTACGCAGTACGAATGAAAGACAGTACTGTCGGACGAATAATGAGCGAAGGAACACAAGCGATTCTCTTTCTTAGACGCTAACCTCACACAGCTACACACACACACACACACACACACACACACACACACACATATCCAATAGAACGCTATTGTAGCGAAATACTTGCAATGAAAAGCCGTGATACCCACACAGGATAGTTGTGTATGTCAGCTGCGCTGTTGGTGATGCAGAAAGCAAGGCAGCGAAGGAAAGGAAAAATATTTGCGTCTGAATTTTTACAGAAGCTGACAAATACGAGGCGGCAGTTCACGAGTCATTGATTTACAGCTACAGACTTTGTCTGTGGACAATTACTGAGTTCGATTTGTTCAGTATTCCGTTTGAAACGGATAAACATACTAAGTGGTAAAACAACAGGGACTATGTAATGGCTACTGTACTGCTTTATACAATATTACTAGTGCCGGTACTTAGACATGAAGTACTGACATGCTGAAGTTCTCTAAATTCTGCCAGTATGCAAGTCCAGCAATCAAATAATTTGCAAAAGGTAATAACAAGCAACGCATTTCTACTGGGCTGTTTTTTACCTGAAGCTAGAGGGTGTGTAAGAAGAAAATGCCAGTAGGTAGGTCAGTGCAGCTCCCTTTCCTGAGGAGGAGTTGTTGATACCACCTGGGAAGCACCAGGAATTGCTACATCATTCATGTTACCTCAAACATAGCATCCTGAGAGGACCACTGAATTCAAGATACAGATATTTGAAAGCCGATTTTTGGTTATGATGTCAATGTCAGCAACGTTCATGGTGATGTGACAGCAATGTGGGGATAATGTACGTGTTTGATTTCGTGTACATTTGTGACAATTTTGGACAGTGATTCGAGCCAGTAAACGATAGATAATTGTAAGTGGGTGTTTGTTGTTTTAGGGGAAGGGGACAAAACAGTGAGGTCGTCGGTCGCATTGGATAGGGGGTAGGACGGAAAAGGGGTCGGCCGTGACGTTCAAAGGAACCATTCTGGCATTTGCCTGAAGCGATTTAGGAAAGAAAACACGGAAATCCTAAATCAGGTTGGCGGACACGAGTTTGAACCGCCGTCCTCCCGAATACGAGTCCAGCGCTCTAACCACTGCGCAACCTCGCTCGGTGTAGTGAGTGTGAAGTGGGTGACTGCATGCTCATGAGTTGTAAGATGTGTGATGCTGCTAACTCCCAAACGCAACTCCACATTCCTCTCAAACCAACCCTCAGATTTCAACAGTTCTCGCAATAAAACGTGAGAGTCGCGAGCTGTAGTATTTCCAAACTTTACCCTTCGGAAAGATGTGACGTTTTTGCTTTGTTTACAAGGACTATCGAGTTTACAGAACTGCAGCGCAATAACTTTCTACTCTGCTGTTTATTTCTTTCCCTACCCATCCAATCATCAACTTCAGTTACCACAAATTTCAAAACTAAAGAGCTTCTGTGACTTTCGTGTTACGATGTCAAGTGCTGGATAAATGCCGTGAAATTGCATTTTTCTTCCAGTTGGTTCGGTGTCAGTCCTCCATCGGTTCACTATTCAGATGACGATAGAAGGAAGAATTAATTTTTTTTCGTCTATGGCAAGCCGTCCACGTTGACTTGTGACGGACCAGTGGTGCAGAAGATTGTGGGACGTGCGATAAGGCTGCGCTCACATTGCCACCGACAACGGTCGTCAGACTCCGTCGCCAAAGGTTGCCCTCCAACATCGTCTGACAGCTTGGTCACTGTGCGTCCCACCTGATTCGTTAGTTTTTGACGAGATCGAGGAGGTTCGGTTAGGTCAGAACCTATTTTATGTATGAAGTAGGCTAAGTTGTAACCTACAATGATGGGATAGATACCACAGCACCTCTGTGCTTGAAGAGGAGTGCTGCAGTTCGGCTTTTGCTGTTATAAGATGCACGTAAATCAGCTGCATCTGTCTCGAAACGAACGTGGCGAGTACTGCACACTCTGTCCTCAGTTATTGTGATCACCAGACAAGTTTCACAAATATACGGGATGAAAGATAAACACCGTGCCACAAATATTAAAATCGCTATTATTTTGTGAATCCGCTTTCCTACTCTCACCAGCGATTAGAGTCAGAAGGGACCACCACCTTAGAAACGAACAGGCCGTAATTGTTTTTTTCATATTTATACACGCGTCTTACGAAAATATGTAGTTTCAGTGATACACAGTACTCATGATCTCTCCAAAACACAGGCGCATAATGGGGCCCCTTAGGGATATGGCAGCAAGAGAGGGGGAGGAAATCCTCTCTGGCTTCAGGCGGCTATCTGATTTGGTGAAGACTGCCAGTCAGCGGGATGAAAGCAGAGCTCATCATCTGCAGCATCGTCGACAGGACTTACTGCGGACCTTTGGTACAGAGCCGAGTGGAGGGTCTGAATCAGAGCCTGAGACTGTTCTGCGACCGTGTGGGCTGCAGATTCCTCGACTTGCGCCATACGGTGGTGGGGTTTCGGGTTCCGCTGGATAGGTCAGGAGTCCACTACACGCAGCAAGCGGCTACACGGGTAGCAGGGGTTATGTGGCGTGGACTGGGCGGTTTTTTAGGTTTGATGGCCTCGGGCAAGTACAGAAAGGGTAACTGCCTCAAAGGGTATGGGCCAAAGTCAGGACACGCGGGGACCAAGCAGCAATCGGTATTGTGATTGTAAACTGTCGAAGCTGCATTGGTAAAGTACCGGAACTTCAAGTGCTGATAGAAAGCACCGAAGCTGAAATCGTTATAGGTACAGAAAGCTGGCTGAAGCCAGAGATAAATTCAGCCGAAATTTTTACAAAGGCACAGACAGTGTTTAGAAAGGATAGATTGCATGCAACTGGTGGTGGCGTGTTTGTCGCTTTTAGTAGTAGCTTATCCTGTAGTGAAGTAGAAGTGGATAGTTCCTGTGAATTATTATGGGTGGAGGTTACACTCAACAACCGAGCTAGGTTAATAATTAGCTCCTTTTACCGACCTCCCTACTCAGCAGCATTAGTGGCAGAACAACTGAGAGAAAATCTGGAACACATTTCACATAAATTTCCTCAGCGTGTTATAGTCTTAGGTGGAGATTTCAATTTACCAGATATAGACTGGGACACTCAGAATTTTAGGACGGGTGGTAGGGACAGACCATCGAGTGACATTATACTGAGTGCACTATCCGAAAATTACCTCAAACAATTAAACAGGGAACCGACTCTTGGACCTACTGATAACAAACAGACCCGAACTTCTCGACTCTGTAAGTGCAGAACAGGGAATCAGTGATCATGAGGCCGTTGCAGCATCCCTGAATATGGAAATTAATAGGAATATAAAAAAAGGGAGGAAAATTTATTTGTTTAGCAAGAGTAATAGAAGGCAGATTTCAGTCTACCTAACAGATCAAAACGAAAATTTCTGTTCCGACACTGACAATGTTGAGTGTTTATGGAAAAAGTTTAAGGCAATCGTAATATGCGTTTTAGACAGGTACGTGCCGAGTAAAACTGTGAGGGACGGGAAAAACCCAACCTGGTACAACAACAAAGTTAGGAAACTACTGCGAAAGCAAAGAGAGCTTCACTCCAAGTTTAAACGCAGCCAAAACCTCTCATACAAACAGAAGCTAAATGATGTCAAAGTTAGCGTAAGGAGGGCTATGCGTGAAGCGTTCAGTGAATTCGAAAGTAAAATTCTATGTACCGACTTGACAGAAAATCCTAGGAAGTTCTGGTCTTACGCTAAATCAGTAAGTGGCTCGAAACAGCATATCCAGACACTCTAGGATGATGATGGCATTGAAACAGAGGATGACACGCGTAAAGCTGGAATACTAAACACCTTTTTCCAAAGCTGTTTCACAGAGGAAGACCGCACCGCAGTTCCTTCTCTAAATCCTCGCACAAACGAAAAAAATGGCTGACATCGAAATAAGTGTCCAAGGAATAGAAAAGCAACTGGAATCACTCAACAGAGGAAAGTCCACTGGACCTGATGGGATACCAATTCGATTCTACACAGAGTACGCAAAAGAACTCCCCCCCCCCCCCCCCAACCCTTCAAACAGCCGTGTACCGCAAGTCTCTAGAGGAACGGAAGGTTCCAAATGGTTGGAAAAGAGCACAGGTAGTCCCAGTCTTCAAGAAGGGTCGTCGAGCAGATGCGCAAAACTATAGACCTATATCTTTGACTTCGATCTGTTGTAGAATTTTAGAACATGTTTTTTGCTCGAGTATCATGTCGTTTTAGGAAATCCAAAATCTACTCTGTAGGAATCAACATGGATTCCGGAAACAGCGATCGTGTGAGACCCATCTCGCTTTATTTGTTCATGAGACACAGAAAATATTAGATACCGGCTCCCAGGTAGATGCCATTTTCCTTGACTTCCGGGAGGCATTCGATACAGTTCCGCACTGTCGCCTGATAAACAAAGTAAGAGCCTACGGAATATCAGACCAGCTGTGTGGCTGGATTGAAGAGTTTTTAGCAAACAGAACACAGCATGTTGTTATCAATGGAGAGACGTCTACAGACGTTAAAGTAACCTCTGGTGTGTCACAGGGGAGTGTTATGGAACCATTCCTTTTCACAATATATATGAATGACCTAGTAGATAGTGTAGGAAGTTCCATGCGGCTTTTTGCGGAAGATGCTGTAGTATGCAGAGAAGTTGCAGCATTAGAAAATTGTAGCGAAATGTAGGGAGATCTGCAGAGGATGGGCACTTGGTGCAGGGAGTGGCAACTGACCCTTAACATAGACAAATGTAATGTATTACGCGTACATAGAAAGAAGGATCCTTTATTGTATGAATATATGATAGCGGAACAAACACTGGTAGCAGTTACTTCTGTAAAATATCTGGGAGAATGCATGCGGAATGATTTGAAGTGGAATGATCATATAAAATTAATTGTTGGTAAGGCGGGTACCAGGTTGAGATTCATTGGGAGAGTCCTTAGAAAATGTAGTCCATCAACAAAGGAGGTGCCTTACAAAACGCTCGTTCGACCTATACTTGAGTATTGCTCATCAGTGTGGGATCCGTACCAGATCGGGTTGACAGAGGAGTTAGAGAAGATCCAAAGAATAGCGGCGCGTTTCAACACAAGGTTATTTGGTAACCGTGATACCGTTACGGAGATGTTTAGCAAACTCGAGTGGCAGACTCTGCAAGAGAGGCGCTCTGCATCGCAGTGTAGCTTGCTCGCCAGGTTTCGAGAGGGTGCGTTTCTGGATGAGGTATCGAATATATTGCTTCCCCCTACTTATACCTCCCGAGGAGATCGCGAATGTAAAATTAGAGGGATTCGAGCGCGCACGGAGACTTTCCGGCAGTCGTTCTTCCCGCGAACCGTACGCGACTGGAACAGAAACGGGAGGTAATGACAGTGGCACGTAAAGTGCCCTCTGCCACACACCGTTTGGGTGGCTTGCGGAGTATAAATGTAGACTTAGATGTTCAGAGTGTGGTTAATTATGCTACTGTGGCAGGATGTCCTACTTCGTTGCACATTTTTTCTATGTGATAATGAGCACAAAGTAGTTAATTTACGTTATGGAAGTATATGTTTCTATTATAAACTGAAGGGGCAAAGTAACTGGTGTGCCTGCCTAATATGGTGCGGGGCCCCTGCGAGCACGTAGAGGTGGCATAACACGATGTGGCATGGACTCAACTAACGTCTGAAGTAGTTCTGAAAGAAACTGACACCATGAACCCTGCCGAGCTGCCCAAAAATCCGTAAGAGTACAAGGGCTTTCAGTGAGGTAACCCGAATAATCAGACAGCTCAGCAATGAAGGCGCTCTATCTGGTATGCAGAAAAAAAGGCTCTGAGCACTATGGGACTTAACATCTGTGGTCATCAGTTCCCTAGAACTTAGAACTACTTAAACCTAACTAACCTAAGGACATCACACACATCCATGCCCGAGGCAGGATTCGAACCTGCGCCCGTAGCAGTCGCGCGGTGCCGGACTGAGTGCCTTAACTGCGAGACCACCGCGGCCGGCTGGTATGCAGAAGTTCATAAAACGTTGGGAAGCTGTCACTAGCAGACAAGCTTTGGACAAACGAACAACTACAGTGAAATAATGAGACTGACAGGAAACACATTACAAATTAATAATGCCACGTGCGTAGTGCACAAGATTGTGAGTGACACGATTCGCAAGAAGGAGAAAGTGAAGTAAAATATGCAAGTGTTACCACCTAAACTTGAATTACAATGACAAAAATCCTGTTTGGCAGTTAAAATTTAAAAAGTAAATTTGTAGCTTTAGAAAAATACAAAGATTGCATGTATATATCTACAGGATAAAAAATATAAAGGAATTAACATTTAGAGAAAAGGGGTATCTGATGGGAGTTCAATTTGAGGGCTCAAATAAACTGATCAAACACTTAACATAAACAAAGCGAACTGAAGCATAAAAACTGGCTGGAAATGCAACATGTAAAAATACATAAATTAATACACAGTAAAAAAAAATCAATTTGAATGCAGAATAACTAAAGTAAAAAAACTGGCTAAGTAAATATTTCAAAAATTGACATCGTGGTGTCAAGGTAGTTCTGATCCTTACTAATCAGCTGATCATTAAACTGGTGATCATTAACTCCATATCCATGTTTGATAATTTACAATTATTCTAGAAGTCCACAACAAAACCCAGCACAATCTTATGACTGGTGGGTGGTTTAGGACTTTGGCCAGATGAAGCAGCATTCTGCCTCTGTTGAGAATTTTGAGTCAACAGGGCATCGACCACCCATGCTGGATGATCTCCAGATTCTGAATTATGCCAGAAAGCGGCAAGAAAAGTGACCTTCTTGTTAAATTGGAAGAATCAGAATTACTTTGACATCCTGATGTGAGTTTTTAAAAAATTTTGGTTTTGGTTATTCTTCTTTTAAGTTGCTTTTTCCTATATATTGTTCAGTGTATTTTTATATTATGCATTACGTGCAATTTTGGTTCTGTGGAAGCCTTTTCTTATATAAACCATTTATTACTGCATTTTATTTTAACTTGTGTGTGCCACTCTTCTGATGATGTCTATTATTTCATATGTTCCAATGCACAACGCTTTGTCTTGCTAAGGTCGCAGAAAAACATATGGACTGATGCAAGACAAAGCATAGTCTACTGGAACATAGTGCAGGAGCTGACGACATGCTGTTGATGAATACATAAATATAACTGGAAACGTCAGCCATGTGAAGATGGGCACAGATTCCCAAGGCCAGTTATGGCACTGAAATAAGGCACTTCGAAACTGTTTATACAGTATCTGTGTCTTCACAATACTATGCCCTTCAGAACGGCATGCAAATCTGAAGGAACAGGCACTGTCATTGACAATTATAGCAGTGGTGAACATTACGGGGTTAAGTCCCAGACAAGAACAAATTTTCACGTGTCACAAACATCTGACATCAAAGTATAGCCGCAGTATGCAAAGCTATTTTGTAATGTTTACTACTTCTGTAATGGCCAGTGAGCTTTCTGCTCTCTCAGATGTGTATGGATGTTTGAAGGAATATACTGTAAAGATACGGTCACTGTATAAACACAATATTGGAACAATCAATGATGTATCTATTCCTCTACCGCAAAAAATCACGATATAACACACACAAAATAATACTATGCATGTAATGGCGAAATGAGACAGAAATCAATAGATGAAAATCCTGAGCAGGTTTGATGGCCCTGCCCTGGCCATAATGCTCCAAACATTCTCAGTTGGGGAGAGATCCAGCGGCTATGGTGTCCAAGATAGGGTTTGACAACCACAAAGACAAGCACTTGAAACTCTCACAACGTACAGGCAGATTACTTTGCTGAAATGTAAGCCCAGGATGGCTTGTTATGAAGGGAAACAAAATGGTGCATAGAATGTCCTCGACTTATCTGTGCCTTGTATGGGTGCCACAGATGCAAACAGTGAGGCTCTGCTCTGAAAAGACATGGCACCCCAGACCATATGGTTGTCAGGCCACATGGTGGGCAACATTCAGGTTGGTATCCCACTGCTGTCCAGGGCATCTTGAAACACATATTCGACCTGGAATTTCGTTGACTGGAGTAGAATTGTCTTCAGTGACGAATCCCACTTGTAACTGAGCCTGGATGAGGAGCAAAGAAGTGTCGGGAGACGCTACACACAGCCATGGGATAACAATCTGACTGTCACCCACCACACTGACCGTCAATGTGGAGCCGTGGTCCAGGGTGCCATTTCGTTTTGTAGTAGGACCCCTTTGGTTGTCATCCACAGTACTGTTAGAGCACAGTCGTATGTCGGTGATATTCTATGCATCCATTTGTAGCACTCTACGGAAAAGCACATCTGCACATAGCGATAGTTTCTACTGCTTGTCTTCATGCTTAAAAACCGTTCCTTGGCCAGTGAGGTCGCAGGTTCGCTCCCATCTGAAAACGTATGTAACATTTTTGGTGAGGCCATCTGACCAGATCAGGATTTTGATGAGCTAAAGTGCCAACTGGACAGAATATGGCTCGACATCCCTCAAGAGGACATCCAACAAATCTATCAATCAATGCGAAGCCAAATAACTGCTAATATAAGGACCAGTGGTAGACCAACACTTTACTGACTTGCTCAATTTGTGGAGCTCTTTCTCTTGAATAAGTCGCCCAATTTTTCTGCAGTTGTGACCATTTGGTAGGCTGTACATATACATAATGTCTACCAATTTCAGTCCCAAGTGGACAATTTCTTCGAGGTGAGTTGCTTTTTTTTCTGTCTTAAAGGTTTTCCCCGTGTGGGAATCACGAATTGTGCAAGTATAAGGGTTGTGACTATGTGACACGTGTAAGTTTCGATTGATACTGGAAGTGTGCTAAGGTAGTTGTAGTTCTTAAGGTGAGCACTTGTGGTAAGCGACAAATCTGTGTTCGAAACCTGGTCTGGCACAAATTTTCTTCTGGTCCAAATGACTGATGTCAATATAGTGTCTCAGTACGTGAAGTTATTTTGTAACATTTCGGAAGTATTCGTAGCTAGCTGCATTATTCAGCAACAAGAAATGCTTTTTTTTTGCCATAATACTGTCCATTCCGTTCAACTGCTCTTCATAGCCCTTTGCTGTCTTTGAGAGAATTACAATATCATTAGAAAACCTCAAAGCCTTTGTTGTTTGTCCCAGAACTTTAATTTCGCTCACAAATTACTCCTTGATTTCCTTTTCTCCCTGCTCAGTGTACAGACTGAATAACACCAGTCGTACACTACAATCCACTTTTCCTCCTTAGCCACTGCTTTCCTTTCACATTCTGTGACTCATGCAACTGCAGTCTGGTTTCTGTACAAGTCTTGAATAATCGTCCACTCCATTTTCTGAAAATCTGTGATACCTTCAAACTTCCAAGTTTGGTATATAAGTAAAAATTTTTTAAATCTCTTTCTAAATCGGCCAATGTTACGAGAAGAGGAGTATCATATATTATTTCTCAAGACAACAAATATTTTGTGAACATGTACTAATTGTACACAGTCGAATGTGGTATCAGTAGAAATACTTTTATTTGGCACTGAATACCAATTTAGTGCTATGGCTTACTATTTTTTAAAAATTTTAATGCAAAAGATAATTTTAGCTATTGTAGGCAAAAGGGCATCATGGATGCCCAGGATCATACCTCTATTTTACGAAGCTAACTCATTAATCACGAATTAGAGACGGTTTTTCTATACAATCTTATTACAAATGCCTTTTCATTTGTTTTAAAGTGCTTATTAACTGGATAATTTGTACACAGCATTGTCATAAACAATAACCATGACCACTAAGGTAGTCCAATATCTTAGGCCATCGTGCAAGTTGACGTTTGTAAACAAATATACTCTCCGAGTTGCTAAATATATTTGTCATTGTTGCCTTGAATTGTAATTTACGTATTGCTCCTATGGCCTAATGTGCTTATTGTAGCTGAAAATGTTTGTCGACTTAAAGTTTTAGGTATAACTAAAACATGAGTTACGAGGAAATCTGGAAGGTTTCAGACCATGGAGAATTTGTGCAGAGCAGATCATAAGTTTAAAGTTGATTATGGTGTGCTGTAGGAGACAGAACAATCTCTGGCAATAACGTTTGTAAACTTTAAGAAACCATCCAATGTCTCCATGGGACTCCAGTTTTAAAAATTCTAAGACTTTATCCGAAATTAATTAAACTAGTAGAACTTACTCTAAACAACGCTAAATTGAAAGTAAGGCTTAGAGAAAAAAAATTCTGAAACATTCCTCATAAAAACAGGCATAAGACAAGGTAAAGGCCTCTTATCATTACTGTTCGACTGAGCACTGGAATACGTAATGAGAGAATGGCACAAGAATAACGCAAATAACATAAGAACTGGAAGTGTGAAAACTGATAAAAGCTTAAACTGCTTGGGATTTGTTGCTGATATTATGCTCCTAGTCAAGAACGTTCAAGAAACTACTAAAGTAGTTAAAACATAAAAAAATTGCACAGAAACTCAGCAAAAACAAATTATGCCAGCTGGTCCACAAAAATACAGCGGAAGAACAGGAAATCAAAATCGATAAATCAATTTAAATATTTAGGTGACATCATAACGGGAAATCTAAATGAGGAACATGGCAAAATAAAATAAAAAACCTCACTTAGGAAAATTAAATCAGCAAGAAAACATACAACCAAAAACGGCTGTGTGTAGTTGCAAATGTAAAACATTATAAAACAATCACACGACCAGAAATAACATATGCAGCAGCAGCCATCTTCAGTACAAGGGTTGTTGTTCTCGACGTCTTCAGTCCAGGTACTGGCTCGATGCAGCTCTCCATGCATGGTAGCTGGAGAGAAATGGGGAGATATCTAGTATATTCGGCAAATTAAAATAAATTATGAATCTTTTTGCCGGTTCGCACCCAACGGCACAAACCCCCCAAAAATACTAAGTAACAACATTCGATTTTTTTTTTTCTTTATTGTATTTCAATTCCCCATCGGGGCGGGCTGGCAGCAGCATATGCGCTGCTCTTCAGCCGAAAGACATAGAACAAAACAATAGAAGACATTTAAAAACAGCAAAGGAGAGAAGAAGGCGAACATAGATATAAAAAGGGGAGAACATCATGGAAGGCAATAGACAAAAAAAACGGGGTGACTGTAAAATGGAGATAAAAAACTGTTTAAAAGTAGCACACACAAAAGCCTCACACTGCGACGATTAAAAGAACACAAGGCACAGTGTGACTGGAGCATAAAGGTGTTGACGGATGGCATAGCACATAACGTAACACTGACGGCGAACCTCAAGGCTGTACACAATTAAAATCACACCTCTGGACGCACACGAGAAAAGCACTAAACACAACACTGATGTGGCACACTGACGATGATCAATACAGAGGATCTGCCAGGTTCTAGGAGAGGAGGGAGACCTGAAGAAGGGAGGGAGGGGAAGAGATGGGGGAGGGGAATGGGGGGCGCGCGGAAGAGGGCCAGGTAGGGAGGGATGTGGGAAGGAGAGAGTCAAGTATGGGGTGCAGGGTCTCAAGGGAGGGGGGGATGGAGGAAAATCCGCTCTGGGAGAAGGAGGAAAGAGGAGAAGGGGGGCCTTGGGGAGGGGGGGAGGAACAAGGCCAGGTTATAGTTGGAAGGAAGGGTAGATGTCACGGCGAAGTTCGTCATCCGGGAGGGGGAGGCGTTGGAAATTGCCCTGATGAAGGAGATGGAGGGTGTGGAGGTGGAGAGAGGGAGGGATACAGCGATAGAGGCGCGGCAACGGGCAGGGGGTGGAGAGGAAGGAGGAAACCAGAGGGTGGGGGGGATCAACCCTGCGAACAATGTAAAGGATGCGGAGATGTTGGAGGAACAAGAGGAGGTGGGGAGAGGGGATCAGTTCATACAGGAGCCGTGTGGGGGAAGGAAGGTGGATACCGAAGGCAAGGCGGAGCGCATGGCGTTCAAGGATTTGGAGGGCCTTGTAAACGCGGGTGGGGGCGGAGATCCAGGCGACGCTGGCATAACAGAGGAGAGGATGGATGAGGGATTTGTAGGTGTGGAGGATGGTAGAAGGATGCAAACCCCATGTCCGGCCGGACAGGAGTTTCAGCAGGCGGAGGTGGGAACAGGCTTTCTGCTGGATGGTCAGGAGATGAGGGGTCCAGGTAAGGTGGCGGTCAAGGGTGAGGCCAAGGTATTTCAGGGTGGGGGTGAGTTGGATAGGACGACCATAAAGGGTGAGGTAGAAATCATGGAGGCGAAAGGAGCGAGTGGTGCAGCCTATGATGATTGCATGGGTTTTGGAGGGGTTGAGACGGAGGAACCACTGGTTACACCAAGTGGTGAACTGGTTAAGGTGGGTTTGGAGGGTACGTTGAGACCGTTGAAGGGTAGGATAGAGAGCCAGGAAGGCGGTGTCATCAGAATATTGGAGAAGGTGGACTGGTGGGGGTGGCTTGGGCATATCAGCTGTATACAAGAGATAAAGGAGAGGGGAGAGGACAGAACCCTGGGGGACGCCAGCCATGGGATAAAAGATACGGGAGTTGGTGTTGTGGAGGGTGACATAGGAAGGACGGTGCAAGAGGAAGGAAGCGACCAGACGGACAAAATTGATAGGCAGGGCGTAGGTTTGGAGTTTAAAGAGGAGACTGGGATGCCATACACGGTCATAGGCATTTTGGAGGTCAAGGGAAACAAAAATGGCGGAGCGACAGGAGTTGAGCTGGAGGGACAGAAGGTGAACAAGGTTGAGGAGTTGGTCGTCAGCAGAGAAGGAGGGTCGGAAGCCACACTGGGTAAGGGGGAGGAGGTGGTGTTGAGCAAGGTGCTGATGGATACGGTGGGAGAGGACGGATTCAAAGACCTTACTGAAGACGGAGGTGAGGCAGATGGGACGATAGGAAGAGGCGGCAGAAGGGGGTTTGTTGGGTTTGAGGAATAGGAGGACGCGGGAGGTCTTCCACAGGTCAGGGTAGAAGCCAGTAGAGAGGATGACATTATAGAGATGGGCGAGGACAGTTAGGAAGGAATAGGGGCTTTCTCGAAGGTGACGGTAGGTGACACAGTCGTGACCAGGGGCCGTGTTGCGTTTGGACTGGAGGAGAAGTTTAATGTCTTGTGCTGTGATGAGAGTGTTCACGTCGGAGGGATGCAACTGCCCCAAGTACTGGAGACTAGGAGCAAGTGGAGCGACCGAGGTATCAGCACGTTCCATGACGGTGGGGAAAAGAGAATAATCAAAGTGGGGATCATCGGGGATGGAGAAGACCTCGGAAAGGTGGGAAGCGAAGTGGTTGGCCTTACTGAGGTTGTCTGGAAGGTGGCGATCGTTATGGAGAAGGGGGTAGTGGGGAGCGGAAAGGGAACCAGTAAGACGATGGAAGGCGGACCAGTACTTGGAGGAGTTGATAGGGAGGGTGGCATTGAGTCGTGTGCAGGTCTGGCGCCAGTCCCGGCGTTTCGTGGCTGTAATAAGGTTCCGTACGTGTCGCTGTATTTGCCGGTGGTGTTGGAGTCTATCCCTGTCACGAGTGCGCAGGAAGGAGCGATAGAGGCGCCGGGATTCACGGAGGAGGAGGACAGCCCACGGAGGGAGAGTGGGACGGTGTGGGTGGATGGTTTTAGTAGGAACATGGGCCTCCACAGCGTCAGTAATTACCGTCTGAAGGAAGGACGAGGCGCGGATGATGTCGTCAGGATGGCGATAGGTAAAAGGGTGGCTTTCGACCTGGGTGGAGATGGAGTCCCGGTAGGCATCCCAGTTGGCACGGCGATAGTCATGGACGACCTTGGGAGGGGGTGCAGGTTGCGGAGCCGGAGGGGGGCGGTTTGCAGACGTTATGGTGAGAAGGACAGGGAGGTGATCGCTTCCTGTGGGGTCAAGGACGGCGACAGTGATACGCCCAAGGAGGCTGGCGGAGGCAATGACAACATCGGGGGTGGTGTTACTTTCGGGTCGGGTGTGCTGGGGAATGGGAACAAGGTCACCCTGCATTGTGGAGAGGAACTGATGCCACCGCTGAAGGGCAGCAGGAGTGCGGCTATGGATGTTGAGGCCGGCGGCAATCACATAGGTGGAGAAGGTGTGGTCAGTGTGTGAGATGAAGTCATAAGGAAGAGGAGCAGTGGAGCAGACATAGATGGTGGCACAGGTAATGGTGAGGGAGGGGAAGAAGACGCTAATGATAAGGTGTTCAGTGGGGTCATTGAGGAGAGGTTGTGGCCGGACGGGGATATGCTTAAGGTGGCCAATCGCGACTCCACCCTGCGCACGAGGACCAGGAGCGTCAGTGCGGTGGAGGATATAGGGGGAGGTGTGGATAGAATGGTGGGGCTGGAGAAAGGTTTCGTTCAAGAGGAAGGTGTCGACCTGGTGGCGGGAGAGGGTGTGCATGAGGAGGTATTTGTTGGAGCGGAAGGAGCGAATGTTCTGGAAGAGGATGCGAGACTGGTGCCGCACCATGACGGGAAGGAGGGGGGGAAGAGAGGGAAGGGAAGAGACTTAAACTAGGGTGTCGAGGCGGGTGAAGGTGAAGTGGGCTTGGTTGTGGGAGTAAGTGGCGAAGGTGTTCAGGTGGAAAACAGAGCGAGCAGCAAGGGATATTTGTTGGAAGGTGTGCGGGCGCTGAAAAGGGTGAATGTTTTGGAGTACAACGGTAATGAACCAGATGATGTCCTCGGCCGTGTGGGGTGGACGGAGGGAATTGTTAGGATGGACAGGAGGATCGACGGGACGAACTGGGACTGTAAGTTCAGGGGTGGCTGGAGGGGGTTTAGCTTTACACTTGTGGGAGTATGTGGGATGGGGGCCATTGCAGGTATTACAGGAAGGAGGAGCAGCGAGGTTGGGGCAGTTCTTGAGAAAGTGGGAGGCCTTGCAATGGGGACAGGTGGGGGGTTTTTTGCAGTTGGGAGTCAGGTGGTCATTGTACATCAGGCACAGCTGGCAACGGTAGGATTGGGGAGGGGATTTGGAGGATTCAACAGGGTGGCGACGGTGGTATATCAGGGCACCCTGGGTGAGGAGATGGTCTATGGATGGGGCGAACTCTGAGAGTACCTGCATGAGGTAGGTGGGACCAGAGGCATTGTGGATACGGCGGGCAGAGCGGATTTCCATGTCCGGGTGGGAGTTCAGTTCTACCAACACTTCATCCTCTGTGATCACCGGGCTGAGCTTGGTGATCACAGCGGTGTAGGTGGGGGGGCGACGGGGAGGCTGGGGCTGACGAGGAGTGGAAGCGGAAAGGAAGGGTGTCAGAGAGGCGTGGGGGCCAAACATAACTCGTGGGAGTTTTCGCAGGAGGTCTGCGTGAAAGGATGGGGATGGGGACTTGATAAGGACTGAGTCCCTGCGGGGAATAAGTTGGGAGATGGGAGCACCAGGTAAGTACTTACGTATTTCCATGGTGAGGGTACGAGCGTTGAGGACCTTAGGATCGGGAGTTGACAGGACAAAGGTGTGGAGGGTGGGGGCCAAGGTAGGGGTGGCAGGAGGAGGGGTGGTGTCCATGGTGACGGCAGGGGGAGGGGGAGGTGGTGTTGATTTTTTGTGGGAAGTGGCAGGAGCAGAGTCGGTAAGGATGCGCTTTTGGGGTTTTTTGGAGACTGGAGGCTGGGAGGAGGGGAGAGGGACGGGGAGGAGAGGGAGGTGGCGGGTGGCAGATCCCTGTGGCGTAGTGGAGGCACCGGGAGAAGCAGCTGGTTCAGTGGTGGCGATGGTGGCTCGGCGTGACGTGATGTGTGCGGGAGATGCAGAAGACGAAGCGACGGGGTCGGTGAGAGAGGGGAAGCCAACCACCTGAGGGGCGGTAACAGAGGCGTACGTGAGGGCGGGGGTAGTAGTGGGAGCTGTTGAGGGTGTGGAGGCTGGAGGAAGGGTGTAGAGGTGTGGGTATACAGCAGGGGAGGAGATAGGGGGATGGGTAAGTGGGGAAAGGGAAGGGGAGGCGGAAGGAGGGAGGCCAGGGGCGGCACTCCAGGAAGTGACTGTGGGAGAGGGGGAGGGGGAGGTGTAGATGACGGTGGAGGTGGGAGTACTCATTGCAGACGAACGGCGACGGACAGACGGACGTACAGCAGGTGGCGTCGGCGTCGGCGATGGGCAGCGGCGAACAGACGGACGAACAGCAAGCAGCGTCGGCGTCGGCGATGGTCGGCGGCGAACAGACGGACGAACAGCAGGCGGCGGCGGCGGCAGCGGTTACGACGACGGCGATGGACAGCCAGCAGGCAAGCGGACGGACGGACGGACGGATGAACAGCGACAGCAGCAAGCAGCGGGCAGACAGACAGACAGACAGACAGACAAACACACACAATCTTCGAAGACGGAGATTCCACCCTGAGAGTAGCCCAGGCTTTGCAATCTGACGCTTTCGAAGGAGGGGATCCAACCCTCTAGATGAAAAATTCGATTTTTTTTTTCTTTATTGTAATTTGAACACCCCATACAAGGTGGGCTGGCAGCGGAAAAGTGTACTCCGCTCTTCAGAGATAAGTAGTACAATAAAAGTGAAATGGAGACAGAAAAGTAACAGACTGGTGGCTTAAAAAACAGTAGATACAATAATTAAAAAACATGAAGCCATTCACACTCGACGAAACAAACAAGAAAACTGTCGGCACTATGCACAAACACTGACGAGTTAGACGACACATGTGAACGAAGGAGTGTGGACGGCGAAAAACACTGATGCACAAACACGACGGCACAGACACTAAACCGAGGGCGATGATCTCCGGGGCGCGAATGTTCACAATGCGTGTGCGAGTCCGGGGACCTGCCAGGAGAGGAGGAGGAGGAGGAGAGGAGGAGAAGGAGGGGCAGGAGCAGAGCGAGAGGGGAGAGCAGAGACGCTACAGGCAGGGGAGAGAGGGGGGGAGAGAGGAAGGGGAGGGGAAGCCCGGGGGAAGAGGGGTGGAGGGAGGGGACGGGGGAAAAGGAAAGAGAAGGGAGGGGAAGAGAAGGGAGGGAGGGTGCCTAAGGGAAAGGACACCGGAAGTGGGAGGAGCAGGTTCAAAGTTGATAGGAGGGGTAGATGGAGGGGAGGAGGACATCATCAGGGAGGGGGAGCTGGCGGAAGCCACCTTGGGAGAGAGTAAGGAGGGTGGAGAGATGGAGACCGGGCGGGACGTGGGAATACAGGCGCGGCAGCGGGCGGGGATGGGAGGGGATCGGGGATACGAGCGGGTGAGGAGGATCAAGTTTACGGGAGGTGTACAGGATCCGTATCCTTTCAAGGAAAAGGAGGAGGTGGGGGAAGGGGATGAGATCATACAGGATCCGCGTGGGGGAGGGGAGACGGATGCGATAGGCAAGGCGGAGAGCATGGCGTTCCAGGATTTGGAGGGATTTATAAAAGGTAGGGGGGGCGGAGATCCAGGCTGGATGGGCATAACAAAGGATAGGGCGGATGAGGGATTTATAGGTGTGGAGGATTGTGGAAGGGTCCAGACCCCACGTACGGCCGGAAAGGAGCTTGAGGAGACGGAGTCGGGAACGTGCCTTGGCTTGGATTGTACGGAGATGGGGAGGACAGGAGAGGCGACGGTCGAGCGTGACGCCAAGGTACTTAAGGGTGGGAGTGAGGGCGATGGGACGGCCATAGACGGTGAGATAGAAATCAAGGAGGCGGAAGGAAGGGGTGGTTTTGCCTACAATGATCGCCTGGGTTTCCACAGGATTGACCTTTGAGCAACCACTGGTTACACCAAGCGGTGAATCGGTCAAGATGGGGTTGGAGAAGGTGTTGGGAGCGTTGCAGGGTGGGGGCAAGGGCAAGGAAGGCAGTGTCATCGGCAAACTGGAGAAGGTGGATGGGGGGGTGACGGCGGCGGCATGTCCGCCGTGTACAAAAGATACAGGAGGAGGGAGAGGACGGAGCCTTGGGGCACACCGGCGGAGGGGAAAAAGGTGTAGGAATCTATGTTATGGATGGTGACATAGGAAGGACGGCGGGAGAGAAAGGAGCCGATCAGACGGACGTAGTTAATGGGAAGGGTGAAGGTTTGGAGCTTGAAGAGGAGATCGGAATGCCATACGCGGTCATATGCACGTACGAGGTCCAGGGAGAGGAAGATTGCGGAGCGACGGGAATTAAGCTGTTCAGAAAGGAGATGAGTGAGGTGAAGGAGAAGGTCGTCGGAAGAGAAGGACGGCCGAAAGCCACACTGGGTAACGGGAAGGAGGAAACATTCGACTTTTTTTTTTTTCCTTTATTGTAATTTTCAGCACCTCATACATGGCGGGCTGGCAGCAGCTTAATACGCCGCTCTTCAGCCGTATGGGGTACAATAATATGAAATAGGTGACACAGAAAATACAAAAAATGTCGGGCAAAGAAAGTAGTTACAAAAAAACAAGAAGCCATTCACGTTGGACGAAAATAACACTAACACTTGTTGACACGGCGCACAAAACACGGAGAACTGCGACGGCACATGTGAACAGTTGAGTTGTAACTGCACGAAACACAAAACGAAGCACACACACTAGACACTGATGGCGATGATCTCCGGCGCGCAAATGTTCACTATGCGTGTGCGAGTCCGGGGACCTGCCAAGAGAGGAGGAGGAGAAAGGGGAGTGGGAGAGGGAGAGGGGAGAGCAGAGATGCCACGGGCAGGGGAGAAAGGGGGGAGAGAGGAAGGGGGAGGGGAAGCCCGGGGGAAGAGTGGTGGAGGGAGGGGACGGGGGAAAAGGAAAGAGAAGGGGAGGGAAGGGAAGAGAAGAGAGGGAGGGAGGGTGCCTAAAGGAAAGGACACCGGAAGTGGGTGGTGGGGCAGGGTCAAAGTTGATAGGAGGGGTAGATGGAGGGGAGGAGGGCATCATCAGGGAGAGGGAGCTGGCGGAAGCCACCTTGGGAGAGGGTAAGGAGGGTGGAGAGATGGAGACCGGGTGGGACGTGGGAATACAGGCGCGGCAGCGGGCGGGGGTGGGAGAGGAGCGGGGAGATGAGCGGGTGAGGAGGATCAAGTTTACGGGAGGTGTACAGGATCCGTATCCTTTCAAGGAAAAGGAAGAGGTGGGGGAAGGGGGTGAGATCATACAGGAGCCGTGTGGGGGAGGGGAGACGGATGCGATAGGCGAGGCGGAGAGCATGGCGTTCCAGGATCTGGAGGGATTTATAAAAGGTAGGGGGTGGGGAGATAAATGCTGGATGGGCATAACAAAGGATAGGGCGGATGAGGGATTTACAGGTGTGGAGGATGGTGGAGGGGTCCAGACCCCACGTGCGGCCGGAAAGGAGCTTGAGGAGACGGAGGCAAGAATGTGCCTTGGCTTGGATTGTCTGGAGATGGGGAGTCCAGGAGAGGCGACGGTCGAGGGTGACGCCAAGGTACTTAAGGGTGGGAGCGAGGGCGATGGGACGGCCATAGACGGTGAGATAGAAATCAAGGGGGCGGAAGGAAGGGGTGGTTTTGCCTACAATGATCGCCTGGGTTTTCAAAGGATTGACCTTGAGCAACCACTGGTTGCACCAAGCAGTGAACCGGTCAAGATGGGATTGGAGAAGGTGGGGGCAAGGGCAAGGAAGGCGGTGTCATCGGCAAACTGGAGAAGGTGGATGGGGGGGTGACGGCGGTGGCATGTCCGCCGTGTACAACAGGTACAGAAGGGGGGAGAGGACGGAGCCTTGGGGCACACCGGCGGAGGGGAAAAAGGTGTAGGAATCGGTGTTATGGATGGTGAAATAGGAAGGACGGCGGGAGAGAAAGGAACCGATCAGACGGACGTAGTTAATGGGAAGGGCGAAGGTTTGGAGCTTGAAGAGGAGACCGGAATGCCATACACGGTCATAAGCGCGTTCGAGGTCAAGAGAGAGGAAGATGGCGGAGCGACGGGAATTGAGCTGTTCGGAAAGGAGATGAGTGAAGTGAAGGAGAAGATCGTCGGAAGAGAAGGACGGCCGAAAGCCACACTGGGTGACGGGAAGGAGGCGGTGCTGGCGGAGATGCTGGTGGAGGCGGCGGGTGAGGGTAGATTCCAGGACCTTGCTGAAGACCGAGGTAAGGCTGATGGGACGGTAGGAGGAGACGGCGGACGGCGGTTTGCCAGGTTTAAGGAGCATGAGGATACGAGAGGTTTTCCACAGGTCGGGGTACTAATCGGTGGACAGGACTACATTGTAGAGCCTGGCCAGGGTGGAGAGGAAAGAGACAGGAGCTTCACGAAGGTGACGGTAGGTGACACGATCGTGACCAGGAGCGGTGTTGCGTTTTGTGCGGAGTGTAGCAATGAGATCCTGTGTAGTGATAGGAGTATTGAGGTCCGTGTGTGCAATGTCGTCCAAGTACTGGAAACCAGGAGCGAGGGGAGGGACAGAGGTGTCAGTTCGATCGCGGATATCCGGGGAGAGGGAGTAGTCGAACTGGGGATCATCGGGGATGGAAAATACATCGGACAGGTTGGAGGCAAAGTGGTTAGACTTACTAAGGGCGTCTGGGAAGGGGTGATCATCATGGAGAAGAGGATAGTAGGGGGAGGGCTTAGTTCCGGTAAGGCGACGGAAGGCGGACCAAAACTTGGACGAGTTTATAGGGAGGGTAGCATTTAAACGGGTGCATGTCTGTCGCCAGTCCCGGCGTTTCTTAGCCGCGAGCAAATTACGAATGTGTCGCTGGAGTTGCCGGTGGCGTCGTAGTGTGTCCGGGTCACGCGTGCGGAGGAAGGCACGGTAGAGATGACGGGATTCCCGGAGGAGAAGGACGGCCTGTGGGGGTAAGGTAGGACGGTGGGGGTGGATGGCAACAGTAGGGACGTGGGCCTCCACGGCCTCAGACAAGGTCTGCTGGAGAAAGGAGGCGGCATGGGTGACATCATCGCGAAGGCGATAGGTGAGAGGGTGGCTATCGACCTGGGTGGAGAGGGCATCCCGGTAGGCATTCCAGTTGGCACAGGAATAGTCATGGACGTACTCAGGGGGAGGGTCAGTACGAGGGTCAGGGCGGAGGCGACGACCGTCTGAAATGGTGAGGAGGACAGGGAGATGGTCGCTACCAATAGGCTCCAGGACATCCACCGTAATGCGACCAAGGAGGTTGGGGGAGGAGAGAAGAACATCGGGAGTGGAGTTGGATTCGGGTCGGGTGTGCTGGGGGATGGGGATGAGGTCGCCTTGAAGGGAGGACAGGAACCGATGCCACCGCCGTAACTGGGCAGCGGAGCGACTATGGATGTTGAGGTCGGCGGCGATCACGTAGGAGGAGAAGGTACGGTCAATGTGGGAGAGGAAGTCGAAAGGAAGAGGGGCGTTGGGGCGGACATAGATGGTGGCACAGGTAATGGTAAGGCCGGGGAAGAAGAGACTAAGGATCAGGGGTTCGGTGGGGTCAGGAAGGAGAGGTTGGAGGAGAACGGGGATCTGGCGGTGGTGACCAATGGCCACTCCGCCACGCGCAACTGGGAGGGGATTATCGGAGCGGTGGAGGATATAGGGGGAGGTGTGGATGGAGTGGTGGGGTTGGAGGAAGGTTTCATTGAGGAGGAAGGCATCCACACGGTGGGTAGCGAGGGTGTGCAGGAAGAGGTTCTTGTTAGCGGGAAGGGAGCGGATGTTGTTGAAAAGGGTACGATGCTGTCGCGCCATGACAGGGATTTAGACGAGGGTGTCCAGACGGGAGAAGGTGAAATGGGCCTGGTTGTTGGAATAGGTGGCGTACAATCTAAGGTGAAAAATGGAACGGGCGGCGAGGGAGATCTGTTGGAGGGTGTGGGGGCGCTGAAAGGGATGAACATTCTGGAGGACGATGGTGAGGAACCTGATGATGTCCTCAGCAGTGGGTGGGGGACGAAGGGAATTGCCAGGAGGGGTGGGGGCGTCCAGAGGACGGACAGGTACGGTGAGTTCAGGAGTGGTTGGAGGGGGTCGGGCTTTACACTTTTGGGAGTAGGTGGGATGAGGGAGACTGCAGGTATTACAGGAGGGAGGGGATTGGAGGTTAGGGCACTGCCGGAGGAAGTGCGCTTGCCGACAATGCGGGCAAGTGCGGGCCTCGCGGCACTCAGCTGTGGGGTGCGCATTATAGCGCAGACACCTCTGGCAGCGCAGGGATTGAGGAGGGGAGCGGGAGGGGTCGACCTTGTACCGCTGGTGGAAGAGGAGGGCACCCTCCTTCAGGAGACGGTCAATGGAGGGGGCGTCCTCAGAGAAAACCCGCATAAGGCGGGTGGGGCCGGCCGAGTTGAAAATGCGGCGGACCGCCCGCACCTCCAGCGTGGGATGGGCCTTGAGCTCCGCCAACACCTCCTCCTCCGTGATCGATGGACTGAGCCGCGTGATCACGGCGGTGAGGGTCGGCGGGCGACGCCGGGGTTGGGGTTGGCGGGTAGGAGATGGAGAAGGAGGAGGGGTAAGGGAGGCGTTGGGACCAAAACGGGCGATGGGGAGACGGGAGAGGATGTCAGTATGTAGGGTTGGGCTGGGGGAGGAGATGAGAACAGAATCCCGTCTCGGATCACCAGGGGGCACCAGGGAAATGTTGGCAGAGGAGGAGGGAGAGGTTCCGGGCCTCGAGGAAGGAAGGATCGGGATGGGACAGGAGATATTTGTATTAACTGGGGGGGGGAGGAGGAGGAGGAGGTGAGAGCAGGGCCAGGCGGGGAGACATCCATGGCACCCTGGGGGGGGATGGAGGTCGGGGCGGGGCCTTTTTGGGAGCAGAGGAGGTGGGGGTGCCACTAGGGTGTTTGACGGCGGCAGAAGGGCGGGTGGTGACATGAGGGACGGGAGCGATGGGGAGGTGGTGGAAAGGGACAGGTCCCAGCGTGGACGCAGCAGTTGGCGCCGGAGATGGTGACGGTGAAGGCGAAGGCGAAGGTGACGGCGACGATGATGACGGCGGTGGCGGTGATGGCGAAGGCGACGGGGAGAGCTGGGCGTGGACAGTGGCCCGACGGGCCACCACCCTAGCTGGAGCTGCAGTGACAGACTGGGGGAGTGGGGGGAAAGGATCAGAACGAGAGGAGCGAGAGGAAGACGGGGTAGAGGGGGCGACAAACAGCGAGGGCGAAGGGAGAGTGAGGAGAGGTGGGATGGAAGGAGGGGGGTGTGACTGAGCACACCAAGTTATAGCAGTGGAGGCGGCGGAAGGTGAGGTATAGACTATGGCGGTGGTGGTAGTGGTGGCGGTGGTGGTGGGGGCGGACATGACGACAGGGAGAAAAAGCGCACAGCACGAAAAGGAAAGGACACAAACTGGGAACAGACGAAGACCAAGACGCAGACGAACGAAGACCAGGGTCGGACGACCAGGGTCGGACGGCGACGGCGACGGCGACGGCAGGAACGCCGCAGCTGCTGCTGCTGCCGCGGACGGGGCTGGGGCCGGGGCCGGGGCTGCTGCTGCTGCTGCTGCTGCTGCTGCCACAGGAAGAGGGCTGGCTGGCTGGCTGGCTGGCTGGCTGGCTGGCTGGCTGGCTGGCACCTGTAACACCTAGCACTTCGATGAGCGCTGGAATCGCACTATCGAAGGGCGGCAACCTTTCGGTGTACCGCCGGAGATGAACATTCGATATTTTTTTTTTCTTTATTGTAATTTGGACACCCCATACAAGGTGGGCTGGCAGCGGAACAGTGTACTCCACTCTACAGCCATAAGCAGTACAATAAAAAAGAAAGGGAGACAGACAAGTAGCAGAATGGCGGTTTAAAAAACAGGAGATACAATAGTTAAAAAACATGAAGCCGTTCACACTTGACGAAACAAACAAGAAAAACCGTCGGCACTGGGCACAAACACTGACGAGGTAGATGACACACGTGAACGAAGGAGCGTTGACGGCGAAAAACACTGAGGCACAGACACGACGGCACAGACACTAAACCGAGGGCGATGATCTCCGGCGCGCGAAAGTTCACGATGCGTGTGCGAGTCCGGGGACCTGCCAAGAGAGGGGGAGGAGGAGGAGGAGGAGGGGGAGTGGGAAAGCGAGAGGGGAGAGCAGGGACGCCACGGGCAGGGGAAAGAGGGGGGAGAGAGGAAGGGGGAGGGGAAGCCCGGAAGAAGAGGGGTGGAGGGAGGGGATGGGGGAAAAGGAAAGAGAAGGGAAGGGAAGAGAAAGGAGGGAGGGTGCTGAAGGGAAAGGACACCAGGAGGGAGAGGGGGCAGGGTCAAAGTTGATAGGAGGGGTAGATGGAGGGGACGAGGACATCATCAGGGAGAGGGAGCTGGCGGAAACCACCTTGGGAGAGGGTAAGGAGGGTGGAGAGATGGAGACCGGGTGGGACATGGGAGTACAGGCGCGGCAGCGGGCGGGGGTGGGAGAGGATGGGGGAGATGAGCGGGTGAGGAGGATCGAGTTTACGGGAGGTGTATAGGATTCGTATCCTTTCGAGGAAGAGGAAGAGGTGGGGGAAGGGGATACGGTCATACAGGAGCCGTGTGGGGGAGGGGAGACGGATGCGATATGCGAGGCGGAGAGCATGGCGTTCCAGGATCTGGAGGGATTTATAAAAGGTAGGGGGTGGGGAGATAAATGCTGGATGGGCATAACAAAGGATAGGGCGGATGAGGGATTTACTGGTGTGGAGGATGGTGGAGGGGTCCAGACCCCACGTGCGGCCGGAAAGGAGCTTGAGGAGACGGAGGCAAGAATGTGCCTTGGCTTGGATTGTCTGGAGATGGGGAGTCCAGGAGAGGCGACGGTCGAGGGTGACGCCAAGGTACTTAAGGGTGGGAGCGAGGGCGATGGGACGGCCATAGACGGTGAGATAGAAATCAAGGGGGCGGAAGGAAGGGGTGGTTTTGCCTACAATGATCGCCTGGGTTTTCAAAGGATTGACGTTGAGCAACCACTGGTTGCACCAAGCGGTGAACCGGTCAAGATGGGATTGGAGAAGGTGGGGGCAAGGGCAAGGAAGGCGGTGTCATCGGCAAACTGGAGAAGGTGGATGGGGGGGTGACGGCGGTGGCATGTCCGCCGTGTACAACAGGTACAGAAGGGGGGAGAGGACGGAGCCTTGGGGCACACCGGCGGAGGGGAAAAAGGTGTAGGAATCGGTGTTATGGATGGTGAAATAGGAAGGACGGCGGGAGAGAAAGGAACCGATCAGACGGACGTAGTTAATGGGAAGGGCGAAGGTTTGGAGCTTGAAGAGGAGACCGGAATGCCATACGCGGTCATAAGCGCGTTCGAGGTCAAGAGAGAGGAAGATGGCGGAGCGACGGGAATTGAGCTGTTCGGAAAGGAGATGAGTGAAGTGAAGGAGAAGATCGTCGGAAGAGAAGGACGGCCGAAAGCCACACTGGGTGACGGGAAGGAGGCGGTGCTGGCGGAGATGCTGGTGGAGGCGGCGGGTGAGGGTAGATTCCAGGACCTTGCTGAAGACCGAGGTAAGGCTGATGGGACGGTAGGAGGAGACGGCGGACGGCGGTTTGCCAGGTTTAAGGAGCATGAGGATACGAGAGGTTTTCCACAGGTCGGGGTACTAATCGGTGGACAGGACTACATTGTAGAGCCTGGCCAGGGTGGAGAGGAAAGAGACAGGAGCTTCACGAAGGTGACGGTAGGTGACACAATCGTGACCAGGAGCGGTGTTGCGTTTTGTGCGGAGTGTAGCAATGAGATCCTGTGTAGTGATAGGAGTATTGAGGTCCGTGTGTGCAATGTCGTCCAAGTACTGGAAACCAGGAGCGAGGGGAGGGACAGAGGTGTCAGTTCGATCGCGGATATCCGGGGAGAGGGAGTAGTCGAACTGGGGATCATCGGGGATGGAAAATACATCGGACAGGTTGGAGGCAAAGTGGTTAGACTTACTAAGGGCGTCTGGGAAGGGGTGATCATCATGGAGAAGAGGATAGTAGGGGGAGGGCTTAGTTCCGGTAAGGCGACGGAAGGCGGACCAAAACTTGGACGAGTTTATAGGGAGGGTAGCATTTAAACGGGTGCATGTCTGTCGCCAGTCCCGGCGTTTCTTAGCCGCGAGCAAATTACGAATGTGTCGCTGGAGTTGCCGGTGGCGTCGTAGTGTGTCCGGGTCACGCGTGCGGAGGAAGGCACGGTAGAGATGACGGGATTCCCGGAGGAGAAGGACGGCCTGTGGGGGTAAGGTAGGACGGTGGGGGTGGATGGCAACAGTAGGGACGTGGGCCTCCACGGCCTCAGACAAGGTCTGCTGGAGAAAGGAGGCGGCATGGGTGACATCATCGCGAAGGCGATAGGTGAGAGGGTGGCTATCGACCTGGGTGGAGAGGGCATCCCGGTAGGCATTCCAGTTGGCACAGGAATAGTCATGGACGTACTCAGGGGGAGGGTCAGTACGAGGGTCAGGGCGGAGGCGACGACCGTCTGAAATGGTGAGGAGGACAGGGAGATGGTCGCTACCAATAGGCTCCAGGACATCCACCGTAATGCGACCAAGGAGGTTGGGGGAGGAGAGAAGAACATCGGGAGTGGAGTTGGATTCGGGTCGGGTGTGCTGGGGGATGGGGATGAGGTCGCCTTGAAGGGAGGACAGGAACCGATGCCACCGCCGTAACTGGGCAGCGGAGCGACTATGGATGTTGAGGTCGGCGGCGATCACGTAGGAGGAGAAGGTACGGTCAATGTGGGAGAGGAAGTCGAAAGGAAGAGGGGCGTTGGGGCGGACATAGATGGTGGCACAGGTAATGGTAAGGCCGGGGAAGAAGAGACTAAGGATCAGGGGTTCGGTGGGGTCAGGAAGGAGCGGTTGGAGGAGAACGGGGATCTGGCGGTGGGGACCAATGGCCACTCCGCCACGCGCAACTGGGAGGGGATTATCGGAGCGGTGGAGGAGATAGGGGGAGGTGTGGATGGAGTGGTGGGGTTGGAGGAAGGTTTCATTGAGGAGGAAGGCATCCACACGGTGGGTAGCAAGGGTGTGCAGGAAGAGGTTCTTGTTAGCGGGAAGGGAGCGGATGTTGTTGAAAAGGGTACGGTGCTGTCGCGCCATGACAGGGATTTAGACGAGGGTGTCCAGACGGGAGAAGGTGAAATGGGCCTGGTTGTTGGAATAGGTGGCGTACAATCTAAGGTGAAAAATGGAACGGGCGGCGAGGGAGATCTGTTGGAGGGTGTGGGGGCGCTGAAAGGGATGAACATTCTGGAGGACGATGGTGAGGAACCTGATGATGTCCTCAGCAGTGGGTGGGGGACGAAGGGAATTGCCAGGAGGGGTGGGGGCGTCCAGAGGACGGACAGGTACGGTGAGTTCAGGAGTGGTTGGAAGGGGTCGGGCTTTACACTTTTGGGAGTAGGTGGGATGAGGGAGACTGCAGGTATTACAGGAGGGAGGGGATTGGAGGTTAGGGCACTGCCGGAGGAAGTGCGCTTGCCGACAATGCGGGCAAGTGCGGGCCTCGCGGCACTCAGCTGTGGGGTGCGCTTTATAGCGCAGACACCTCTGGCATCGCAGGGATTGAGGAGGGGAGCGGGAGGGGTCGACCTTGTACCGCTGGTGGAAGAGGAGGGCACCCTCCTTCAGGAGACGGTCAATGGAGGGGGCGTCCTCAGAGAAAACCCGCATAAGGCGGGTGGGGCCGGCCGAGTTGAAAATGCGGCGGACCGCCCGCACCTCCAGCGTGGGATGGGCCTTGAGCTCCGCCAACACCTCCTCCTCCGTGATCGACGGACTGAGCCGCGTGATCACGGCGGTGAGGGTCGGCGGGCGACGCCGGGGTTGGGGTTGGCGGGTAGGAGATGGAGAAGGAGGAGGGGTAAGGGAGGCGTTGGGACCAAAACGGGCGATGGGGAGACGGGAGAGGATGTCAGTATGTAGGGTTGGGCTGGGGGAGGAGATGAGAACAGAATCCCGTCTCGGATCACCAGGGGGCACCAGGGAAATGTTGGCGGAGGAGGAGGGAGAGGTTCCGGGCCTCGAGGAAGGAAGGATCGGGATGGGACAGGAGATATTTGTATTAACTGGGGGGGGAGGAGGAGGAGGAGGTGAGAGCAGGGCCAGGCGGGGAGACATCCATGGCACCCTGGGGGGGGATGGAGGTCGGGGCGGGGCCTTTTTGGGAGCGGAGGAGGTGGGGGTGCCACTAGGGTGTTTGACGGCGGCAGAAGGGCGGGTGGTGACATGAGGGACGGGAGCGATGGGGAGGTGGTGGAAAGGGACAGGTCCCGGCGTGGACGCAGCAGTTGGCGCCGGAGATGGTGACGGTGAAGGCGAAGGCGAAGGTGACGGCGACGATGATGACGGCGGTGGCGGTGATGGCGAAGGCGACGGGGAGAGCTGGGCGTGGACAGTGGCCCGACGGGCCACCACCCTAGCTGGAGCTGCAGTGACAGGCTGGGGGAGTGGGGGGAAAGGATCAGAACGAGAGGATCGAGAGGAAGACGGGGTAGAGGGGGCGACAAACAGCGAGGGCGAAGGGAGAGTGAGGAGAGGTGGGATGGAAGGAGGGGGGTGTGACTGAGCACACCAAGTTATAGCAGTGGAGGCGGCGGAAGGTGAGGTATAGACTATGGCGGTGGTGGTAGTGGTGGCGGTGGTGGTGGGGGCGGACATGACGACAGGGAGAAAAAACGCACAGCACGAAAAGGAAAGGACACAAACTGGGAACAGACGAAGACCAAGACGCAGACGAACGAAGACCAGGGTCGGACGACCAGGGTCGGACGGCGACGGCGACGGCGACGGCAGGAACGCCGCAGCTGCTGCTGCTGCCGTGGACGGGGCTGGGGCCGGGGCCGGGGCTGCTGCTGCTGCTGCTGCTGCTGCTGCCACAGGAAGAGGGCTGGCTGGCTGGCTGGCTGGCTGGCTGGCTGGCTGGCTGGCTGGCATCTGTAACACCTAGCACTTCGATGAGCGCTGGAATCGCACTATCGAAGGGCGGCAACCTTTCGGTGTACCGCCGGAGATGAACATTCGATATTTTTTTTTTCTTTATTGTAATTTGGACACCCCATACAAGGTGGGCTGGCAGCGGAACAGTGTACTCCACTCTACAGCCATAAGCAGTACAATAAAAAAGAAAGGGAGACAGACAAGTAGCAGAATGGCGGTTTAAAAAACAGGAGATACAATAGTTAAAAAACATGAAGCCGTTCACACTTGACGAAACAAACAAGAAAAACCGTCGGCACTGGGCACAAACACTGACGAGGTAGATGACACACGTGAACGAAGGAGCGTTGACGGCGAAAAACACTGAGGCACAGACACGACGGCACAGACACTAAACCGAGGGCGATGATCTCCGGCGCGCGAAAGTTCACGATGCGTGTGCGAGTCCGGGGACCTGCCAAGAGAGGGGGAGGAGGAGGAGGAGGAGGGGGAGTGGGAAAGCGAGAGGGGAGAGCAGGGACGCCACGGGCAGGGGAAAGAGGGGGGAAAGAGGAAGGGGGAGTGGAAGCCCGGAAGAAGAGGGGTGGAGGGAGGGGATGGGGGAAAAGGAAAGAGAAGGGAAGGGAAGAGAAAGGAGGGAGGGTGCCGAAGGGAAAGGACACCAGGAGGGAGGGGGGGCAGGGTCAAAGTTGATAGGAGGGGTAGATGGAGGGGACGAGGACATCATCAGGGAGAGGGAGCTGGCGGAAACCACCTTGGGAGAGGGTAAGGAGGGTGGAGAGATGGAGACCGGGTGGGACATGGGAGTACAGGCGCGGCAGCGGGCGGGGGTGGGAGAGGATGGGGGAGACGAGCGGGTGAGGAGGATCGAGTTTACGGGAGGTGTATAGGATTCGTATCCTTTCGAGGAAGAGGAAGAGGTGGGGGAAGGGGATAAGGTCATACAGGATCCGCGTGGGGGAAGGGAGACGGATGCGATAGGCAAGGCGGAGAGCTTGGCGTTCAAGGATTTGGAGGGATTTATAAAAGGAAGGGGGGGCGGAGATCCAGGCTGGATGGGCGTAACAGAAGATAGGGCGGATGAGGGACTTATAGGTGTGGAGGATGGTGGAGGGGTCCAGACCCCACGTTTGGCCGGAAAGGAGCTTGAGGAGACAGAGTCGAGAACGTGCCTTGGCTTGGATTGTCTGGAGATGGGGAGTCCAGGAGAGGCGACGGTCGAGGGTGACGCCAAGGTACTTAAGGGTGGGGGTGAGAGCGATGGGACGGCCATAAACGGTGAGATAGAAATCAAGGAGGCGGAAGGAGGGAGTGGTTTTGCCTACAATGATCGCCTGGGTTTGGGAAGGATTGACCTTGAGCAACCACTGGTTGCACCAAGCGGTGAACCGGTCAAGATGGGATTGCAGAAGGTGTTGGGAGCGTCGCAGGGTGGGGGCAAGGGAAAGGAAGGCGGTGTCATCGGCAAACTGGAGAAGGTGGACGGGGGGTGACGGCGGCGGCATGTGCGCCGTGTACAACAAGTACAGAAGGGGGGAGAGGACGGAGCCTTGGGGCACACCGGCGGAGGGGAAAAAGGTGTAGGAATCGGTGTTATGGATGGGGCAATGGGAAGGACGGCAGGAGAGAAAGGAACCGATCAGACGAACGTAGTTAATGGGAAGGGCGAAGGTTTGGAGCTTGAAGAGGAGACCGGAATGCCATACGCGGTCATATGCGCGTTCGAGGTCACGAGAGAGGAAGATTGCGGAGCGACGGGAATTGAGCTGTTCGGAAAGGAGATGAGTGAGGTGAAGGAGAAGATCGTCGGAAGAGAAGGACGGCCGAAAGCCACACTGGGTAACGGGGAGGAGGCGGTGCTGGCGGAGATGCTGGTGGATGCGGCGGGTGAGGATAGATTCCAGGACCTTGCTGAAGACCGAGGTAAGGCTGATGGGACGGTAGGAGGAGACGGCGGACGGCGGTTTGCCAGGTTTGAGGAACATGAGGATACGGGAGGTTTTCCACAGGTCGGGGTAGTAACCGGTGGACAGGACTACATTGTAGAGCCTGGCCAGGGTGGAGAGAAAAGAGACAGGAGCTTCATGAAGGTGACGGTAGGTGACACGATCATGACCAGGAGCGGTGTTGCGTTTGGTGCGGAGTGTAGTGATGAGATCCTGTGTGCTGATGGGGGCATTAAGTTCCGTGTGTGGAATTTTGTCCAAGTACCGGAAACCAGGAGCGAGGGGAGGGACAGAGGTGTCAGTTCGATCGCGGATATCTGGGAAGAGGGAGTAATCGAACTGGGGATCATCAGGGATGGAAAACACATCGGACAGGTAGAAGGCAAAGTGATTGGTCTTACTAAGGGCGTCAGGGAAGGGGTGATCATCGTGGAGAAGAGGATAGTAGGGGGAGGGTTTAGTTCCGGTAAGGCGACGGAAGGCGGTCCAGAACTTGGACGAGTTTATAGGGAGGGTAGCATTTAAACGGGTGCATGTCTGTCGCCAGTCCCGGCGTTTCTTAGCTGCGAGCAAATTTCGAATGTGTCGCTGTAGTTGCCGGTGGCGTCGTAGGGTGTCCGGGTCACGCGTGCGGAGGAAGGCACGGTAGAGACGACGGGATTCATGGAGGAGGAGGACGGCCTGTGGTGGTAAGGTAGGACGGTGGGGGTGGATGGCAACAGTAGGGACGTGGGCCTCCACGGCCTCAGACAAGGTCTGCTGGAGAAAGGAGGCGGCATGGGTGACATCATTGGGACGGCGGTAGGCGAGAGGGTGGCTATCGACCTGAGTGGAGAGGGTATCCCGGTAGGCATTCCAGTTGGCACGGGAATAGTCATGGATGTACTTAGCGGGAGGGTCATGACGAGGGTCGGGGCGGGGGCGACGGCCGTCTGAAACGGTGAGGAGGACAGGGAGATGGTCGCTACCAATAGGCTCCAGGACATCCACCGTAATGCGACCAAGGAGGTTGGGGGAGGAGAGAATAACATCGGGAGTGGAGTTGGATTCGGGACGGGTGTGCTGGGGGATGGGGATGAGGTCGCCTTGAAGGGAGGAGAGGAACCGATGCCACCGCCGTAACTGGGCAGCGGAGCGACTATGGATGTTGAGGTCGGCGGCGATCACATAGGAGGAGAAGGTACGGTCGATGTGGGAGAGGAAGTCGAAAGGAAGAGGGGCGTTGGGGCGGACATAGATGGTGGCACAGGTAATGGTAAGGCCGGGGAAGAAGAGACTAAGGATCAGGTGTTCGGTGGGGTCGGGAAGGAGAGGTTGGAGCCGAACGGGGATCTGGCGGTGGTGGCCAATGGCAACTCCGCCACGCGCAACAGGGAGGGGATTATCGGAGCGGTGGAGGAGATAGGGGGAGGTGTGGATGGAGTGGTGGGGTTGGAGGAAGGTTTCATTGAGGAGGAAGGCATCCACACGGTGGGTAGCAAGGGTGGGCAGGAAGAGGTTCTTGTTGGCGGGAAGGGAGCGGATATTGTTGAAAAGGATACGATTCTGTCGCGCCATGATAAGGACTTATACGAGGGTGTCAAGGCGGGAGAAGGTGAAATGGGCCTGGTTATTGGAAAAGGTGGCGTACATTTTAAGGTGGAATATGGAACGGGCAGCGAGGGAGATCTGTTGTAAGGTGTGGGGGCGCTGAAAGGGATGGACGTTTTGGAGGACAATGGTGAGGAACCTGATGATGTCCTCAGCAGTGGGGGGGGGGGACGAAGGGAATTGCCAGGAGGGGTGGGGGCGTTCAGGGGACGGACAGGTACGGTGAGTTCAGGAGTGGTGGGAGGGGGTCGGGCTTTACACTTTTGGGAGTAGGTGGGGTGGGGGAGGCTGCAGGTATTACAGGAGGGAGGGGATTGGAGGTTGGGGCACTGCCGGAGGAAGTGCGCTTGCCGACAATGCGGGCAGGTGGGGGCCTCGCGGCACTCTGCTGTTGGATGTGCATTGTAGCGCAGACATCTCTGGCAGCGCAGGGATTGAGGGGGGGAACGGGAGGGGTCGACCTTGTACCGCTGTTTGAAGAGGAGGGCACCCGCCTTCAGGAGACGGTCAATGGAGGGGGCGTCCTCAGAGAAAACCCGCATAAGGCGGGTGGGGCCGGTCGCGTTGAAAATGTGGCGGCCTGCCCGCACCTCCAGGGTGAGATGGGCCTTCAGCTCCGCCAGCACCTCCTCCTCCGTGATCGACGGGCTAAGCTGAGTGATCACGGCGGTGAGGGTCGGCGGGCGACGCGGGGGTTGGGGTTGGCGGGTAGGAGATGGGGAGGGAGCAGGGGTGAGGGATGCGTGAGGACCAAAACGGGTGATGGGGAGGCGGGAGAGGATGTCAGTATGGAGGGTTGGGCTGGGGGAGGAGATAAGAACAGAATCCCGTCTGGGAGTAAGGAGAGAGATGGGGGCGCCAGGGAAATGTTGGCGGAGGAGGAGCTAGAGATTCCGGGCCTCGAGGAAGGAAGGATCGGGACGGGACAGGAGATATTTGTAGAGACCGGGTGGGGAGGAGGAGGAGGAGGAGGGAGCGGGGTGTGGTGGGGAGACGTCCATGGCATTTTGGGGTGGGGATGGGGGGCGGGGTGGAGCCTTTTTAGGAGCAGAGGAAGTGGAGGCGCCACTAGGGCGTTTGACAGCGGCAGATGGGCGGGTGGTGATATGAGGGACGGGAACGATGGGGAGGTGATGGGAAGGGACAGGTCCCGGCACGGACACAGCAGTCGGCGCCGGAGATAGTGACTGTGACGGTGCAGGCGAATGTGGCAGTGATGGTGATGGCGACGATGATGACGGTGGTGGCGGTGGCGGTGGCGGCGGTGATGGCGATGGCGACGGGGAGAGCTGGGCGTGGGCAGTGGCCCGACGGGCCACCACCCTAGCCGGAGCTGCAGTGACAGGCTGGGGGAGTGGGGGGAAAGGATCAGAACGAGGGGAAGAAGCGGGAGAGGGGGCGACAAAGAGCGAAGGCGAAGGGATAGAGAGGAGGGGAGGGATGGAAGGAGGGGGGTGGGACTGGGCACACCAAGTGATAGTGGTGGAGGCGGCGGAAGGGGACGTATACACGATGGCGGTGGTGGTAGTAGTGACGGTGGTGGTGGGGGCGGACATGACGACAAGAAGAAGAAAGAAAAAAACACAGCACTAAAAGGACAGGACACACACTGGGAGACGACGGACGGCGACGACGACGGCGACGGACGGCGACGGCGACGGCGACGGCGACGGCGAGAGGCAGGGACGCTGCTGCCGCGGACGGGGCCGGGGCGGCGGCTGCTGCTGCTGACTGGACTGCTGCTGCCACCGGAGGGCTGGCTGGCTGCGGGACCACTGCTGCAGGCCGGGACCGGGACCGGGACCGGGAACTGCTGCTGCTGCTGCTGCTGCTGCTGCTGCTGGCTGGCTGGCACCTGGAACCCCTAGCACTTCGATGAGCGCGAAGAGTGCACTATCGAAGGGCGGTAACCTTTCGGTGTACCGCCGGAGATGCTGAACATTCGATATATGTCTTTCTCATTTTTAACCAACATGTCACCACAAATATTACTGAGTATGAAAAATTATCTTTGCAAATAAAAAAGAGTCACGGATGAGTTTACCACCTTTGTTAAGAATCTAAACATATTCAATTGCAGTAGATAAGGAGATTTTTGTTATTTCCAACCATTTCCTGTTAAGCTTCTTATTTCGACATCGAATAATCGGCCGTCGATTGAAGGCCCTGTTGCTTGGCGTTGCCGACAGATGTCAGCGCGGCGCGCTGCCGGGAAAAACATGGCGAGCCTTTCAGGCTCCATCCCTTGTCGCCGTCTGCTCTGCAGTGCCTGTATAGCGGAACAAACACAAACTAATTGCAGTGAACACTAGCATTATTCTATGGAAGGGTGAATGCAAATGCTCTGCTGGTAAACCTAAAATATTTTCTTGACGTTCTGTTAAAATTTATTAAGTGAACGTATGGCCTTCTTGAATACAGTGCAATAAATGCACATAAATGAATACATAACTCAGTTTATTGTAAGCCCCTCCCATCTCCCAACTGATTCCTCGCAAGGACTCGGTCCTCATAAAATCCCCCAATGCTTCCTTCCACACCGACCTCCTCTCCCGCATCCCTCGTATCCAATTTGGCCAACGTGCAACCCTCACCCCCTACCACACCCCATCCTCTCCCCGTCAGCCTCAACCTCCCCGACGTCCGCCGACCTTCACCGCTGTGATCACGAAGCTTAGCCCCGTGATCACGGAGGATGAGGTGTTGGCGGAACTCAACTCCTGGCCCGACATCGAAATCCGCTCGGCCCGTCGCATCTTCAATGATGCCGGGCCGACTTTTCTCATGCGGATATTCACTGAATCCTCCTCCTCCATTGACCGCCTCCTCACCGAGGGAGCCCTCATCTACAATCAGCGCCATAAGGTGGACCCCTCCCGTTCCCCTGTCCAATCCTACCGCTGCCAACGCTGTCTCACCTACAATGACCACGTTACCTCTGCCTGCAAGAACCCCCCTACTTGTCCCCACTGCAAAGCCTCCCACTTCCTCAAGCATTGCCCCAACCTCACCTCTCCCCCCTCCTGCAACACTTGTAATGAACCACATCCTACCTACTCCTCGAAGTGTAAAGCGAAACCTCCACCAGTAACCCCTGAGCTCACCGTCCCTGTCCGTCCTGTTGATGACCCCATCCACCCCAACAACTCGCTCCGCCCTCCCCCTACTGCTGAGGACATCATCCGTTTCACCACCATTGTGCTCCAAAACATCCACCCCTTCCAGCGCTCCCACACTCTTTCCCAAATCGCCCTCGCTGCCCGTTCCATCTTCCATCTTACCACCTATGCCACTTACTCCCACAACCAGGCCCACTTCACCTTCACCCCCCTCACCACCCTCGTCTAACTCTCCACTCCCATGGTACAACAACCGTACCGTATCCTGTACCACAACATTCGCTCCCTGCCCACCCACAAACTCCTCTTCCTCCACACCCTACGTCAGCACCGCGTGGATGCCTTCGTCCTCAATGAAACCTTCCTTCAGCCCCGTATCTCCGTCTCCACTGCCCCTTAGACCCTACATCGTACCGATAACCCGTACCCTCTGGCACGTGGCGGAGTTGCTATAGGCCACCTCAAGCACCTCCCTGTCCGGCCCCAACCTCTCCTTAACAATCCTGCCGAGCATCTCACCCTCAGCCTCTTCTTCCCCGTCCTTACCATCATCTGTGCCACCATTTATGTCCGCCCTCGCACCCCCATCCCGTATGATTTCCTGGCCCACATTGACCGCACCTTCTCCACCTACGTGATTGCCGCCGACCTCAATATCCACAGCCGCGATCCTGCCGACCTCCGGCGGTGGCATCAGTTTCTCACCACTCTCCAGGGAGACCTGGTTCCCCTGCCCCAGCACACCCGGCCCGAATCCAACACCACTCCTGATGTAGTCCTTGCCTCTCCCAACCTCCTTGGGCGCATCACCGCGGATGTCCTTGACCTCATTGGCAGTGACCATGCTCCTGTCCTCCTCACTATCTCTAACGGTCGCCATCCCCGCCACGCTCCTCGCCCTGACGTCCCTCCTAAACTTGTCCATGATTACTCCCGTGCCAACTGGGATGCCTACCGGGATTCCATTCACACCCAGGTTGACAGCCACGACCTTACCCTCCAGTCTCCTGATGACATCTCTCGCACTGGTGCCTTCCTGCACCAGACCTTGTCTGACGCCGTCGCCACCCATATCCCCACCAAAGCCGTCCACCCTCACCGCCCCGCCCTGCCTCCACAGGCCGTCCTTCTCCTTCGGGAGTCCCGCCGCCTCTACCGCTCTTTTCTCCGCACTCGTGACCGGGATACACTTACCCGCCACCGGCAATTACAGCGACACATCCGCAACCTGCTTGTTGTGAAGAAACGCCGAGCCTGGCGCCAGACATGTACCCACCTCAACACCACGCTCCCCATCAACTCTTCCAAGTATTGGTCTGCTTTCCACCGCCTTACTGGGAACCGCCCCACCCCCAGTACCCTCTCCTCCTTAATGACCGTCCCTTTCCTGACAACTTCAGTAAGGCCAACCACTTTGCCTCCCACCTCTCTGATGTTTTTTCCATCCCAGATGATCCCCACTTTGATTATTCCCTCTTCCCTGATGTCATGGACCGTACGAATACCTCTGTTCCTCCCCTTGCTCCTAGCTTCCAGTACTTGGGCCACACCCCACCATCTGCACTTAACACTCCCATCACTACACAGGACATCAGCCTCACACTCCGCACTAAACGCAACACTGCTCCCGGCCACGACTGCGTTACCTACCGCCACCTCAAACACTGCCCTCCCTCCTTCCTTTCCCTCCTTGCCGCCCTCTACAATGTCATCCTTGCCACTGGCTTCTATCCCGACCTGTGGAAAACCTCCCGTATCCTGATGTTCTCCAAACCCAATAAGCCTCCATCTGATGCCTCTTCCTATCGTCCTATCTGTCTCACGTCGGTGTTCAGCAAGCTCTTGGAATCCATCCTTTCCCGGCGCATCCATCTCCACCTCCACCAAAACCACCTCCTCCCAAACACCCAATGTGGCTTTCGACCTTCCTTCTCTGCTGATGACCAACTCCTCCGCCTCACTCATCTCCTCTCCCTCCAGCTTAACTCCCGTCGCTCCGCCATTTTTGTCTCACTTGACCTTGAAAAGGCCTACGACCGTGTCTGGCATCCCGGTCTCCTGTTTAAACTCCAAACCTACGCCCTTCCTATCAACTACATCCGTCTGGTGGCCTCCTTCCTCTCCCGCCGCCCCTCCTACGTTACCATCCATCATGCCAATTCCCGCACCTTCTACCCCTCTGCCGGTGTGCCCCAGGGCTCTGTCCTCTCCCCTCTCCTCTACCTCCTGTACACAGCAGATATGCCCCAGCCCCCTCCCTCCAGTGCACCTCTTGCAATATGCTGATGACACCGCATTCCTCGCCCTCGCTCCTACCCTCCAACGGTCCCAACGCCTTCTCCAGAATCACCTTGAACTTTTTGCTGCATGGTGTAACCAATGGCTCCTGAAACTCAATCCTCCAAGACCCAGGCAATCATCGTAGGTCGTACCACTCGCTCCTTCCGGCTCCTGGATTTCTCCCTTACTGTCTGCGCACGTCCTGTCCGTCTCACCCCCACCCTCACCTACCTTGGCCTCACCATTGACCGTCACCTCACCTGGACCCCTCATCTCCGATCCATCCAATCCAAAGCCCACACCCGCCTCCGCCTCCTCAAACTCCTCTCTGGCCGGACATGGGGGTTGCACCCCTCTACCATCCTCCACACCTACAAATCCTTAATCCGTCCCATCCTCTGTTATGCCAGTCCTGCCTGGATATCTGCCCCCCCCAAATTCTATCAGTCCCTCCAGATCCTTGAGCGTCATGCACTCCGCCTCGCCTTCCGTATCCGCCTCCCGTCCCCCACGCGGCTCCTCTATGATCTCATTCCTTTCCCCCATCTGCTCCTCTTCCTCGAACATATCCGCATCCTCTACACCTCCCGCCGTCTTGAACCCCCTCACCCCCTGGTTGCTCCTCTCCTCTCCCATCCTCGCCCCCTGCCCCGTCTTCACCGTTGTGTCCCCCCTACCCTCCATCTCTACACCCTCCATCTCCTTTCCCAAGGTGGCTTCCGTCAACTCCCCCTCCCGGATGATGCCCTCTCTCCCTCCATTTATCCTTCCTATCAACTCTGATCCTCACTCCCCCTCCTTTCCTCTGTCCTTTCCCTGGGCTCCCTCTCCCCCCCCTTCCGTCCTGTTTCCTCCCCACTACACCTCTCCCTACCTCCCTTCTCCCCCCCAGTCCTTTTGTATTCCCCTCCTCTGCCTACCCCCCTCCCTGTCGCGTCTGCCCCCCACCCCTCTTATGGGTCCTCATCCTCCATCAGCTCCTTTCCCGGTTCCCCCCCCCCTTCGCTTTTACTCTCCTTTCCCCCCCTTTTTGTTTTCCCATCTCCTGTTCAGTTTCCCCCCACCTGCTCTCGACTGTGGTGTCACCTTTGCCGACTTTTTCGTGCTGTGTTCTAGTGACTATTCAGTGTTGTGTTGCGAACAGAAACCATGCTGTCGCTGGGTGTGCGTTTTATATACTTTGCGAACAGAATCCAGACTGTCGCCGTGTTTTTTTTAATTGTCTATTGTTTCCCCTGTCTGCTCCGTATGTATTTTTATTCGCTTCATCATCCCTCTGTTGTTTGTTTTCATTTCCCCATTTTCTTTTCACCTTGTTACTCAATGAGTCCCCGATTTTATCGCCTGTTTTTTATTATTATTTGTTCTCCTGCTCTTTGTCAGAAAACCTGTAGGCTGCAGAGCGGCGTCCTAAGCTGCTGCCAGCCCGCCCCCTTGGGGGGGGAATTGAAATTCAATAAAGGAAAAAAAAAAAAAAAAATTGTAAGCCCCCTTCGGGGGGAATATAAATTCAATAAATGAAAAAAAAAAATTTATTGTAATATGCATCAGAGGGTTGGATCCCCTCAGTCGACGACGTCAGGTTGCAACGCCTGGGCTACTCTCAGGTTGTAATCTCCGTCTTCGGCGGTTGTGTCTGTCTATCTGTCTGTCTGATTGCCTGCCTGCCTGCCCGTTGCTTCCTGCTGTCGCTGTTCGTCCGTCTGTCCGCCTGCCTGCTCGCTGTCCGCCGCCGCCGCTGCTGCCTGCTGTCCGTCCGTCCGTCCGTCTGCCTGTTCGCCGCCGTCTGCTGTCCGTCCGTCCCTCTGTTCGTCGCCGCCGCCAGCCGGTGCCCACCGCCGCCGGTGCCCGCCGCCGCCGCCGCCAGCCGGTGCCAGCCGCCGCCGCCGCCGCCGAAGCCAGCCGGTGCCCGCCGCCAGCCGGTGCCCGCCGCCAGCCGGTGCCCGCCGCCGCCGCCGCCGCCGCCGTTGCCGCCTGGTCGCCGCCGTCGCCGCCGTCCTGACCGTGGTCTACAGCCGTCTTCGTCTTCATCCGTCTTCGTCTTTGTCTGTCCCCAGTTTCTGTCCTTTCCTCTTCGTTCTGTTCGTTATTGTTTCTCTCTACCGTCATGTCCGCCCCCACCACCGCTGCCACCGCTACCACCACCGCCATAGTTTATACTTCCCCTTCCGCCGCCTCCACCACTATAACTTGGTGTGCCCAGTCCCACCCCCATCCTTCCATCCCACCTCTCCTCACTCTCCCTTCACCCTCTATCTTTGTCGCCCCCTTTCCCGCTTCTTCCTCTCGCTCCTCTCGTTCTGATCCTTTCCCCCCACTCCCCCAGCCTGTCACTGCAGCTCCGGCTCGGGTGGTGGCCCGTCGGGCCACTGTCCACGCCCAGCTCTCCCCGTCACCTTCGCCATCACCGCCGCCACTGCCACTGCCACTGCCACCGTCATCGTCATCGTCGCCTTCGCCTTCGCCTTCACCGTCACCGTCACCATCTCCGGCGCCGACTCCGGCCCCGGGACCTGCCCCTCCCCGCCACATTCCCGTTGTTCCCATCCCCCACACCTCCTCCACCGCCGTCAAGCGCCCCAGTGGCACACCTGCTTCCTCTGCTTCCAAAAAGGCTCCGCCTCGTCCTCCTTCCCCCACCCATGATGCCATGGATGTCTCCCCGCCTGTCCCTGCCCCCTCATCCTCCTCCTCTACCCCCTCCTCCTACCGCTACCTCCTCTCCCGTCCTGATCCCTCTCTCCTTGAAGCCCGGAAACTCACCCTCTTCCTTCGCCAGCATTGACCTGGTGCCCCCATCTCCCTCCTCACTCCTCGCCGTGATTCGGTCCTCATCTCCTCCCCCAGCCCAACCCTCCACACATACCTCCTTTCCCGCATCCCTGTCACCCGCTTTGGCCCTCATGCCTCTCTCACCCCTGCTCCTTCACCACCTCCCTCCCGCCAACCCCAACCTCCGCGTCGCCCGCCAACTCTCACCGCCGTGATCACTCGGCTTAGTCCAGTGATCACGGAGGAGGAGATGTTGGCGGAGCTCAAGGCGCATCCCCATTTAGAGGTGCGTGCGGTTCGCCGCATACATAATGCTGCCGGCCCCACCCGCCTTATGCGGGTTTTTTCTGAGCACGCCCCCTCCATTGACCGTCTCCTGAAGGAGGGTGCCCTCCTTTTTAACCAGCGGTACAAGGTCGACCCCTCCCGTTCCCCTCCTCAATCCCTGCACTGCCAGAGGTGTCTGCACTATAACGCGCACCCCAAAGCTGAGTGCCGCGAGGCCCCCACCTGCCCGCATTGTCGGCAAGCGCACTTCCTCAGGCAGTGCCCTAACCTCCAATCCCCTCCTTCCTGCAATACCTGCAATCTCCCCCATCCCACCTACTCCCAAAAATGTAAAGCCCAACCCCCTCCAACCACTCCTGAACTCACCGTCCCTGTCCGTCCCCTGGACGCCCCCACCCCTCCTGGCAATTCCCTTCGTCCCCCCCCCCCCCCGCCACTGAGGACATCATCAGGTTCCTTACCATCGTCCTCCAGAATGTTCATCCCTTTCAGCGCCCCCACACCCTACAGCAGATCTCCCTTGCCGCCCGTTCCATATTCCAACTCAAGATGTACGCCACCTACTCCAACAACCAGGCCCATTTCACCTTCTCCCACCTTGACACCCACGTCTAAATCCCGATCATATCCTTTTCAACAACATCCGCTCTCTACCCGCCAACAGGAACCTCTTCCTGCACACCCTTGCCACCCACCGCGTGGATGCCTTTCTCCTTAATGAAACCTTCCTCCAACCCCATCACACCATTCACACTTCGCCCTACCTCCTCCACCGCTCCGATAATCTCCTCCCAATTGCGCGTGGCGGAGTTGCCATTGGCTACCACCGCCAGATCCCCGTTCGGCTCCAACCTCTCCTTCCCGACCCCACCGAACACCTGATCCTTAGTCTCTTCTTCCCCGGCCTTACCGTTACCTGCGCCACCATCTATGTCCGCCCCAACGCTCCTATTCCCTTCGCCTTCCTCTCCCACGTCGATCGTACCTTTACCTCCTACGTGATCGCCGCCGACCTCAACATCCATAGTCGTTCCGCCGCCCAGTTACGGCGGTGGCATCGGTTCCTCTCCTCCCTTCAAGGCGACCTCATTCCCATCCCCCAGCACACCCGTCCCGAATCCAACTCCACTCCTGATGTTATCCTGTCCTCCCCCAACCTCCTTGGCCGCATAACGGTGGATGTCCTGGAGCCTATTGGTAGCGACCATCTCCCTGTCCTCCTCACCATTTCAGACGGTCGTCGCCCTCGCCCCGACCCTCGTACGAATCCTCCCCCTAAGTATGTCCACGACTATTCCCGAGCCGACTGGAATGCCAACCGGGATACCCTTTCCACCCAGGTCGATAGAGACCCTCTAACCTACCACCACCCTGACGATGTCACCCATGCTGCCTCCTTTCTCCAGCAGACCTTGTCTGCGGCCGTGGAGGCCCACGTTCCTACTGTCGCCATCCACCCCCACCGTCCTACCTTACCCCCACAGGCCGTTCTCCTCCTCCGTGAATCCCGTCGTCTCTACCGTGCCTTCCTCCGCATGCGTTACCCGAACACATTACGACGCCATCGGCAACTCCAGCGACACGTTCGTAATTTGCTCGCGGCTAAGAAACGCCGGGACTGGCGACAGACATGCACCCGTTTAAATGCAACCCTACCAATCAACTCGTCCAAGTTCTGGTCGGCCTTCCGTCGCCTTACCGAAACTAAACCCTCCCCCTACTATCCTCTTCTCCACGATGATCACCCCTTCCCTGACACCCTTAGTAAGGCCAATCACTTTGCCTCCTACCTCTCTGATGTTTTCTCCATCCCCGACGATCCCCAGTTCGATTACTCCCTCTTCCCGGATATCTGCGATCGAACTGACACCTCTGTCCCTCCCCTCGCTCCTGGATCCAGTACTTGGACAACATTACACACACAGAAGTCAATGCCCCTATCACTACACAGGATCTCATTGATACACTCCGCACAAAACGCAACACCGCTCCTGGTCACGATCGTGCCACCTACCGTCACCTTCGTGAAGCTCCTGTCTCTTCCCTTTCCACCCTGGCCAGGCTCTACAATGTAGTCCTGTCCACCGGTTACTACCCCGACCTGTGGAAAACCTCTCGTATCCTCATGTTCCTTAAACCTGGCAAACCGCCGTCCGCCATCTCCTCCTACCGTCCCATCAGCCTTACCTTGGTCTTCAGCAAGGTCCTGGAATCTATCCTCACCCGCCGCATCCACCAGCATCTCCGCCAGCACCGCCTCCTTCCCGTCACCCGGTGTGGCTTTCGGCCATCCTTCTCTTCCGACGATCTTCTCCTTCACCTCACTCATCTCCTTTCTGAACAGCTTAATTCCCATCGCTCCGCAATCTTCCTCTCCCTTGACCTCGAACGCGCTTATGACCACGTCTGGCATTCCGGTCTCCTCTTCAAGCTCCAAACCTTTGCCCTTCCCATTAACTACGTCCGTCTGATCGATTCCTTACTCTCCCGCCTTCCTTCCTATATCACCATCCATAACACAGATTCCTACACCTTTTTCCCCTCCGCCGGTGTGCCCCAAGGCTCCGTCCTCTCCCCCATTCTGACCCTAGTCTACGGCCGTCTTCGTCTTCATCCGTCTTCGTCTTTGTCTGTCCCCAGTTTCTGTCCTTTCCTCTTCGTTCTGTTCGTTATTGTTTCTCTCTACCGTCATATCCGCCCCCACCACCGCTGCCACCGCTACCACCACCGCCATAGTTTATACTTCCCCTTCCGCCGCCTCCACCACTATAACTTGGTGTGCCCAGTCCCACCCCCCTCCTTCCATCCCACCTCTCCTCACTCTCCCTTCACCCTCTATCTTTGTCGCCCCCTCTCCCGCTTCTTCCTCTCGCTCCTCTCGTTCTGATCCTTTCCCCCCACTCCCCCAGCCTGTCACTGCAGCTCCGGCTTGGGTGGTGGCCCGTCGGGCCACTGTCCACGCCCAGCTCTCCCCGTCACCTTCGCCATCACCGCCGCCACTGCCACTGCCACCGTCATCGTCATCGTCGCCGTCGCCTTCGCCTTCACCGTCACCATCACCAGCGCCGACTCCGGCCCCGGGACCTGCCCCTCCCCGCCACATTCCCGTTGTTCCCATCCCCCACACCTCCTCCACCGCCGTCAAGCCCCCCAGTGGCACCCCTGCTTCCTCTGCTTCCAAAAAGGCTCCGCCTCGTCCTCCTTCCCCCACCCATGATGCCATGGATGTCTCCCCACCTGTCCCTGCCCCCTCATCCTCCTCCTCTACCCCCTCCTCCTACCGCTACCTCCTCTCCCGTCCTGATCCCTCTCTCCTTGAAGCCCGGAACCTCACCCTCTTCCTTCGCCAGCATTGTCCTGGTGCCCCCATCTCCCTCCTCACTCCTCGCCGTGATTCGGTCCTCATCTCCTCCCCCAGCCCAACCCTCCACACCTACCTCCTTTCCCGCATCCCTGTCACCTGCTTTGGCCCTCATGCCTCTCTCACCCCTGCTCCTTCACCACCTCCCTCCCGCCAACCCCAACCTCCGCGTCGCCCGCCAACTCTCACCGCCGTGATCACTCGGCTTAGTCCGTCGATCACGGAGGAGGAGGTGTTGGCGGAGCTCAAAGTGCATCCTCGTATGGAGGTGTGTGCGGTTCGCCGCATACATAACGCTGCCGGCCCCACCCGCCTTATGCGGGTTTTTTCTGAGCACGCCCCCTCCATTGACCGTCTCCTGAAGGAGGGTGCCCTCCTTTTTAACCAGCGGTACAAGGTCGACCCCTCCCGTTCCCCTCCTCAATCCCTGCGCTGCCAGAGGTGTTTGCGCTATAACGCGCACCCCACAACTGAGTTCCGCGAGGCCCCCACCTGCCCGCATTGTCGGCAAGCGCACTTCCTCAGGCAGTGCCCTAACCTCCAATCCCCTCCTTCCTGCAATACCTGCAATCTCCCCCATCCCACCTACTCCCAAAAGTGTAAAGCCCGACCCCCTATTGGTAGCGACCATCTCCCTGTCCTCCTCACCATTTCAGACAGTCGTCGCCCTCGCCCCGACCCTCGTACGAATCCTCCCCCTAAGTCTGTCCACGACTATTCCCGAGCCGACTGGAATGCCTACCGGGCTACCCTTTCCACCCAGGTCGTTAGCCACCCCTTCCCCTACCAACACCCTGACGATGTCACCCATGCCGCCTCCTTTCTCCAGCAGACCTTGTCTGAGGCCGTGGAGGCCCACGTCCCTAAGGTCGCCATCCACCCCCACCGTTCTACCTTACCCCCACAGGCTGTTCTTCTCCTCCGTGAATCCCGTCTTCTCTACCGTGCCTTCCTCCGCACGCGTGACCCGGACACACTACGACGCCACCGGCAACTCCAGCGACACATTCGTAATTTGCTCGCGGCTAAGAAATGCCAGGGCTGGCGACATACATGCACCCGTTTCAATGCTACCCTACCAATCAACTCGTCCAAGTTCTGGTCGGCCTTCCGTCGCCTTACCGGAACTAAACCCTCCCTCTATTATCCTCTTCTCCATGATGATCACCCTTTCCCTGACACCCTTAGTAAGGCCAATCACTTTGCCTCCTACCTCTCCGATGTCTTTTCCATCCCCGATGATCCCCAGTTCGATTACTCCCTCTTCCCGGATGTCCGCGATCGAACTGACACCTCCGTCCCTCCCCTCGCCCCAGGTTTCCAGTACTTGGACAACATTACACACACGGAACTCAATGCCCCTATCACTACACAGGATCTCATTGCTACACTCCGCACAAGACGCAACACCGCTCCTGGTCACGATCGTGTCACCTACCGTCACCTTCGTGAAGCTCCTGTCTCTTTCCTCTCCACCCTGGCCAGGCTCTACAATGTAGTCCTGTCCACCGGTTACTACCCCGACCTGTGGAAAACCTCCCGTATCCTCATGTTCCTTAAACCTGGCAAACCGCCGTCCGCCGTCTCCTCCTACCGTCCCATCTGCCTTACCTCGGTCTTCAGCCAGGTCCTGGAATCTATCCTCACCCGACGCATCCACCAGCATCTCCGCCAGCACGGCCTCCTTCCCGTTACCCAGTGTGGCTTTCGGCCATCCTTCTCTTCCGACGACCTTCTCCTTCACCTCACTCATCTCCTTTCTGACCAGCTTAATTCCCATCGCTCCGCAATCTTCCTCTCCCTGGACCTCGAACGTGCATATGACTGCGTATGGCATTCCGGTCTCCTCTTCAAACTCCAGACCTTCGCCCTTCCCATTAACTACGTCCGTCTGATCGGCTCCTTTCACTCCCGCCGTCCTTCCTATGTCACCATCCATAACACGGATTCCTACACCTTTTTCCCCTCCGCCGGTGTGCCCCAAGGCTCCGTCCTCTCCCCCCTCCTGTATCTTTTGTACACGGCGGACATGCCGCCGCCGTCACCCCCCGTCCACCTTCTCCAGTTTGCCGATGACACTGCCTTCCTTGCCCTTGCCCCCACCCTGCAACGCTCCCAACGCCTTCTCCAATCCCATCTTGACCGATTCACCGCTTGGTGTAACCAGTGGTTGCTCAAGGTCAGTCCTTCGAAAACCCAGGCGATCATTGTAGGCAAAACGACCCCTTCCTTCCGCCTCCTTGATTTCTATCTCACCGTCTATGGCCGTCCCATCGCCCTCACTCCCACCCTTAAGTACCTTGGCGTCACGCTCGACCGTCGCCTCTCCTGGACTCCCCATCTCCGTACAATCCAAGCCAAGGCACGTTTCCGACTCCGTCTCCTCAAGCTCCTTTCCGGCCGTATGTGGGGTCTGGACCCTTCCACAATCCTCCACACCTATAAATCCCTCATCCGCCCTATCCTTTGTTACGCCCATCCAGCCTGGATCTCTGCCCTCCCTACCTTTTATAAATCCCTCCAAATCCTGGAACGCCATGCTCTCCGCCTCGCCTATCGCATCCGTCTCCCCTCCCCCATGCGGATCCTGTATGATCTCATCCCCTTCCCCCACCTCCTCCTTTTCCTTGAAAAGATACGGATCCTGTACACCTCCCGTAAACTTGATCCTCCTCAACCGCTCGTATCCCAGATCCTCTCCCATCCCCGCCCGCTGCCGCACCTGTATTCCCACGTCCCGCCCGGTCTCCATCTCTCCACCCTCCTTACTCTCTCTCAAGGTGGCTTCCGCCAGCTCCCCCTCCCTGATGATGTCCTCCTCCCCTCCATCTACCCCTCCTATCAACTTTGACCCTGCCCCACCACCCACTTCCGGTGTCCTTTTTTTTAGGCACCCTCCCTCCCTCCCTTCTCTTCCCTTCCCTCCCCTTCTCTTTCCTTTTCCCCCGTCCCCTCCTTCCACCACTCTTCCCCCTGGGCTTCCCCTCCCCCTTCCTCCCTCCCGCCTTTCTCCCCTGCCCGTGGCATCTCTGCTCTCTCTTCTCCCTCTCCCACTCCCCTTCCTCCTCCTCCTCTCTTGGCAGGTCACCGGACTCGCACACGCATACTGAACATTCGCGCACCGGAGATCATCGCCATCAGTGTCTAGTGTGTGTGCTTCGTTTTGTGTTTCGTGCAGTTACAACTCAACTGTTCACATGTGCCGTCGCAGTTCTCCGTGTTTTGTGCACCATGTCAACAAGTGTTAGTGTTTTTTCGTCCAACGTGAACGGCTTCTTGTTTTTTGTTTTTTTGTAAATACTTTCTTTGCCCGCCATTTTTTGTATTTTCTGTGTCACCTATCTCATATTATTGTATCCCATAAGGCTGAAGAGCGGCGTATTAAACTGCTGCCAGCCCGCCTTGTATGAGGTGCTGAAAATTACAATAAAGGAAAAAAAAAATATTTTAATATGGGCTCCTGTGCGTCAAGAGGTGTGATTTTTATTGTGTACTGCCTTGAGGTTCGCCGTCAGTGTATATGTGCTACGCCTTTCTTTTTTTTTTTCCTTTTGTTGTAGTTTTAAACACCTATACAGGCGGGCTGTCAGCGGCATAGTACGCTGCTCTTCAGCCTTAAGTGGAACAATAAACATATATATACAATACAAAAAACGGCGGGCAAAAAATGGAGATACAAAAAAAAAAACAAGAAACAAGAAGCCGTTCACGTTGGATGAAAAAAAAAAAAAACACTAACACTTGGAGACACGGCGCACAAAACATGGAGAACGGCGACGGCACATGTGAACAGTTGAGTTGTAACTGCACGAAACACAAAACGATGCACACACACTAAACACTGATGGCGATGATCTCCGGCGTGCGAATGTTCACTGAGCGTGTACGAGTCCGGGGACCTGCCGAGAGAGGAGATGTTGGAGGAGGAGGGGGAAATGGGAGAGGGGAGAGCAGAGATGCCATGGGCAAAGGAGAGAGGGGGAGGGAGGAAGAGGGAGGGGAAGCCCGGGGGAGAGGGTAGGAGGGAGGGGGGAAAGGAAAGAGAAGGGAAGGGAAAGGGGGGGAGGGAGGGTGCCTAAAGGAAAGGACACAGGAGGTGGGGTGGAGGATCAAAGTTCATAGGAGGGGTAGATGCAGGGGTGGAGGACATCATCAGGGAGGGGGAGCTGGCGGAAGCCACCTTGGGAGAAGCCTGTGCTACGCCATCCATCGGTACCTTTTATGCTCCAGTCATACTGTGCCTTGTGTTCTTTTAACTGTCGCAGTGTATGGCTTTTTGTGTGTGCTACTTTTAAACAGTTTTTTATCTCCATTTTACAGTCACCCCGTTTTTTGTCTATGGCCTTCCATGATGTTCACCCTTTATATATATATATATATATATATATATATATATATATATATATATATATATATATATATATATATATATATATATAATGTTCACCATATTCTCTCCTTTGTTATTTTTAAATGTCTTCTATTGTTTGTTCTATGTTTTTCGGCTGAAGAGCAGCTCATATGCTGCTGCCAGCCCGCCCCGATGGGGAATTGAAATACAATAAAGAAAAAAAAATTGTAATATGGGCAAAAATCAAGTAAATTATGGTTAATTCCCCTTTGTCTTTCGCATTATACTCCACTCGTGGTTGATTATTTGACATATGGCCAATTGTATATGTTAGAATAGAAGTTCTTTATGATGTCTTGTTTTTGGAGGAATGGTAGAAATCGCCTTAGATGGTGCATGTTCGTCTGATTTATCATTACATGAGCCCAATTGAGCCTGATTTACAGGGCTTGGTGGAACTGCAGTTTGATCAGAAAGGTGGAATGTGTGCTCTTCTGCCACATCAATGAATGGCTTAACTTTAACACCACGAGTGTATTGTGAACAACACAATTGCACAAATTGTGTTACATAAAAGAGCTGTTAGTTTCTGTGTGAAGCCCTTCCTTTCCTTTCAACAGAAATATTAGTATTTCTATGGAATTTTGGCCACCACCCCTTAAAATGTGGAACCCCTTATGTTTTTGATATTTTCACTTAAAAATTCCTCTTTTTGCGGGATTCAGTTATTAATTCTGCATATTCTTTCAGAACATATATCCTATCCACCTTGCTAATTTTCCTTTTTGTCTGTTGATATGCCTATCATGTGCAAGGTAGGACTACCCTCCAGTTGGAAAGTAATGGGTGATGAACTGAAACCTTCCCTGTGCCACAAGCATTAAACAAACCTCACCATTGAATGGTTTTTATTTTGGCCTCCACAACAGTCAGAGAATGAGTGAAAGTCTTTAACATGTTGTTCACCATTTTCATTTATATAATTAAAAAGAAATGAACAGGCTTCATCAGGGCTTTTTTGTGCTGTTCCTTCATGATGCAGATAAAAACCTGGCTGTTCCACTTTGTAATAAAAGAATTACTGAAAGCTGCCACAAGTGAAATGTAAGTTGTCTTTGTATCTGAGGTAATTGCAAATTCTGTATTATATCAAACGAGAGGCCTGCAGTGGTAGAATCAGTGCCAGTTTTTGCTGTAACTGGGTGTAATTTCTTCTGCACTATTAACTCAGCTATGCTGGCCTTTTAGCATCATCATTCAGAGATGGGCTTTTCATATGTACCCAAGGCTTTTCACATGTACTGCTCGCAGACACTTGTGGCTGCCCAAATTGTAAATTAAAATGTCCATGCTTAATTTTCAGATAAAATTTATAATCAACTTGAATATCCAGTTTAAAAGTTTTGAACATCTGCCACATAATCTTCACATGTTTATGGTAAAGAAAATTCCATTCTTCATTGGCGTAATGTGCTTTCTGGATTGGAAATGATTTGATGTGATTTTTCATTTCCACTTCTTAAGCCACTGGTTTTGCACTGCCAGTATGTCATTTTCCCCTCTTGCAATACTCCAGCACCTGTGTTATTCTGAATTACGATACAATGTCCCTCTTAATAAACGGGTTATCTGGATTTGAGTCCGAGTATGGCACAAATTTTCATTGTCATTCCATCATACAGCTGATGGTTGTCCATATTCACAACTGTGAATACATTTCATGTTTTCCCCTCTTATCTCTTGGAGATTTACCTCCTTTCAACATATTGCCTTACTCGGCCATTGCTGACACCACCAACAATTTGGAAGGCTGTTTTCCAAAACTGAATCTTTTTTCAGACCTTGATAACCGATAAATGCATGATTGCAATTTTGGTTTCTTCCACCTAAATTCCTTATCACTTCTAGGCTTCTTCCTTGCCATTTGTTTTACTTCTATAAGGCTTTGAATGATTCCATCCTGTTCATTTTTTGTTCTATTGTGCTGCCCTCTGTTATCTTGTCATGCCTTTCATCTGACAAGTGGAAACAGAATGACATATTCAGCTGAACTTAATGTTCTACATTATAATGTTCACTGTGGTAGTTAAACTTTAATTCTGAAGTAATACTACATTTCAGGTTAGAACTCACATGCTGTTAGAACCATGACATTTTGGTTGAACTCTGTTCCCTCTCCAATTTATACAAGCTTCATTTTTCACTCTGCTCGCTTTATGGCTACATGTTTTGGGAGCTCCACTACATTCTTTCATTCTTCATCACTCCCTGACATTTGTCACTAACATTATGACTGTCTGACATTTTATCACCAATGACAATAGAGATTAATCAATGAGAATGAGGCAATAATGATTATTTGCCCTTCTTAAAATTGTGCTGACAATATAAAATTTTGTGTGAGCCCCAATCTTTTGTATGTGTGGGCATTCTCTTCAGTGAAAGTGATAACAATGACTGCATAACAATACAAAAAGTACCAGAACATATGGGATTTTTATACATCTTTATCAGGCTACATCCTTATAGCACAAAACCGTACCTAACTCAATGTTGTCAAAAAATAGATGTGTGTATTTTCTTAATATTCCCATTCATTTACAAAATAATTCAGTATTGCTTCTTGTGTTCTTACCTTACTCCTAAATCTTATCTGATCTTTCTTGAGGTCATGTTTTACTATCTATTCACTACTTCTGTATACAGTTCCTGATAGTATTTTGCAGCCATAAATACTCTGGATTTCGTATGTTGTTAGACATAAAATGGACAGATGGATCAGTGTAAGAGGCAAAGGGCATGAAAGTAGTTGTTATCTTTTGATAACTGGGTCAAGTTATTTACAATATTGTCCATGGGCAATTTTAAAGTCTTGATTACAGCTAGTTCTCTGCATTAAACACATACATTGAACCGGATGAAGGAAATACTTCTTCCTTCTCATCCATCTGGTAAGTCTCCCCAGACCCAGTGTTCTGGGTGGCTTTCCCAAACCCTACCCATCTCCTAAACCTGGTTCACGACATTCTTCCAGTTGTCTGGCGTTATTCATATGACAGCCTCATTTACCAGCCTCTCTGTGTCCCCAGTGTAAAGATTTTTTTTCGCTCCGCAACATCTACTTTTATTTGAGCCGAGATGAGTTCAGTTGCGTTGTAATATCAGTGGTACGGTGGAAGACAAATAACTTTGTAGCCGTGGTTATCTGCTAACGTATCAATCACATAATGCATCTTCTGTGGCTTGTATCATTTGACTACTTCCAGAAGTCTCGCTTTCCACATATTCTGTTTGAAGCCCGTTTTATTATCTTTCAACCAGCTGACTACTCTCCCTCTCCTTGCAGAAGCTGTTGGTGCCTTATCTAATTGTACAAAAGGTATGGCGCGTTTTCCATTACAAAAACACTACCAGAACTGACGTTTGGTAGCAAATGAGTAACAAACCAGTCTTTGAATGTATCTGAATTCATCTCCTAATGGTAGTTGAGAGATTTTATTGACTGAAACATCATTATAGCACTGGGCACAAAACTGTTCACAGAGCCAGCATGGCATATAATTAGTCGCCCTCCCTTACCAGTTGGTACACACATAGTTCCGTGGCGCGTGTCGTCTGTCGTGACAGAACGTGCGTGACACACATTGACCCACATTTCGAACATCCATATTACATTTTCCAGATTGACTGCTAGCAAATCCATGCTACAGTGTTTCCGCATTCCGTTAATACCTTTCGTACTGAGAACTTTTTCCAATGGAAGCAAAGTTTTTTTTTTTCAAAACTATGGAGAGACTTGTCGTTCTGCCTGCAAACAAACCACTGTCAAACAGTGATGCCATCAACTTTTTAAGTTTCGAATTCTCCTTCCTGCTGTAGTACGCGTATATGTGTTGCCTGATAGCACTTTCGACAAAGTTGTCTGTTTCAGTCACACGACATGATCTCTTCCTGGAGTTATCAGGCGTCACAATAACAGGGATCGCAGCTGAATTGGCAGCTTCTTCATCATTTGTAACTCTCTTCACTGCCGCTGCAGAGATGTGCAATGCTTCTGCCTTTCAGTCAACCAATTTTCTCACTGATAACAAAAGGCCCACCAATGACCCTTTCCCTTTCAAAGTAAACAAGCAATCTGTATATAAATTTGTGTGCTTAGAATTTCAGCATAGCTCCTTTCCCAAAAGCCATTTTCCCCTTATACACACTTTTGCACTTATACGGCAAGACTCACAGATGTAGCAGCATGCACACGTGTACACACAAACCTGAACGTAGCACGAGGCACAACTGAATGAAAGCTGTGGGCCGGCCAGCAGTACGGCAACACTGGGGCGTTGCCACGGTGATGTAAACAAAAGCTCATGATCCGATCGGCCGTCGCGGATGCGCGAAGCAAGTGCGCTGAGGCCGCGTCAACTGTCGGAGCTCTTCTCTCACCGTATGGAGTATAGCTGTGCATGGTGTGAACACTACACATTGTTTATCAAATTTGTATCTAGTTGGCCCATAAGGCAATTACATCACGCCAGTTGTGCATGCGCAGAAGCTCCTTAAAATTGCACAAGTGAAGGTGAGCTCGCGATCCTGATGCCAGTTTCCACCAAATCTAGAGGGTAATCCAGCACAGCGCGGTGTATTTCAGATTACTGCATATACATTACATTTTAACAGCATTCAGAAATAAGAGAAAACAATAAATCCAGAAGGTGTCAAAAGTTAGGGTGCTCCCAGGCTCTTGTGCTCTGACACAGCAGCTTCCACTGGTAACACTGTAATGGCTACTGCAGTGATCTACAAGTTATTATTATTTCTCTCCCCTCTCAGACGCCACATCTGGTCAAAGATGGAAAGTGTGGCGAAACTTGATCGAGCGTGACTTCCTGTTAACTGTACGGTATATGTTATATTGCATTTAGGAACTTTCGGGTAATTGAACATGTATCAATAATTACGGATTTCTGTAGTTGTATATATAAGTTTGGATGTAGCTGTATTGCATTGATGTACTGGTGGATATTGTGTGGTATGACTCCTGTAGTTGATAGTATAATTGGTATAATGTCAACTTTATCCTGATGTCACATGTCCTTGACTTCCTCAGCCAGTTGGATGTATTTTTCAATTTTTTCTCCTGTTTTCTTTCGTATATTTTTTGTATTGGGTATGGATATTTCGATTAGTTGTTAATTTCTTCTTTTTATTGGTGAGTATGATGTCAGGTTTGTTATGTGGTGGTGTTATATCTGTTATAATGGTTCTATTCCAGTATAATTTGTATTCATCATTCTCCAGTACATTTTGTGGTACATACTTGTATGGGGGAACGTGTTGTTTTATAAGTTTATGTTGTAAGGCAAGCTGTTGGTGTATTATTTTTGCTACATTGTCATGTCTTGTGGGGTATTCTGTATTTGCTAGTATTGTACATCCGCTTGTAATGTGATCTACTGTTTCTATTTGTTGTTTTCAAAGTCTGCATTTATCTGTTTTGGTATTAGGATCTTTAATAATATGCTTGCTGTAATATCTGGTGTTTATTGTTTGATCCTGTATTGCAATCATGAATCCTTCCATCTCACTGTATATATTGCCTTTTCTTAGCCATGTGTTGGATGCGTCTTGATCGATGTGTGGCTGTGTTAGATGATACGAGTGCATGCCATGTAGTGTTTTCTTATTCCAATTTACTTTCTTCGTAACTGTTGATGTTATGTGATCTTAAGGGTTGTAGAAGTGGTTATGAAATTGCAATGGTGTAGCCGATGTATTTATATGAGTGATTGCATTGTGTATTTTGCTAGTTTCTGCTCATTCTATACAGAATTTTCTTAAATTGTCTACCTGTCCATAATGTAGGTTTTTTATGTCGATAAATCCCCTTCCTCCTTCCTTTCTGCTTAATGTGAATCTTTCTGTTGCTGAATGTATGTGATGTATTCTATATTTTTGCTATTGTGATCGTGTAAGTGTATTGAGTGCTTCTAGGTCTGTGTTACTCCATTTCACTACTCCAAATGTGTAGGTCAATAAAGGTATAGCATAAGTATTTATAGCTTTTGTCTTGTTTCTTGCTGTCAATTCTGTTATCAATATTTATGTTAGTCTTTGTCTATATTTTTCTTTTAGTTCTTCTTTAATATTTGTATTATCTATTCCTATTTTTTGTCTGTATCCTAGATATTTATAGGCATCTGTTTTTTCCATCGCTTCTATGCAGTCGCTGTGGTTATCCAATACGTAATATTCCTGTTTAGTGTGTTTTCCCTTGACTATACTATTTTTCTTACATTTGTCTGTTCCAAAACCCATATTTAGATCATTGCTGAATACATCTGTTATCTTTAGTAATTGGTTGAGTTGTTGATTTGTTGCTGCCAGTAGTTTTAGATCATCCATGTATAGCAAATGTATGGTTTTATGTGGGTATGTCCCAGTAACATTGTATCCATAATTTATATTATTTAGCATGTTGGCTAGTGGGTTCAGAGCAAGGTAGAACCAGAAAGGACTCAATGAGTCTCCTTGGTATATTCCACGCTTAATCTGTATTGGCTGTGATGTGATATTATTTGAATTTGTTTGGATATTAAGTGTGGTTTTCCAGTTTTTCATTACTATGTTTAGGAACTGTATCAATTTAGGATCTACTTTGTATATTTCCAATATTTGTAGTAACCATGAGTGGGGTACACTATCAAAATCTTTTTGGTATTCAATATATGCGTAGTGTAGCGACCTTTGTTTAGTTTTAGCTTGATATGTCACCTCTGCATCTATTATCAGTTGCTCTTTACATCCTCGTGCTCCTTTGCAACAGCCTTTTTGTTCTTCATTTATAATTTTGTTCTGTGTTGTATATGTCATTAATTTCTGTGTAATGACTGAAGTTAATATTTTGTATACTGTTGGTAGGCATGTTATAAGGTGATATTTAGCTGGATTTGCTGTGTCTGCTTGATCTTTAGGTTTCAGATAAGTTATTCCATGCATAAGTGTATCAGGAAATGTGTATGGGTCTGCAATGTAACTGTTAAATAATTTATATCTAAAAACAAAGATGATGTGACTTACCGAACAAAAGTGCTGGCAGGTCGATAGACTCACAAACAAACACAAACACACACACAAAATTCAAGCTTTCGCAACAAACTGTTGCCTCATCAGGAAAGAGGGAAGGAGAGGGAAAGACGAAAGGATGTGGGTTTTAAGGGAGAGGGTAAGGAGTCATTCCAATCCCGGGAGCGGAAAGACTTACCTTAGGGGGAAAAAAGGATGGGTATACACTCGCGCGCACACACACACACATATCCATCCACACATATACAGACACAAGCAGACATATTCAAAGACAAAGAGTTTGGGCAGAGATGTCAGTCGAGGTGGAAGTGTAGAGGCAAAGATGTTGTTGAATGACAGGTGAGGTATCAGCGGCGGCAAATTGAAATTAGCAGAGATTGAGGCCTGGCGGATAACGATAAGAGAGGATATACTGAAGGGCAAGTTCCCATCTCCGGAGTTCTGACAGGTTGGTGTTAGTGGGAAGTATCCAGATAACTTGGACGGTGTAACACTGTGCCAAGATGTGCTGGCCGTGCACCGAGGCATGTTTAGCCACAGAGTGATCCTCATTACCAACAAACACTGTCTGCCTGTGTCCGTTCATGCGAATGGACAGTTTGTTGCTGGTCATTCCCACATAGAAAGCTTCACAGTGTAGGCAGGTCAGTTGGTAAATCACGTGGGTGCTTTCACACGTGGCTCTGCCTTTGATTGTGTACACCCTCCAGGTTACAGGACTGGAGTAGGTGGTGGTAGAAGGGTGCATGGGACAGGTTTTACACTGGGGGTGGTTACAAGGGTAAGAGCCAGAGGGTAGGGAAGGTGGTTTGGGGATTTCATAGGGATGAACTAAGAGGTTACGAAGGTTAGGTGGACGGCGTAAAGACACTCTAGGTGGAGTGGGGAGGATTTCATGAAGGATGGATCTCATTTTAGGGCAGGATTTGAGGAAGTCGTATCCCTGCTGGAGAGCCACATTCAGAGTCTGATCCAGTCCCGGAAAGTATCCTGTCACAAGTGGGGCACTTTTGTGGTTCTTCTGTGGGAGGTTCTGGTATGGTCCAACTCCCCAAGACACTATCCAAATTGAACCCTGCCTGGAACAGTTCTGTCCTCCGTCACAGCGGGACCCACCTCCTCTTCCTCAAAATCACCCTCTCCAAACCTTCCAGGAATTTCTGACTTCCAGCCTTGCCTCTCAATCCTTCTTTTCCAGTGGCTTTCCAATTGTGAGTAGAATTAATTGCTTGGTTGACTTCATGTTGCAAAATTATCACTTCAGAATTTGTCGTATCATCTTGTATGTATTTGTATCTGCTTGTATCCACCATGCATGCCTGTTATGTTGTACCGGGTTTGACCATATGTTGCTCCAGAAGTGTTCCATGTCTGTTATGTTTGGTGGATTGTCTATTTTAATGTGTGTGTTATCTATTGTCTGGTAAAATTTCTTTTGGTTTGTGTTGAATGTTTGGTTTTATTTCCTTCTATTTTCACTTTTTTTGTATCTTCTAAGTCGTTTGGCCAATGTTTGTAATTTCTGCTTCTTTTCATCTAATTGCTCTATCGCTTCTTGTTGTGAGATTGTACCTAACCTTTTTCGTTTTTTGTCTGACATTTCATTTCTTATAAATTGTGTTAGCTGTCCGATGTCTTTTCTCAGTTTTTCTATTCTGATCTGTAGCCTGTGTTGCCATGCTGGTTTTGTGGGTTTCTTCTGTGTCTTGGTTGGTTCTGATCTCTGCCTAGTGTGTATATTTAGTGTAGTGAGTGCTCTTATACAAATCAGAAGTTGTAACTCTTCCATAGTTGTATTTTCATTTATTTTGTTGTGTATGATTGTGTTGATAGTTGTTATTGTTGTTTCGACTTGTGGGTTATTTGGTGGTCCATGCACGAATGGTCTAATGTCTGTATTTGTGTCTTTGTATTCTGTATATGTCAGCTATAATTTTTCTTCTATATCTAACATGTGTGTCACTTCATGTTCTATTTGTGCTTGTTCTGGTAGCTGTCTTAAGATTTCGTTTTCCTCTGATTGTTTAATTGATGCGTGGTGTTCTTTGTTTGTTTGCTCTGGGATGTATGAGTCCATTACTGTATTTTCTTCTTCTTCTTCTGATTGCACATTATTTTATTCCAGTATTTGTTGTACTTGTTGTTTGATGTTTTCTAATTCTAACTGGGGTATCCTGTTATTTTTGATTATTACACGGATCTGATCAGCTAGTCGTTGTTCTGTTAAAAATTTTAATTCTGGGTATCTGGTAATAAATGTTGTGTATACTTGTGATCTGTATCCAGTTGTGTTGGTTCCTAAGTTTGTTGCTTGGTAATAACAGAACATGAGGTGTCTGTTAACTTCATCTGACCATCTCATCCTCTGTCTGTTTTCCTTCTAGAGTGGTTGCAGGAAGCATATCCAGCAAAACACCTCTATTTGGATTTAAATCATTTTCCGTGTGGCTAGCAGTGTCATTACCATTGTGGACGGGCATAGGGTTCAAGCGTCGTTGACCACCATGACAGCGCTTGTCCGAGGCTTCATTAGTTCTGTCCTGAAACAACTAATCACACTAAAAGGGGGGTTAGCCCTATTAGTGGTTTGTTCCTTTCGTCGCCTTTTACAACTGGCAGAACATACCGGAGGCCTATTCTTTTCCCGGGCCTTTATTATTATTATTATTATTTAGTGAGAGTGCTCAGACATGAAGCATTGTCATGCTGAAGCCTTCTAATTTCTGCTAGTATGGAAGGTTGTCCAGCAATAAAATAATTTCCAAAGAGGAAGAACCACATTTTAACTGTGTTGGTTTTATATGAGGGCAAAGTGTGTGGAAGAAGTAAATGCCAGTAGGTAGGACAGTGCACATTTCTTGGTGCTGGCGAAGATTAGAGTCCTCCCTCGGGCATGGGTGTGTGCGTTTGTCCTTAGGATAATTTAGGTTAAGTAGTGTGTAAGCTTAGGGACTGATGACCTTAGCAGTTCAGTCCCATAAGATTTAACACACATCTGAACATTTTTTGAGAAACTCTGCATTCAAGATATACTCATTTGAAAGTAGATTTTTGATTATGATATAAATGAAACAAAAAGAACCTGAATAGACTTTGTGCATGACACAATGTGTAGTGCCTGAGAAGAAACCAGATGTAAAAAAAAAAATCAATAAAAATAAGCAGCACCCATATCTCACAGACTCACTAGTTCTTGGTTCAGTATAATACAAACAAGAACCAAATATTATTTATCTTTAATCATTTTATAAATAAAACTACTCAAATTTTTTTCTAAAATTAAGTTTGGCAATAATGTTTGTGATATAGGATGGAGGGGGAATTAGCTAACACCTTACACACTCAGGGGTAGGGACAATGACCTTATAATTGTTGCCACCACAGGCAAGAAGTAACATATACTTTATCGACTATAGCAGGTCATTTCCATATTTTTAATTTACATTGTTCATATTTACTGAAATTATTTTCCCGACCTTGATATAATCCTCGAGTGATTCGCATATGTGCCACTGCAGATTTCAGGAACTCTGCGTGATGCAGCTGTTGTTGAAATTCGAAATAAATGTTTTAGACCTGTGTAAATGTTTCCAGTTGTTGGCACGGAGCGTAAGTGCGAGTCTCTCTTCAGCCGAGGTCTCTAGTCTATAGCCACAGTCTTGATTTTAGTTTTCCTTTCAATACATGTTACCAAGCAGCGAAAATCATCCTCCGACATACATATCGAAGCACGCCTTATGAAGTTAGTGACTAGTGAACTGCCACCACATATCTGACGCTTCCACAACAATTCAGACCGAAATTTTTCTCTTCCTTCGCTGCTTTGTTTCCTGGATCAGCAACAGCGCAGTTGACATACACGACAATCCTGTCTAGATATCACTGTTTTATCGCAACTATTTCACTGTGGTGTGGTTCTATCGGGTATCTGTGTATGTAAGTTTAGTACCAAAGAAACAAAATCACAGACTTTGCTTTTGTTCGCTCTCTCAATACTCGTTTGGCAGTGCATTCTTTCGCTCGTCTAGTGTAAATGCTTGTTTGTAAGTACAAGCGAATTGTAGTGAACTGTTGTCTGGATTGCTCGTTCGCTTGTGCTTGCTGCGGTGCACAGTCACTACACAGCAGACGGTGACAGGAGAGACAAGACTACACCGACAGAGTAAGGGACATAGTTCACATAAGTTATGACATCCAGTTGAAGAGTCAATTGTAGTGTCTGATTCCAACCGTCGGCTTTGAACAGTGATGTCATATCTAAGGCAAAGATGCTACAATGAGGTAATCTTTGAAAGTAACTGATCAAAAAAGTAACTGATAAAAAAAAACAAATGTAGCATACTATAAAATTATGTACAATCACAGGTGATTAATTACTTAGCCAAGATTTATATCGGAAAGAACAGAAAAAGAGTAATATCCATGTCTGGAATAAATTAATATCGTAATTTATGTGAGTAAGAAAAGGACAGATAACCTTTAAATCTATTACAGTATAGCATGTGGTGAAGTCATTATACTATAAAACAGTGTTAATATATAATAATTATTGAATCTAAAAATTCTACTGTGGGAAAGTGGGAGTTTTTGTGCATGGAGAAACTAAAATGTAACACAATAACAGAAAATGAAATAAATGGTAACATATATGAAACATTACAAAAACTGTAGCAAGAAATGTGAAGAAACTGACACACAAATCCTGAAAGAGCTGTCGTTACACAAGTAATGAACAGTCACATAAAGTAACAAATGTTGGCATCAGTAAGTTGCATTAAACGATGTAGGTCAGTTCTATTTACCGATTCCAGTCATTTCATGGTTCATTATTTAGATAGTTTATCCAGCAGGTTTGTGCACTGGATAATAGGGTTTCACCATTAACAATTACTCTCTGAACTACTATGGGAACGTAACAAATATTGGAATCAGTAACCCCAATTGACCTAATTGGTTTATTCTATTTACCGATTCCAGTCCTTCCGCAGTTCGTTATTTATACAGTTTTAATAACACATATATACAGTGCAGTGTTATAGGACTTCTACATTTACTATTACTTTTTGCACTACTATGAAAAAGCTTGGAATCAGTACGGTACTTTCGTATTCCCTGGATCATTTGCACAACAAGTTGTAATGATGTGGAAAGAATCATTTTACGCTCAAGTAACAAATTTACAATATGCTGCTACATCCAGACTATTTACAGGGTGTTTTTATTATTTTTTAATTATAAAGAAGTTAATTACTAATTACTACCAACCACATTTTACACATTATTGGTACACAAACGGAAATACGGAACAGTTGTTATCGAGGAGAATCTTTTCAGCTGGTTTTCAAATTTAATTTTGCCGTGTGTCACATGTCTCTGATCAAAATTTTGATAGTAGTATTGTGCTTCACTTTTTGTGCAAAAGACAACCTCAAACATGGATAGTGGACATCATTTTTTTTTCTGGTATTGTAATTATGCACATCATTGCTCCTTTTGAATTGTAGTGGATTATATACAGCAAACTTAATGAGGGAGTTAACATATTGTGATGCAGTTGTCAGAATAACAAACTCCTGAAACAGATGTCTACAAGCTGACCATGGGTAAGCACCACTTTTCCGAGCAAAAAAGACTTTCTCAAAGATAAGTTACACCAGAACTTAATTCCACGTGACATTATTGAATGGAAGTATGGAAAATACGTTGTCTCTCCCCAATATCTGCGAGGTTTTCGAGTGCAAATGTGGCTGAATTAAGTTGTTTTAGGACTTACAAAAGCTTTTTATTTCCCTAGTAAGTATAATCAATATAGACATTAAGAAAATTTTGATGTTCCACCCTATGTATCATTTCCCCACGATTTGTTACAGTTATCATGGGTTGAGTACCCATAAGAGGGCAGAATTGCATAATTTGTGCCTTTTGAAATTGAGAGCGAGACCATGTGAAGAAAACAGTCAATGATATGTTTAAGAAGATTGTTTCTCACTTCTTCTCCTGCTGTATACATGCTTGGATTGATTGCAAAACTAGTGTCATCTACAAAAGGAACTAACTCTGCTTGTTGTGTGTTAGATGAGTGATAATTTACGTTATGGCAGATCTATGATGGGACCTTGGGGAACCCTATATATGATTTCTCTCATTAGAAGAAACTATCCTGATTACATTGGTTGGTTTACTATGCATAACTTTTCACATTCTATTGGTTATGCATGATATTATCTGTTGGTTGGCTGTGCCATCAATTCCATAAAACCTCAGATCATCTACAAGAATGTTGTGATTTACACACTCAGATGTCTTAGATAGATCACGGAAAATAACAACTGGTGCTATTTTGTTATTTCACGTCACAAGTTTTCATGCTCATCATGGAGCATTGTGACTCCACAAACTGAGTGTCTCCATCCTGTTAGGCCCTGTTGAAGAAGTAGACCAGAGATTATCTTCTCCTCGGTCTCTTGCCCTCGATGTTCCCTTCCGAGATTATTTTCTCCACATCTTCTCACAGTATGGCCAAAGGGTGGGGAATTTTTTGATTGATACAAGAAGAAAGCCGTCTGGAGATATTCAGTTGCTCGACAACAAACATCTGTTCTTCTTTCCATCCATTTTATGTACAGTAATCTGTCAGCACCAAAGCTCAAATGCATCACTATGCTACACACAGGTGCATCTCTCATGTCTTTGGACAAAATGATGGGCAACTATTGATGCTCTAAAAATTAGTGAATGACAAATAATAAGAATTAACAGTGAGACATTAGCAAAATAAGATTAGCCATCATCTAAATTGGTGATGCTTGGGAAGCAGAAGCACCTCAAGAGGACAGTCGCAAATTGTATTCTTTCTTATGATAAAATATACAGTTTGTGTATTCGAGAAAGGAACAGCCAATGCATATAAAACTATCTGCTTCTCTTGTGGCAGCAGACCTGTTTCAGGGTAGTTAATCGTTATTGCCTCAATTTGTAAGAAAGTTAGGATTCCATTACATACCTGTTTGTGGCTGGATGTTATTAATGCAGCACCAAGATACTACAGCCTGGCACTGCCGTTTTCTGAGTGAATCAGTAGGGACGAATTTTTGCAAAATCATTTGGCTTGATGAAACGTGGGTAAAAGCGGGACACAGCTTTGGAAAAGGTTGTAAATATGATACCATCAGCAGCAGTGTTGCAGCTCAAACTGACATAGAGAAGTAAATAATTGTAGAGCGCACTGGAACTTCAGAAAGTTTCATTCCTAGTTGTCTGCTGTTATTAAGTTCGCAGAAGACCTCCAAAGAAGAGGTGAGGCACAGGACTTTTGTAAAATGGTTTTAGGATACTGTACTTAAAATCGTTACAAAATAAATCTGTGATCTTTATGGATTACTATTTATATTATTCAGTACACAAGGCAGAACACCCACAAAGACAGTGAGGGGGAAAAAACGACATTATTTGCTGTCTAGAGAAATGAAGCAAACCTGTTGACAGTAACTTGGAATGCTGGCACCTCCAACATAGTAGTTGCCCATTCACTTGTTGCCCATTCACTTGCCAGTCCATTCAACTGTGGACTGACTTTTCTGGGTGATGTCTAACTACTTATAGATGTAGGTAAGAATGAATTATTATTTAGAAAAGAACATAATGCAATGAAATATGGCTTGATTGGAATTAAGTTTTTTATGGCCTAAAGAGTCAACAGAATTCTGAATTACAATCAACTTTGCTGGCTAAAAATTTACAATAATGAACATTATTTTTCTTCTGCATTGTGAGCCTTGTCTTCTATATGAATGAGAAAAAGTGCAAATTGAAATGGATTACTTGAAATAATCATTATGTTGATTCATCAATGCTGTACATCTGGTGGTACAGAAAATTTAAGGTAAGAAAGTAGTTGAAGTCCAGAGTCTAACAGTGGCTCTGTCTAAATCTGCAATGGAAAACACTACTGTATAAAAACTTTATGGGCAGCGCCATGCAAATGTCAACATGTGGTCAGGATTCTGGTGTGGTAAGCATGAAGGGACCTTAGAAAACAAGTTACACATATCATCCCATGCAAAGATCACTGTCCAAGGAGATTGACACATTGTCAGAAAGGGTACACATTGCAGGTTTCCAGCACATACAGGTGTGTTACAGTACTGACTGGAAATTTACTGTAAGCTCATGTATAAGGGGCAGTGCACTGAATTTCTGTGAATGCCTTTTGGTGTATGGACCAAATGCAATGTCACGTCCATCTGCAGTGAAATTGTGCCAACAATTTGACCGAGGTCGAACAGACCTGGGCAATGCTGGTTGGTAACTCCAGGTCTTCCACTGTGCAATTTTCGGCAAGGGGGGGGGGGGGGGGGGGGGGAGAGCTTTTCCAATAGTGTCAACATTCATACAGCATGGTTCCATAGCCTAGGAGCAGATTTCTATTGTTGAGGAACTGAACGACTGTTCAATGTTCTGACCATTGTTTACAGAGACTTGGCGATTGTGCTGAAAAAAATAGTGCCACATATCTGTGTCACTTGGAAGTGTAATGCAGCATCCAGAAAAAGTTATTCTGCCTGCAATGATAAAGTTTACCATACAAAGAGTGGTTCAACAATTTGAGATTTATCACGTCACATTGTTCTGGGTCAGGTGAGCTTATAAAAGTATTTTTGAAACAAACTGCCATAGTTTGAATTTGTTGCCACATAATTTGCAAATCTCTTCAGTAAGTTGCTTCAGAGTTCATTGGTTTCTGGTGTGAATTTACTCCCTTTGTCAGAAAAGTTCCAGGACAGGTATTTTAAAAAATTGAAAATTACACTTACCATGTAATTATCTTAGCTCCTATCGAAATTAGTCCCCTTGGCTCTCTATACACAGTGGCCAACGTTTCTGGAGGTCTTGGAAGCAAGCAGGAAAATTTTCAACTGCAATTGCTGTAAGGTCATTTCTCACAGCCCGTTGGATGTCTGCAATATCCTGATGGAGCTTTCCTTTCAGTCACCCTTTCACTCATACAAGGAAAAAAACTGTGAGGTGAAAGGTCATGTGAATATGGTGGATGTGGGATGGCAATAACAGAATGTCTGCCCAGCTTTGGGGTACTGCATCGTCATGCAGTGAAAACCAGTACTGAGAATGTCACAAATTCAAGACTTCAGTGTAAAGAGTTTGGTTCACTGTTTGAACGGTAGGAGCTACTCGTGGCGAATAATCCTTATCAAAGAATGCGGTCAACATTTCCTATATTCTCAAAGGTTGTCATTTGACCTGTTGTTTTTAGGCTGGTAATCCAGGTCTCCACCACTCAGCACTTTGACGCTTGGTGTGAGGGCTATACTGGTAGCACCAACTTTCTTCCTCAGTAATAACCTTTGACAGAAATGAGGGATTGTCCAATTTTCAGAAGTAAAGCAGAACATAATGTTAATTCATTGCTCACAATCGGCATTCATTGTGTGACCATAACTAAAACCTAAACAGCATGTTGCTAAGCACAGTCCTGTCACTTAGTGATTTTGTATGGCAACCTGTCCAAGTTTATTTGAAGGACATACACATACCACGTCACATAAAAACAACATTTTTCAGTTTTGTAAACTTGGAAATAAAAAAAAAAGAAAAACATGTCCTGAAACTTTTTTGACAGAGGGAGTATTTTAACATAATTTATATATGTTACAGAGACTGATTATGAAAAAAACATGATAGATCCACAGCTACATCCTATTCTGCAGTCAGTGTGAAGTGATTGGCACAAAGTACTTCCTGTTGTAATTGGTACATCTTACAATTCCATTAGCTTGTATAAATATGTTTGTACTGTGTTTAAAATGCAAAGTGTTTATAGTAAAGTAAAAGGGTATGTTACATCCAGAGAAATTATGCTGTTCGAGCAATGACATTTCTACAGACTAATAGTATGCTGATTGGGAACATTCTTTAAAGGAATAAAATACAGGATGTACATGCAGTTTGGGAACACTTTGAATTATTTATTGCACAAGAACTAAATATTGTAGAGATGTCATACATATGGCACTTTGAAGCGGAAATCTGAAAGTGTGGGGTCCCCCCTCCCCCTCCCCCCTCCCCCTCCCCCCCCCCCCCCCTCCCAAAACATTCGATGTGTGAACCATGAGTGATCTGGCAGGTGTCAATACGGTAATCAAATTCCTGCCATACCCGTCTGAGCATTGCATTGTCGACTGTGGCAGTCGCTTCCCGTATTCTCTCCCGGAGCTCTCCTACATCACGTGGTAGAGGCGGTACATGCACCACATCTTTGACATGTCCCCACCAAAAGAAGTCACACAGAGTGACATCTGGGGATCTGGAAGACCATTTCGAACTCCAACACACAGAAAGCTTGCTCTGCACCTGAAATCGACATGTTTGTGACTGGCACTGACTATCGGCAAATTACCAAACTACACTGTGGCGGTATAAGTGAAGAAAGAAAAAAAAAAACTTTCAGGGTTTTTCTTCAAAATGACATATGTATGATATCTGACAGTGTTTGGTTTTTGTGCAATAAATAACTGAAAGTGTTCCCGGACTTTATGTACCTCCTGTATTTATTTCAGTGGATTAGCTTCCACCTAACACAAAACATGACACTGCAAATTGCCACCAGTTAAACAAAAAACTAAACGAATGCACTTCTACCACGACTGACCTGACTACCTACATACAAGGTTTAAACATTACTGTCAGCTACTGACAAGTAACAGTATTTGCTATAAAGATGCACAAGTGGTGATATAACATAACAACAACTTTGATACAGGTGTAGGGAAGCATTTTCTGCGAAACACGGAAATCCACTCAAGTAAACATTAAGCTACCAATGCAAGATAAATAGTGAATATCTTGTACAACTGAGTCAGTAGCAGCATTGTTAAAAAAGGCAGAATTCCTGCTGATTCACTATATTTCATTTAGCGGGCATAATCACAGTGCATATTAAAAGATTTAGTAACAGTTCATCCCAATGTCTATGTTCCTGTAATTTCCTTGTTCCTTATTAAGCACTGTATTCAGCATTGAATAGTAGCTCTAGGAAGCTTTGGTCCTGATGCACCATATTGAATCTTCAGTATGTGGAGACTACTTCCTGCCATCTTTTCACTACTTTCAGATTGCAACTGCTGCCTCCATCTTCTTTGTACATTTCAGTGATGTGAAAATACAGCCCGTGTGATGACCATTAAATGCAGTTTAGTGGACACCTTTTGTGTAACAAATTAACAGTTATATTAACCAATAACAATAATAAAAACATGAGGAAGGAAGAATGGAGTAGGAGTCTATTGTTGAAGTGGTCTGCAGATTTACAGCACAGGTTACAAGTTATTATCTCAAAAAGTTTATTATTCTTTTCCCACATAACTAACACATTCTGTATACCATAGTTGTCACTATAATATTGCTAAATGCTCTCACTTATACACTAATATAAATTTTTTTCACTGAACACACATTCTCTTCAACACTTTTTGTTGCTGGAAGACATTTCTTCTATGCTATGGTAGTCATTGAAGGCATCACTAATTGATATCTTGACAGCCAAATGCATTTCATTCAGCATCTATCTATAGCCCTACTATTTGTTTTACACCTATTATGCAGTAATCTTTGTTTGTTTAGAAGTTTCTTTGCAGTGACTGTATATCATGGAGTTTCCCTAATGGCAGTAAATAGACAACCTTGACATAATTTACTTTTAGATATGCACTGTGAAGTGTTGGATGAAAGTTCAGCCTATTCCCCTGGCGTGTTTCACTCAGACTTCCATTTCTTCTTAAAATTCAAAGTTGCTCTTGTTCATCAGCATTTTTCACCTAACACAGAAGCAACTCCAGCTGTGGAAGAGTGCCTTGCAGCCCTTCCAATGGTACACTACAAAGATGAAATTTCACTGGATGAAATATGTTAATGTTAAAGAAGATTATGTTGAAAAACATTCTGGAAACATAAATGCACGTTTTTCAGTATGAGGCAGAGAACTTTCGAGACCTCCCTCCTATCTCCACTGATTTCATCTCTACTGATTACACTTATTACACATTTCAGTTAATTCTGAAGTTCATTATGAAGTGCACAGCAGAAGACACTGCCCACTCTACCACATATTTACGTTTCATCCTGCTCCATTACCTCATACAATTCTGTCTGTATTATGTCTGAAATGCAAAGTCTTTTTTGTGAGGTAAGGGAGATTGTTACACACAGAGAAATAATCCATTTTAAAAATGACATTCCTACAGCGTGATTACATCAAAACTATGGAAATGCTGGAAAGGCGTTATTTCAATGGATAAAAAGTGGTATTATTGGTTTGTCCAATGCATGATATCTTTATGTAATTACTGATGCAAGGGGATGGGAGATTGTCACCCCCAAGGAAGTTGCATCACAGGACTGCCATTTTTGAAAATACTGCAGTGAATGGAAAGAGTAATGACTCGAGAAATAAACTCTGGAATTTTGGTGTATGGAGTTATTAACTCCTTCTATGAAAGCAGGCAACACATGTTCATAATATTGAGGTATTAAGTGGTGTGATTGATTACTATTTGGAAAGCAAGTATTCATTTATTTGCATACCATTTATATATATATATTTCTTTTCACACATTTTGTAATTCTTCCATGAGGTCTTCCATGAGATCCTATAGCTCTGATATTTTGCTTTCATGGACTTTTACATGGTTTTAGTATTGTGATTCTTCACTGAATAACTGTCTATTAAAGTTGGAAATCTGCTGCTTGCTTTAGAAAATATGTTGCTCTGACATCCACAATTCCACAAAAATATTTATATAATTTGGCACCAGGTGGTGGTGATGAATGGACTAATGCACATATAGTTGAGCATGACCTCACAAATTAAGTTCTGGCACAGGTAAACAAGAAAAATTATCCAATCAGTATACCCTGTGACCTTGCTACAGTCTGTGACATCATGCCTTCTAAAAATGGCATCTAACCTTCAGAATGGAAAGTAGAGGGTCACACTGGTGCACTTAGACACAAGAACGAAACAAACTTGACCATTGTATAACATCAAATGTGGGTCCCATAAGTGTCAGTACCAGGTCTGTTGTTTATCTTAGGTCAAATTATGATGATCTCTCAAGTACAGGGAACAAAAATTCATGGTCACCTGCCATGTGGATTCACCTTTCAGCTCACAGCAGTCCCCACTGTACTCTGTCGACATCACATTGGGGCGACGTGGTGGCCATCTATGCCATTGAGCGACTCCTCCTGGCTCTTGGTGTCTGCAGCTGGTCCCACACCATTGGACAGGTCACCGGCCACACGTGTCAGCTGCAGCGAGTTGGAGCCCTGCACACAGATATATACTGGCTGTACCCACTGACTGTACTAGAGCCAAGGCCTTCAGATGCACAGATCATTTAATTCTACAAGAGAAACTACGAAATGTTGCATTGTGAATAGAGTCTTGTCTCGGTGACAGAAAACAGATCACATTAACAAATTGTAATACAGGAATAAAACCAAATTCACAGTGAGAAAAACACTAAGTATGGAGATCCACAAGGTTCAGTATTTGGCCCACTACTGTTTTGGCCTAATTAAAACGTGATATAGAGATTGTTGAGCAATATTTCTGAGCGTTTTGTATGAGAAATCCATGCTATCCAGTGGCTTGTTACAGAATAACTGCTTCTAGTTTGACTCTTTGCACAAATTTTTTTCATAACTGGATTGGGCTGCGAACTAAGCTTTTATTTGATTCAGCTGCTATATTCGGGACCTAATTGTTAAATACTGTATATTGTATCGTCATGGTAAGCTATTTGGACGTCACTTATAACTCCCTGCAACTGACTTTACAAGAATTAAAGATTTCAAAGCAATCTTATTAACAGGACATTGAACTTACAGAGAGACAGAACTACACTGTCCACTGGTTGTAGCTTTTCTGATCTGGTATGAAGATATTATGATCTGGTTTGCCATCCATGTGAGAATATTTCATTATAGCATCACTGTATTGTTCCTTCCACTGCATTCAGTGAACCTTCACACTAGATGTATTGGCCAACTCGATCCATACTACTCTGCACCACTGTTATCATACATCTAACACTGCCAGAAAAGAAACCTGAGAAAGTACTGAGCTGTTTGAAAATCCAGCTTGAGGGCAAGGACTAAAATGGACATTATTGACGTTGGCAGCAAGAATTGTGAGCAAATTGAACAAATTTGTTTCCAAACAAGACACACAGTGCATAATGTAAATGTTGGGTTGCAAATGTCTATGATATGCAGACATTTGCAGCACAACCACATCACAATACCTTCACAGCAGGCCAGAAAAGCTACACCCAGGCCTATCACTAAAGCCTGTTTGTGTACAGTGTAGTTTTGCCTTTCCTTAAGTTTACAGTCCTGTTAGTTTGGTTACTCTGAAATCTTCTTCTTCTTCTTCTACTACAACTACTACTACGTAAATCAGTTGCTGGAAGTTATAAGTGAACTTTAAGTAACTTTCAACAATAAGTACAATGTAGAGTAGTCAACAGTAACTTTCTGAATATAGTGGGTAAGTTGAATAAAAACTTAGTTTCTCCAGGGAATTATCTAATTCTCTTAGGAAACAGCTTTCAGAGACTGCTATCTGAAATATACCTCTATGATACTGGAAAGGTGGAGATTCAGTCACTGAGTAAATAAGTGAAGACTAAGAACTCTCAGGTGCATGATGGATTATCTAGCGGAATACTAAAGCACTGTGCTGCCTATGTTGGTCCAGTACTTGGCCAAATTTGTAATTCTTCTTTTAGGAATGTTTAGTTTCCTGAATGATTAAAGAACTCAACAGTGAAACCACTTTATAAAAAAAAAAATAAAAAAGAAATGGATAATGGAGACAAATTCACATTTCAGTGCCAATGGATTTTCAGAAGGAGTTTAAAAAAATTAATAAGTAGCAATAATATTTTGTCTATTGTAAGTAATTGTGCAACTGGGAATTTGCAGAAGTGACTTTATTCTGACTGACCAGCCCGGTGACTGTACATGGTTGTGCACGAACTGCCCTCAGCTCTGTAGCAGCAGCTATTTACAGATGCATATAAATCTGTCTTTATAGAACGATAAATTATGTATAAAATTTTTGAAAACATAGTCAGTGATCTTAAAAGTAGTTAAAATCAAGACTCTTTTAAATTTTAATTTTAATAAACTATGCAGTTGTTGAATTTCATCAGTAACATAAAAGACAGAAAAGTAGAGAAAACATATATACATTAAGCAATTAAGTTATTTTGATTAACAACTAGCTGAATGCACAAAAAACAGCACATGTAGCTGGTTCTAGTTTTATGAGCAAAATTTTAAGCGTGTACTAGGATTGTGTGGAAGGAAACATTGAGATTTGAGGGGACTCACTAAAATCCATCATCCTGGTGCTGTAGGGAACAGAACACCATGTTATATTAAAAGTAACTTCTTTTCCACATTTTCAAAGTTCTAAACGAAAAAATTTTACTGTGAAATCAAGTTTTGAACACAAGCACAACGGTTCAGAAGAGGAAAGTTTACACATTTATCACAAATGCAATGTAGAATGAAATGAGTCAGTTCTTAATTGCGAAAGCCAGAGAATCTGAAATCTGTTCATTACTGCCCCACCTACCACAAATGAAAAGAAATTTTCACGTAAACCCTAGGTATGTTTTGGCATAGACTCCAAATCTGCGATGAAATGAAGATTTCCATTTGAAAATAAAAAATTGACCATTGCATTGTGGGAATGGAAGTTAGTGGGTAGCACATATATATGTCCACTTTGAAAACATTAACTTTTTATCTGGAACATTTTTTTCATACAATTCACATTTTTTGGAGCTATTTAGTTGTTCTATGCCAAAACAAACACCCTACCCACTATATACAGGGTGTTTAAACGTAGTGTCATATATTCCTACACGAGTTAGTATTGGTGAATAATAGCAGGAAAGTACTTATTTCGATATGTCCAAAATTCAATACCTGTTATGATATGAGCTGTTGAAAATCCACAGTTCACAGACTGTATTTTATTTACAGATGAGGCAGAATTCACAAGAGATGCCATAGTAAATTATTACACTATGCATGTATGGACCAATGCAGTACTTGAGCAATCACAGTGATAAGGCATCAGGATCACTTCAGAATGAATGTACGGGTGGGAATTGTCAGTGAAAGGCTCTTAGGGCCATAGACTTTACCAAACAATTAAACAGGTGCCACGTATCAGCGTTTTCTGTACAATAAATTATTAGCGCTAATGGAGAACATTACCATTACAGAATGATGACTGTTTTATGCATGACAGGTCACCACCCAATTTTCTACTGATTGTGTAACAGTATCTCACTGCAATGTTCATGGGTAATGGATTGACTGGGGAGGTCCAGTACCATGGTCTCCTCATTGACCAAATCTGACTCCATTGGATTTCTTGCTCTGGGGATATTTAACAACATTGATGTGTGCCTGACCCATCAACAATGTCAAGATGTTGCAGTAGCTTGTGACCAATGCACAAAACACAATCCAAATGGTGCTCTGTATATCTGAAAGAATGCTTATTCACTGTGAAGTAGCACTGAAGAATGCTTCAGAATGCATGGTAAGTGCATTCCTGTAGCATATACTTCTATGTAACACACAGATGGGAATGAGAGAACACTTTGAGCCATATCTCAACAGATACTGGTTTCCGGACACATCTTTTATTCCATTTTTGACCAATATTAGCTCCTATAGGTATATGTAACAATTTTCTATAGTACCCTGTATATGTAATGGGTGACATCACAGTAAGTGGAGGAACTGTACCTCACTACATTCTACCATGTCTAAATACAATTTGTGAGGCTCTTACTTTCTCCGCATTTTATTATCAGTTTCTTGGTAGTTCTCCTTTTACCTTAAGTTGCCTTGTTTGCACAAATATTGAGCTTTTCGGTCACCCCAACACCGCCATATGTGATCCAGCATGACACATGGCATTTCCTGTAAGCTCAATCTCTCTGGTGAGCGACACGACCTTTGACAAACGATCGGCATATATAGTGGAGCCATTCTTCTGGCTCTCAGCGTCCATTAGGTCATAGAGCATATTGTGTAGCTACATCATTGAAGCTGAGTTGTCAGATCGGCCCCAGTGGGGTCATAGCAGACTGGCTCGTGTGATTTTTTTTAAAACTAAGTACCAAGATTGGTCTCTTGAGAGCCATTTAAGCCACTAGACTAAATAAGTCTGCAGTCAGGAAAGACACTTTATAATTTAATAATAAAATTAAATAAATTAAGTTTAATAATAAAGTTAAGGCCAAAAGAGATAAAGCAAGTGTTCTTTACCCCACAGAATCTTGGTCAAACACTTGTAAATAAAGAGTATGTGGCCTGTGAAATGTACGACACTGCTGGTATATATATCGCATCAGTTGTGACAATTGTCCCACCAGGTATGTGTGGCAGACTGGCAGAGGGTCTGCTATTATGTTTCGAGAACACGATAGTCTGAGAAATTCAAAGTCTATTTTAAGTAGCAACTTACGTGATTCTGGCCACTCCATAACAGGTGTAGTCAATAATTTAAAGGTCTTACACAGAGAAGTGAAGGACTAGATCTTTAAAGGACGAGATTGAAATTATGTGGAGTCTGAAGCTATACCCCAAACACACCCTTAACAATCAGCTGGAGTTAAGATGTTACAATATACTGTCTAACTTTGATTACCTTTCAAAGATGTAGTGTCATATTTGCTTGGTTATTGGTCCTGGGCTTGTTGTTACATGTTCCTACATCTGGTCTATTTGGTTTTACAATTTTTTTGCCGACATATTTTATAATTTATATGATTATGCTGTGTAACAGAGGCCTAAAACATTCCCAAGATATTTTGATTGAATAAAAATGTTTGTAGCTTTCCCTGCTATGTGCACGGTGATGCTAGTGCCCTCCGTGATACACATGAACACACTGGCACACTGAGCAGGCTGAAGCATTGCTGTCTGCAGCTTCCCAGTATGAAGTGAGGATTCATAACCAGGGGCGTTCAATGTATCTAGCTGGGGCTTTTTCTTTTCTTGTTTTGTTATTTTGCTCTTTTAACTGTAGGTAGGTGCACATTTAATATTTCAGTTTTCAACCTGTCAATTTGAATTACGACATCCCGCTTGTTGTGGGTAACAGTACTTTACTTTGAGATGTCGACTCCCACTCCTTTTTGTATCAGGATTTAAATGTTTCACTGATGTGTATTTCATATTGGTTGTCATCAGCATAGGTTATTAGGATAGCTATCTGTTTATCATAATGTTCATTGTACATTTCCTATCTTGTACACCTGAAGATGTGATTTTAAATCACGAAAGTTTTTGTGTTCCCATAATAGTTCATATACAAGCGAAAGAGGTTTATTTCAGAAACACTTCATAATTAACTCCACCACTAAAACAGCTTTTCATTCAACAGTAAATGTGTCTCCAAACAGATTATATCTGAAATTGACTGCCTAATCACTTGTCAGGGCATCGCTCTGCTGGAGACAGTGCTGCCACTGTTACCACTGCCACTCACCCTGCGCCCTCTCCTCGCGAGCAGCGCCCTCCGGACTGGCGGCACGAAGAGGTCGGGGTCTGGCGGCGGCACGCTGCGGTTACCCTTGCAGGTGACGCCCGCCACCCACGACACGACGGCGCCCACGACGAGTGTCAGCAGGAATCCCAGCACGACGACCCACAGGTACGACACGCAGTACAGGTAGAAGTACTCGCTGCAATGTGGGGGATAATACATATTATACATACATGTAACGTGTGGATCCCAGGAGTGGGGTGCATGTGACATCACAACATAACTGCCGATGTTGTTGTTGTGGTCTTCAGTCCAGAGACTGGTTTGATGCAGCTCTCCATGCTACTCTATCCCGTGCAAGCTTCTTCATCTTCCAGTACATACTGCAGTCTACATCCTTCTGAATCCGTTTAGTGTATTCATCTCTTGGTCTCCCTCTACGATTTCCACCCTCCACACTGCCCTCTGATACTAAACTGGTGATCCCTTGATGCCTCAGAACATGTCCTACCAACCGATCCCTTCTTCTAGTCAAGTTGTGCCCCAAACTCCTCTTCTCCCCAATTCTGTTCAATGCCTCCTCATTAGTTATGTGATCCACCCATTTAATCTTGAGCATTCTTCTGTAGCACCACATTTTGAAAACTTCTATTCCTTCTTGTCTAAACTACTTATCATCCACATTTCACTTCCATACATTTCTACACTCCACACAAATACTTTCAGAAACGACTTCCTGACACTTAAATCTATACTCAATGTTAACAAATTTCTCTCCTTCGGAAATGTTTTTCTTGCCATTGCCAGTCTACATTTTATATCCTCTCTACTTTGACCATTGTGAGTTATTTTGCTCCCCAAATAGCAAAACTCATTTACTACTTTAAGCGTCTCATTTCTTAATATAATTCCCTCAGCATCACCCAATTTAATTCGAGTACATTCCATTATCCTCGTTTTGCTTTTGTTGATGTTCATCTTATATCATCCTTTCAAGACACTGTCCATTCCGTTCAGCTCCTCTTCCAGGTCCTTTGCTGTCTCTGACAGAATTACAATGTTATCGGCGAACCTCAAAGTTTTTATTTCTTCTCCATCGATTTTAATACCTAAGCCGAATTTTTCTTTTGTTTCCTTCACTGCTTGCTCAATATACAGATTGAGTAACATTGGGGATAGGCTACAACCCTGTCACAGTCCCTTCCCAACCACTGCTTCCCTTTCATGCCCCTTGACTCTGATAACTGCAATCTGGTTTCTGTACAAATTGTAAATAGTCTTTCTCTCCCTGTATTTTACTCCTGCCACCTTCAGAATTTGAAAGAGAGTATTCCAATCAACTTTGTCAAACACAGGCCTGCCTTTCCTTAATCTATTCTCTAAGATAAGTCATAGGGTCAGTATAGCCTCACGTGTGCCAACATTTCTACTGTCAATACGGAATTTTAATTGAACGCTACTCTTTCCATTTACTAAACTACCCCATACAGTGTGCATTTTTTCATACTTCCAGCCTTTTATTCTCAGGTGATGCTTCATTCCACTATTATGAGCCATATTTGATTGTTTTCTGTATATTCATTGCTGAGTTTATGTTAATCTCGTTTTATGAGACATTGTATTTCATTAATAGTTGCTTGTAAGTGGAAGATGCACAGTGTTTCAATAGCTTTTCAATAAATTATTAGGAACAGTAAAAATGTATTGAAGTACTCATATATGCAGAAATGTTAAGAATAATCAAGAAGTTAGTATTGATTAGAATGAAAGCAGTTGCTGACGTGTGTGAATATTACCAGACTATCAGTTTAGTAGGTCATGATTGTAAAACACTAAAACAAATTCTTTACAGAAGAATGGAAGAACTGGTAGAAGCTGACCTGGTGGAAAGTTTGTATAGATTCTGGAGAAATGCAGCAAAATATGAGGAAATAGTGATCCTACAACTTATCTTAGAAGATCAATTAAGGAAAGGCAACCCTACATTTACAGTATTTGTAGACTTAAGAAAGCTTTTGACAGCCTTGACTGGAATGCTCTCTTTTAAATCCTGAAGGTAGTAGGGGTAAAATACAGGGAGCAAGAGGCTATTTACACCATGTGGAAGTTATAACAGTTGAGGGAAGAGAGGAAAGCAGTCGTTGAGTGAGTGAGGCAGGGTTGTAGGCCTATCACTAATGTTATTCAATCTGTACATTGAACAAGAAGAAAAGGAAACCTAAGAAATATTTGGAGTAGGCATTAAAGTTCAAGAAGAAGAAATAAAACCTCTGAGGTCTGTCAATGGCAGTGTAATTCCCTCAGAGGCAGCAAAGGCCTTGAAAGTGCAGTTGAAAATTATAGACAGTGTCTTGAGAGGAGGATATAAGATAAACATCAACTAAAGCAAAACAAGGATAATTGGATATAGTTTAATTAAACCAAGTTATGCTATGGGAATTAAATTAGGAAATGACACACTTGAAACAGTAGACGAGTTTTGTTATTTGGGCAGCAAAATAACTTAGGATGACTGGAGTAGAGAGGACATAAAATTTAGACTGGCAATGGCAAGTAAGGTGTTTCTGAAGAAGAGAAATTATGTTAAAATTGAGTATCAATTTAAGCTTTAGGAAGTCATTTCTGAAGCTATTTTTATCAGTGTATGTAGCCATGTTTGGAAGATAGAGTTCACACATGAAGAGACTAGAAGCCTCTGAAATGGGGTGCTATGGAAGAATGTTGAAAATTTAATGCCTAGTTGTGTAACTAATGAGGAGGTACTAAATACAGTTGGGGGGGCACAACCTGACTAGAAGAATGAATCGGTTGATAGGAGACATTCTGAGATACCAGGTGATCACCAATTCTGTACTGGAGGGAAGTGGGGGTGGGAGAGACGGGGGCTGTAAAAATCATAGAGGGAGACGAAGACATGAACAGAGTAAGCAGATTCAGTAGGATGTACGTTGCAGTAGTTACTCAGAGATGGAGAGTCTTGCACAGGCTAGAGTAGCATGGAGAGCTGCATCAAACCAGTCTCTGGACTGAAGACCACAACAACAGCAATAAAAAATAATAATAATAATAAATAACGAAATGTATGTTCACATTTTGTGCATGTCCAGGTGTGCAATGGGGACATGTGGTGATAAACACTGGAACCAATCCTTATATCATTCAGTGTAATAGCATCGGTGCTCTTTTTACACACTCGTGATCTACAGCCTTAACTATGACAGGTAGTGCAAAGCTGATCTTCACTAATTTTCTCTTTTAGTTCCAGGTGAGAACATAGGAAGGCAGGTTGTGGTGTTTTCACTGTATCATCAGTGGCTAACATTATCCCAGGCTGAAGTTATCGCTGAATTGTTACTCAATATTTTATTAAAAAAATTTATGAATGTAGGGTAGTAGGGGGGGGGGGGGGAAGTTTAGATCCGGTAAGGTGACGGAAGGCAGACCTGTACTTGGACAAGTTGATAGGAAGTGTAACATTAAGACGGGTGCATGTCTGTCACCAGTCACGGTGGTTCTTAGTCGTGTACAAGGTTTGGACGTGTCTTTGTAGTTGCCGATGGTGTCGTAGTGTGTCCAGGCATGTTAGAGATGCTGGGATTCACGGAGGAGAATGACGGCCTGTGGGGGTAAAGTGGGACTTCCGGCATAAGAAGTCAGCCTCATTCTGCCAACGGCCTTGTCAAAGAGGGCGGAGGAGCGGATAGAGGTTCAGGGCACTGTCTTGTCCTAGGGGTGGGAAATTTCCCCTAAAGGCGGAAGAATCAGCAATGATCAACGACATGAGGATGCAGAAGGCAATGGAAACAACTGCATTAAAGACACATAACGTGTATCCACAGGACATGTGCCCTGTAATTGAAGAAGTGTCATGATGATCTGTCCATTGGCAAAAGATTCCGGAATAGTCCCCCATTCGGATCTCCGGGAGGGGACTGCCAAGGGGGAGGTTACCATGGGAAAAAGATTGAATAATCAACGAAAGGATAATGTTCTATGAGGCGGGGCGTGGAATGTCAGAAGCTTGAACGTGGTAGGGAAACTAGAAAATCTGAAAAGGGAAATGTAAAGGCTCAATCTAGATATAGTGGGGGTCAGTGAAGTAAAGTGGAAGGAAGACAAGGATTTCTGGTCAGATGAGTATCGGGTAATATCAACAGCAGCAGAAAATGGTGTAACAGGTGTAGGATTCGTTATGAATAGGAAGGTAGGGCAGAGGGTGTGTTACTATGAACAGTTCAGTGACCGGGTTGTTCTAATCAGAATCGACAGCAGACCAAAACCGACAACGATAGTTCAGGTATACATGCCGACGTCGCAAGCTGAAGATGAACATATAGAGAAGGTGTATGAGGATATTGAAAGGGTAATGCAGTATGTAAAGGGGGACGAAAATATAATAGTCATGGGCGACTGGAATGCAGTTGTAGGGGAAGGAGTAGAAGAAAAGGTTACAGGAGAATATGGGCTTGGGATAAGGAATGAAAGAGGAAGAATCAATATGCAAAGAAGTGGGATACGGAAGTACTAAGGAATGACGAGATACGTTTGAAGTTCTCTAACGCTATAGATACAGCAATAAGGAATAGCGCAGTAGGCAGTACAGTTGAAGAGTAATGGACATCTCTAAAAAGGGCCATCACAGAAGTTGGGAAGGAAAACATAGGTACAAAGAAGGTAGCTGCGAAGAAGCCATGGGTAACAGAAGAAATACTTCAGTTGATTGATGAAAGGAGGAAGTACAAACATGTTCCAGGAAAATCAGGAATACAGAAATACAAGTCGCTGAGGAATGAAATAAATAGGAAGTGCAGGTAAGCTAAGACGAAATGGCTGCAGGAAAAATGTGAAGACATCGAAAAAGATATGATTATCGGAAGGACAGACTCAGCATACAGGAAATTCAAAACAACCTTTGGTGACATTAAAAGCAACGGTGGTAACATTAAGAGTTCAACGGGAATTCCACTGTTAAATGCAGAGGAGAGAGCAGATAGGTGGAAAGAATACATTGAAAACCTCTATGAGGGCGAAGATTTGTCTGATGTGATAGAAGAAGAAACAGGAGTCGATTTAGAAGGGATAGGGGATCCAGTATTAGAATCGGAATTTAAAAGAGCTTTGGAGGACTTATGGTCAAATAAGGCAGAAGGGATAGATAACATTCCATCAGAATTTCTAAAATCATTGGGGGAAGTGGCAACAAAACGACTATTCACGTTGGTGTGTAGAATATATGAGTGTGGCTATATACCATCTGTCTTTTGGAAAAGCATCATCCACACATTCCGAAGACGGCAAGAGCTGACAAGTGCGAGAATTATCGCACAATCAGCTGAATAGCTCATGCATCGAAGCTGCTTACAAGAAGGGATCAGAGGAGGAGGCGACGGAGGAAGGAGCAGGGAACGGGGTTATGAAGAGTGAATTAGAAGGAGAAGGGAGGGTGAGAAGCTTGGGGAATGGAATGAGGGGGGGCAATTACACCTCGTAATTGTGGTGGTGGTGGCAGAGGGAGAGCTATATACAATAGTGGTGGTGGTGGTAGTGGTGGTGGTGCTTGTCATGATTACAACGAGAAAAGAAGGAAAAGAACAGGACAGGACTGGGCAAAACTAAAGAAGAAAATAAGGAGCTCACAAAGACGGACAAAAAGAAGACTGAGGCCGAAGTCCCACTCCACTGCCGCTGGCAGGAGGTGACTGCAGAGGCTGCCGGGCTGGCAGGCTGGCAGGCTGGCAGGTCCTGGAACACCTAACACTTCGATAACTGGCTATGCCGTGACTGCACGGCGGTAGTCTTTCGAGGTATGGGGGATGATGACACGAATAAAATACTTACAAAGCAGACAGGTAAAAAAATAGACAGACAGTTAAAAACACACGGTGACAGTCTGGTTTCTGCTCGAAAAAGACATAAAATTCACACCCAGCAACCGCATGGTTTCTGTTCGCAACATTAGAAAGATGAACAGCACTGAACATTCACTGGAACGCTGCACTAAAAAGTTGGCAAATGTGACATACCACAGCTGGGAGCAGGTGGGGGAAACTGGACAGATGATGCGAATATAAAAAAGGGGGGAAGGAGAGGAAAAGCGAATGGGGTAGAGGGGAAAGGAGCCAATGGAGGATGAGGACCCATAAGTGGGGTGGGGGGTGCTGGGCAGATGCGACAGGGAGTGGGGAAGGCAGAGGAGGGGAATACGAAAGGACTTGGGGGAGAAGGGAGGTATGGAGAAATTTGGTGGGGAGAAAACAGGATGGAAGGGGGGAATACGGAGCCCAGGGGATGGACGGAGGAAAGGAGGGGGGGGGGGTGAAGATCAGAGTTGATAGGAGGGATAGATGGAGGGAAAGAGGGCATCATCCAGGAGGGGCAGTTGATGAAACCCACCTTGGGAAAGGAGATGAAGGGTGTAGAGATGGAGGGTGGGGGGGTCACAACAGTGAAGGTGTGGCAGGGGGTGGGGACAGGAGAGGAGAGGAGCCACCAGGGGTTGAGGGGAATCAAGGTGGTGGGAGGTGTAGAGTATGCGGATATGTTCGAGGAATAGGAGCAGATGGGGGAAAGGAATGAGGTCATAGAGGATCCACATGGGGGACGGGAGGCGTTTACGGAAGACGAGGCGGAGTGCATGATGCTCAAGGATCTGGAGGGCCTTATAGAATTTGGGGGGGGGGGGGGCAGATATCCAGGCAGGACCGGCACAGCAGAGGATGGGACGGATTAAGGATTTAAAGGTGTGGAGGATGGTAGAGGGGTGCAACCCCCATGTCCAGCCAGAGAGGAGTTTGAGGATTAGGAGACGGTTGTGGGCTTTGGATTGGATGGAGCGAAGATGAGGGATCCAAGGGAGGTGATGGTCAATGGTAAGGCCAAGATAGGTGAGGATGGGGGAGAGCAGACATGACGGGCACAGACGGTAAGGGAGAAATCCAGGAGCCGGAAGGAGCAAGTGGTACGACCTACGATGATTGCCTGGGTCTTGGAAGGATTGATTTTCAGGTGTAACTGGGTTTTCTCTTTTGATGCTAGTCAATAGTCAGGATGAGCATTACTGCAAAGGGCATTTGATTCTAAAGCATTATGACAGGGTGAAAAAACACTAAATTACTTTTTCTCTCTTAACAACATGGGGGCAGGGTGAGTTCCTCCTTGGGTCGGGTATGAGGTAGAATGAAACAGCATTTTTACATACCTATTATTGAAAGTTTTGTACCACTCAACGTTCCTCCACTCCTCGGAGAAATTCGCCCTCGAATTTACCACTCCACATTCCTCCACCCTTCACGCGGTAAAAGCACTAACACGAGCTATGAAAACTCTCGACTTAGACGATTACACATGCTTCACATTAAGTATGTTGAAAATACTTTATCACTTTACTAAGGCACTGTACACTCATGAATCACATAGTTCACACATAAATCGTTATAATAAGTGTAACAAATCTTGATGACAATGAATAAACAAAAATAGATTTTTCACTTAGAAAATTACATAGCAATACCTGTTTAATCTACCCTACATTAATGCAAGAATATCTATTCTACAGTATTGTTTATTTTAACATGAGACTGTTTAATAAAGACTGAAGTACAATAAACAAAATTAATACACTAATGCTCAAAAGTAACCACTGAAGTAAACCAGTTACGAGTGTGGTATCCAGTTAACAGGGATTTAATGAAGTGGTATATTATTATTTGGCTTACTTTTTCGTCTTAAATAAAACAAAACGGTACAAAGCAGAAACACCAACACAAAGGTTCCAGATATACCCGTTCTTAGCATTATAATTTTAGTTTTGTGTTCACTTTTTAACTTTAAGGCATGTTGCATCATAACATTCGCATCAATTTTGCCTTGCTGTGAGTTTCTGAACATATCTAATGATTTCAGAAGGGAACTGTCATGGGAGTAATTGAGGTAGAATAGGTTTTGTGTAGGAAATGCTAGTAAAAACAAAAACAAAGGAAAGAAGGAATATATTGTTAACTACAAGAATTACATGTTTCTATGTTCAACCTTCTTTTTCTTAAAAAATAAACCATTATCATTTATTAATTATTTACATTTGTATACTATCCACAGTCTACCATGATTCAACTAGGACATTTGCACCCTTGGTCGAATATGGTATGGTGCCATATCTGTAGGTTGTGCTGGCGTGGCCACTCTTTTTCCTTTTCGGGCACTTCCTCCACCCTTCGGAAAAGCAGACACTATTGTTGAAGGAATTACATCTGGAGCGCCTTTAAAAGGCTTTAAACGACTTGCATGGACAATAGTAGTTCGGGTGGGCAGTTTCAGTTTAACGTTGACTGGTAATGTGATCTCAATATTTTGATAAGGACCTCTGTAGTTTGTTACAAATTTCTTCGTTTTTCCTTTCGTAATGTATGGGGTTGACAGCATCACCCACTGACTGATGTGGATATTTAGCTTGGGCATTACCTAATCTTTCCTGTCATTCCAAAGCCTTTGTATTAGATTTTTGAACCTTTTTCCATACATCCTTCATCATTCGACAGAAATCTTTTACTGTTTCTCCGACTAACGTTTTTCTGCCTGATTATATCAAAAGATGACGGCATTTTTATCCCATAGGCCACTTCATAAGGTGACATGCCAGTTACTTCATGCGTTTTGGCGTTGTATACAGATACGATTATTGGTAAATACGTATCCCAATTAGAATGTTGTTCGTTAATATAATAACTAAGCATCTTGCCAATTGTCTGATGAACTCTTTCTGTGGGTCCGTTGCACTGAGAGTGTAACGGAGTTGTGCATAATTTACGAATTTTTAGTAAGTGGTATAGCTGTTTCATTTATTCAGACATAAAATTACATCCCTGATCTGTGATAATAGCTTCAGGTACGCCAAATTTAAGTATCCAGTTGTTAACTAAAGCTTGGGCAACTGTATTTGCTTGCTGATCTGGGAGACTCACCATAGCTAGATAGCGTGGAAAGTGATCTATCATCGTAAGAACATACTTATTACCATCAGGAGTTTCATGAAACGGAGTGTAGATATCTACTCCGCAGATTTGAAATGGGCATGAAGCCTCGGGGAGCCTCTGTAAGGTTATTTTTAAACGAGAAAGTTCAGCTCGTTGTGCAGACGCAATGCAATTACGAACGTACTGCGCAACATCCTGCTTTCTGATTTGCCACCAAAATTGCCCATCTACGCGTCTTTTGGTTGTCCGCTGTCCACCGTGTCCTGCAAGGATATGAACGTGGGCCATTATTTCTTGTCTAAGGTGTTGGGGAACAACAATTCGCGGTCCAAGTTTTGTTTTACAGCATAATACACCATTTTCAAAGCAAAATTGTTTTTTAGTTGCGTATTTTTTGCATTCTGTATCCTCATCTTGTGCCTTTCTCCATTCCTCAGTATCTAGGCCTGTTGCTTCCAAAAGTGCTATTTTCCGACTAAGGGAATCTGCATTCGTGTGTTTTTTGCCTGGTTTATGGATAACTTCGAAATCCATTTCGGAAAGAAATAGGGCCCAACAGGTGAGACGACTAGATGGATCCTTTAACCCAAGCAACCATTTTAAAGCTGCGTGGTCTGTAATAACCTTGAATTTTCTACCATACAAGTAGCATTTAAAGTATTTGATGTCATAAATAACACTTAACAATTCTTTCTGTGTTGTGGAATAATTTCTTTCTGCCATTGTTAGTTGTCTCGAAGCGTAGGCTATGGGGTGTTCCGCGCCATTAATATTCTGACACAAAACAACTCCTACTGAATGACCACTTGCATCACAGGATAAAATAAATTCTTTATTATAATCTGGGTAGGCTCCATTTGAAATCCAAACTGGAGTGCGACAGGGTGATGGACTTTCACCATTACTCTTTAATATCATTCTTGAAAAAATTATCAGGACATGGGAAAAAGAAGTCAAAGGAATCCAAATTGGCATTAGAAAAGATAATAGATTCAATTTGAAGTGTTTAGCTTTTGCGGATGACCTTGCAATCCTCACAAATAATAGAAAAGAAGCCACTAACGCCATAGAGACACGAAATTGCACAAAGAACTGGCCTGCAAATCTCATATGAGAAAACTCAGTACATAGAAAGAGTGCCACAAGACAAATTGCCTATTGTGACAACCCATGGGAAAATCGTACAAGTACCACATTTTAAGTACCTGGGAGAAATCATCCAGCCATCAGGGATCAACCTAAAGGCCGATGAGGAAAGAATAAAAAAACTGCAGAAAGCATATAAACTCACGTGGAACTATTATAACAAAAAGTCCATATCCATTAACACAAAATTGAGGCACTACAACACTGTCGTACTTCCGGAGGCACTGAATGCATCTGAAACAACTCAAATGGGTGGGCAAACTAAAATCAAAGAAATAGAGAAACAAGAAAGGAAAATTCTCAGGAAAATTTTTGGCCCGAAACAAGAGCAAGGAATCTGGATGAAGAGACCAACATCAGAATTATACAAATACACAGACAAGATTACGGATACAATAAGGAAAAGAAGAATGCAGTTCTACGGACATATCCACAGGATGAATGAAAACAGAATTTCAAAGCGAATTCTTAAAGTCATCAACTCAGGCAGGGGAAAAACAAAATGGATAAAAGAAGTTGAAGAGGACCTCAGACAAGCACACATAACAGTAAATGATGCAGAAAATAGAACCGAATTCAAGAACATCATCAAAAAACATAAATTTGACCAGGATGCAAATGGACAGCGGAGCGAAAGAAACAACACAGTGAACACATGAAGAAAATTTGGGCTCAGAAGAAACATAAACAAACATCATAAAGGAATTCAAGTTCAAACGCTCTCTTAAATGGAAATAATCGAAAATAATAATAATAATAATAATAATAATCTGGGTGGGCTAATACTAGACTATGTGTCAACTTATCTTTAAGGGTTTGAAATGCTGATTCACAGTCTTCAGACCAATGAAATTTTGCACCCTTTTTCAGTAATTGATTAAGGGTCGGGCAATTTCAGAAAAATTTTGAACATATTTTCGGTAATACGATGCGAGACCAATGAAACTTTGTACTTCCTTAATGCACTGTGGTGTTGAGAAGTCCTTAACTGCTGAATTAATCGAGGATCTGTTTTAATTCCTTTTTCACTAATGACATGCCCTAGGTATGTAACCTCTGTCAATGCAAAACTACATTTTTACATATTTAATGTTAATTTAGCTTTTCTAAGTCTCTGAAAAACGTTACGCAGACGCACAGCATGTTCATTAATGTCTTTGGAGAATACAATAATATCGTCTAGATATATACAACATTGCTGAGTTTTGAAAAGTTGCTGGTGCGTTTTTCAAACCAAAAGGCATTCTTTTAAATTGCCAGTGGCCTCCAGCAGTAGAAAATGCTGTTTTATGCCTATCTTCAGGTGCAACTTCCAATTGATGATATCTGCTATGTAAATCAATTGTTGAAAACTATTTACTGTTACCCAAACTGTCAATGATATCCGTAATGTTTGGAAGAGGATAAACATCTGAGATAGTTTGTTTGTTAAGGTGTCTGTAGTCACAACAAAATCTATATCGTTTCGTACCGTCGGGAGACTTCTTTGGAATAATTACAATATTTGAATTATAAGGCGAATCAGAATAGTCTATAATTCCATCTTTTAGATGCTGTTTTAAAAATTCATCCAGTACTGGCTGTAAGTGATACGGAATTCTATATGGCTTCCTATAAACTGGGGGCTATTTCCTGTTGGAATCCTATGCTGTGTGATATCTGTTGCTGGCAGTGGACCTTCTGGATTAAATAAATCTTGGAACTCAACTAAAACTGCGTCTATCGTGTCCCTAACATTTCCTTTCAAATGCTCAATCCTCTGGTGTAATGCGGTTTTATAGGCGTCTGGTTTCTGACCATCAGTAATATTTGACCAAATGAAATCTTCTTCTTCACAAGTACTGACTGTAGCTACTAACATTCCTTTATGCAACTCTTTGTCCTCCACTCCGAAATTGTCAGTAGGTACTGGTACTTTTCTTTCTCCCTCAACGTCTTGAACCCGTACAACACTTCTACGTACAAAACAAAGTGATACATCTAATTCCTCATTTTCGTCTAATGGCTCTATTAGATACACTGTATCTGTAGGTACCTCGGGGTCAACAGTCATCCAAAAAAGTTTTCCTGAGCCAAATGGTATCTTATCCCGCGAATCAACCTTCAAGGACGTTGCATGCAGTGTAGTTGATTTGGCCTTCCGGTTGGGGAAATCTTGCGGCAGCAGGCCCCTTGCGGTGGTGTCACCTAGCTGAAACACTATTCCCATAAATTTTTAGGAAACTCTGCCCTTACATGTCTGGACGTTTCAGGAGGTAACCCACGTAAAAATGTATCCAGAGCTCTATCTTCTGCCTCTGTTAAAATAAGTTTATTTGCTTCATCACTAGTTGTCAACTGATAGGTGTTAATATTAAATTTTCTAATCCTATCTACAAAACTTTCTAACGACTCGTTTTGCCTCTGAGTGATAGTGTTTAATTTTTCCGTATAAAGTCAACAGCTGTCCTGTTTTTGAAAACGTTTAAGTAATCCTTTCTGCAATTTCTCAAATGTTAGTGCATTCCATAATTCTTAATGGTATAACATGTGTGCTTTAGCCGCTCCTATCAGTCTTAACTTTGTCATTTGTAAAAGCTGTTCATCTGCCCATGATCCTAACTTTGCAGCTGCTACTAAATCGTCAAAAAAGGCTGTTATGTCCTCGCCAGGTTTACCTGAAAAAGGAGTTACCAAGGCTGCTGCTGAGGAATCTAGGGTGGGAGGGATTCAACCGGTTTGCCTAACCTCACACAACTGTTTAAATAAGGCATTACCATCATTTTTAAGCTGCGCTATTTGATTAACTAAGCTCGAAATAGCTTCCTCAGTAGAAACTGATTCTGGTGCTGACTCTGACTTTGTACGATTTCGTGTCATAATTTTACAACCTATTAGTTACACCATCTTACTAAACTGATTTCAAAAGATGTTTAAATATTTTCGACAAACTCTTAAAATTATGGGAAAAAATGCACTTCTAAACAAAGAAAATATTACGACTGCTATGCAAACCTCTGTCCTTTCACACATTAAACAATACTAACTGTGGACCTTTAGTGCCTGTCATTTACACCTCATATTGAGCCAAGGGTTTTTTCTCTGACACCAAATGTAACTGGGTTTTCTCTTTTGATGCTAGTCAATTGTCAGGATGAGCATTACTGCAAAGGGCATTTGATTCTAAAGCATTATGGCAGGGTGAAAAAACACTAAATAAATTACTTTTTCTCTCTTAACAACATGTGGGAAGGGTGGGTCCTTCCTTGGCTCAGGCATGAGGTAGAATGAAACAGCATTTTTATATAAGATAAATTTTATTGAAAGATTTGTACAATGGTTTCCTTACTGGATTGTTCTGGCTGGGAGAGCGGCAGCTGTGTCGTTTGCGAAGCCTTCTGCTGTGGCAGCGGCGGCGCCTGATTACGCCTGGCGGTGTGTATCTCGTGTTGCCGTCTCGCCCAGTTGACTGGAGACACGCATCATGCTGTGGCCCCTTTAATTATTGAGAATGAAGTCGTGAATCAGATGGTGATACCTTGGATTTGGCGTCCCAGTGTCTCTCTTCTCTATGCGGCCGCGTGTGACAGTGTTGTGCATCGGCCAACGGAGCGGCGCGGCGGGGGAAGGCCAGTGTCCCACACTCGAACAATGAACTCCAGCTTGTCAGTCTTCGGTTGTCAGATCTTCATCCCAGCTCACAGGTGACTGTTGATGTGAGGCCGTCTCCTTCCCGTCCTCACAAGTCACCTGGGTACGTAAAAATCAGTCCTAGAATACCTTCTAACTTCTGTCTTCTGGCGGCGAGGCTGCTGCTTGCTATTCCATTACAGCGGCGGACTTGGTGCTTCTGTGTACGATGTAGTCTCTTCTTGCATGACGGTCTTCAGTTCCTAAACTGAACTGAAAACTACTACTCTCGGGCCCACTGCGTCTCGCGTATTTGTTCACTTCAGTTCACTGGAGGTGAACGACTTCACGGTCATTGCCTCTTCTGTCACATTGAAAAGTTTCTTGAAGAATCTTCTTAACGTCGGCCATTGGCTCTTGAAATGTAGGCGAGGGCCTTTGATCACATGTGACAATAGAGAAACACGTGAGCCAGTCGGGCGATGCTCTGACGGCTGAATTGACAGCTCTTGGAATGTAGGTGAGGGCCTTTGACCACATGTGACAACTGAGAAACACGTGAGCCGGTTGGGTGATATACTAACGGCTGAATCGACAGCGTCCACTTATGTGGAAAGGGCTATGGCTTCTCCTCAACATGCTGATTTCATGGTCATTGGCTATTCTATCACTGCTGCTCTGCCCGCTGTTTGCCAGTGTGTAATTCTTCTAAACTAAGTTTTTCATTTATTTTCTAATTTCCACTTCACTTCACATTGATTTCACTAATTTATTCACCTATCTTAAGTACCACTCAACACAGGAGCCACTGGATACACCATGCAGCAAAAAGGTCAAGTGTATTCTGGAGAAGGCGTGGGACCGTTGGAGGGTAGAAGCGAGGGTGAGGAATGCATTGTCATCGGCATATTGCAAGAGGTGCACTGGAGGGGGGGTTGGGGGATATCTGCCATGTACAGGAGGTAGAGGAGAGGGTGACGACAGAGTTCTGGGGCACCTCTGCAGAGGGGTAGAAGATGTGGGAATCGGCATTATGGATGGTAAAATAGGAGGGGCGGTGGGAGAGGAAGGAGGCCATCAGATGGATGTAGTTGACAGGAAGGCATAGGTTTCGAGTTTAAACAGGAGACCGGGATACCAGACACGGTCGTAGGCCTTTTTGGGATCGAGGGAGACAAAAATGGTGGAGCGACGGGAGTTAAGCTGGAGGTAGAGGAGATCAGTGAGGCGTAGGAGTTGGTCATCGGCAGAGAAGGAAGGTCGAAAGCCACATTGGGTGTCGGGGAGGAGGTGGTTTTGGTGAAGGTAGTGATGGATGCACCGGGAAAGGATGGATTCCAAGAGCTTGCTGAATACAGATGTGAGACAGATAGGACGATAGCTGGAGGCATCAGATGGAGGCTTGTTGGGTTTGGAGAACATCAGGATACAGGAGGTTTTCCACAGGTCGGGGTAGAAGCCAGTGGCCACGATGACATTGTAGAGGATGGCAAGGACTGAAAGGAAGGAGGGAGGGCAGTGTTTGAGGTGGCGGTAGGTAATGCAGTTGTGGCCGGGAGCAGTGTTGCGTTTAGTGTGGAGTGTGAGGCTGAGGTCCTGTGTAGTGATGGGAGTGTCAAGTTCATATGGTGGTGTGTGGCCCAAGTACTGGAAGCTAGGAGCAAGGGGAGGAACAGAGGTATTTGTATGGCCCATGACGTCAGGGAAGAGGAATAATCAAATTGGGGATCATCTGGTACGGAAAAAACGTCAGAGAGGTGAGAGGCAAAGTGGTTGGCCATGCTGAGGTTCTCAGGAAAGGGATGGTCATCAAGGGGGAGAGGGTACTGGGGGGTGGGGCGGTTCCCAGTAAGGCAGTGGAAAGCAGACCAATACTTGGAAGAGTTTATTGGGAGCATGGTGTTGCGTTGTGTACATGTCTGGCGCCAGGTGCAGTGTTTCTTCACAGAAAGCAGGTTGCAGATGTGTCGTTGTAATTGCCGGTGGCGGTTAAGTGTGCCCCGGTCACGAGTGTGGAGAAAGAAACGGCAGAGGCGGCGGGACTCTCGAAGGAGGAGGACGGCCTGTGGAGGCAGGGCGGGGCGGTGAGGGTGGATGGCTCTGGTGGAGATTTGGGTGGCGATGGCGTCAGACAAGGTTTGGTGCAGTATGGCGGCAGTGTGAGAGATGTCATCAGGAGATTGAAGGGTAAGGTCGTGGCCGTCAACCTGGGTGGGAATGGAGTCCCGGCACGCGTCCCAGTTCACACAAGAGTAATCATGGACAACTTTAGGAGGGATGACATGGCGAGGAGAGGGGCGGGAATGGCGACCACTAGAGATAGTGAGGAGAACAGGAGCACGGTCACTGCCAATGAGGTCAAGGACATCTGTGGTGATGCGACCAAGGAGGTTGGGAGAGGCAAGGACCACATCAGGAGTGGTGTTAGATTTGGCTCGGGTGTGCTGGGGGAAGAGAACCAGGTCTCCCTGGATGCCACCACTGGAGATTGGCAGGATCATGGCTGTGGATATTGAGGTCGGTGGCAATCACATAGGTGGAGAAGGTGCGGTCAATGTGGGCCAGGAAATTGTACCGGATGGGGGTGGGAGGGCGGACATAAATGGTGGCACATGTGACAGTAAGGGTGGGGAAGAAGAGGCTTAGGGTGAGATGCTCAGCAGGATTGTTAAGGAGAGGTTCGGGCCGGACAGGGAGATGCTTGAGGTGGCCTATACCAACTTCGCCACATGCCAGATGGTATGAGTTATTGGTGTGGTGAAGGGTGTAAGGAGCTATGGAGATGCAGCTACGGGGTTGAAGGATGGTTTCATTTAGGACGTGGCATCCACACAGTGCTGATGGAGGATGTGGAGGAAGAGGAGTTTGTGGGTGGGCAGGGAGCGAATATTGTGGTACAGGAATGGTAGGGTTGTTGTACCATGGGAGGGGAGGGTTAGACGATGGGGGTGAAGGTGAAGTGGGCCTGGTTGTGGGAGTAGGTGGCATAGGTGGTAAGATGGAAGATGGAATGGGCAGCGAGGGCGATCTGGGAAAGTGTGTGCGAGCGCTGAGTGGTGGATATTTTGGAGCACAATGGTAATGAAACGAATGATATCCTCTGCAGTAGGCAGAGGGCGGAGGGAGTTGTTGGGGTGGATGGGGTCATGAACAGGATGGACAGGGACAGTGAGCTCAGGGGTGACTGGAGGAGGTTTTGCTTTACACTTTGAGGAGTAGGTAGGATGTGGTTTGTTACAGGTGTTGCAGGAGGTGGAGAGGTGAGGTTGGGGCAGTTCTTGAGGAAGTGAGAGTCTTGGCAATGGGGACAAGTAGGGGTGTTCTTGCAGGCAGAGGTAACATGGTCAATGTATGTGAGGCAGTGTTTGCAGTGGTAGGATTGGACTGTGGAACGGGATGGGTCCACCTTATGATGATGATTGTAGATGAGGGCTACCTCAGTGAGGAGGCAGTCAATGGAGGAGGGGGATTCGGTGAATATCCGCATTAGTTAAGTCAGCCCGTCATCATTAAAGATGCAATGGGCCAAGCAGATTTCGATGTTGAGCCGGGAGTTGAGTTCTGCCAACACCTCAACCTCCGTGACCACGGGGCTAAGCTATGTGATCACAGCGGTGAAGATTGGCAGACGTTGGGGAGGTTGAGGCTGATGGGGAGAGGATGGGGTGTGGCAGGGGGTGAGGGTTGCACGTTGGTCAAATTGGATACGTGGGATGCAGGAGAGGTGACCGGAGTGGAAGGAAGCATTGGGGGATTTAATGAGGACCGAGTCCTTGCGAGGAATAAGAAGGGAGTCGGGGGCACTGGGGTACTGTTTCTGGATGGCGAGGGTGAGGGTGCGGGTATCAAGGAATTGAGGGTCAGGATTAGAGAGAACAAAGGTGTGGATGGCAGACGTGGCAGTGGTGAGGGTCGGGGTAGTGTCATCGCGAGCCGAAATCCAGCCGAAATCCGTGCCGGCTTAGAGCCTGTCGGAGGTGGTGCAGGGAGCGGCGGAAAGTCTACAGATGTCGATGGGGCGACAGTGACAGAGGAGGGAGAGGTGGGGGTAGTTACAGCCGAAAATGGTGCAGGAGTAGGGTGGACAGGGAGGGAAGGAAGGAGGATGAGCTCCATGTGATGGTGGTTGGAGCAGCGGAGGGAGAGGGGAAAATGATAGTGGTTTTGGGTTGGGACATAGTGGTGGCGCGCGAGAGGGGGACGAAGACAAGGCAGCGGCGGCGAAGGCGAGGATACCCGGACGGCTGGCAGTAGTGACAGCATGCAGACAACCCCGCAGGTAAGCTGTGCGGTCTTCCACGTCAAAGATACACCCTGAGTGTAGTCCAGGCAGTGTGAGTCCTCGATAAGGAAGTGAGGGAATCCAACCCTCAAATGACGGAATTTGTTGCATATCTTTCACTTTTTTAACGAACGCATCATCACTAGTGTTGCTGAGTATGAAGCACTGTCTTTGGAAATAAACAAGAGACATGGACGGGGTTACCCCTTTGTTAACAGACTATCGATACTCAATAGACACAGATAAGGTGACTTTTCTTACTTCCAACCGTTTCCTGTTAAGTTTCTTATTGCGACATCGAATAAACGGCCGACTGTTGAATGCACTGTTGCCTGGTGTCGCCGACAGATGTCAGCTCGTTTCGCTGCCGGGAAAAACCGTCTCCTGTCTCCGATTGCTCTGCAATGCCTGTACGCCGGAGCAAGCAACAGGCGAACGACCAGTCCACAGAATAATGCTAGTGTTCACTACAGTTGGCCTGAACTTACGAACAAGATTTTACGCAATACAAATGAAAGACAGTACTGTCGGACGAATAATTAGCGAAAAAACACAAGCGATTCTCTTTCTTAGGCGCTAACCTCACACAGCTACACTAACACACACACACACAGACACACACACACACACACATACACATATGCAATAGAGCGCTATTGTAGCGAAATACTTGCAATGAAAAGCCGTGATATCCACACAGGATAGTTGTGTATGTCAGCTGCGCTGTTGGTGATGCAGAAAGCAAAGCAGCGAAGGAAAGGAAAAATATTTGCGTCTGAATTTTTGCAGGAGCTGACAAATACGTGGCGGCAGTTCACGAGTCATTGAATTACAGCTCCAGACTTTATTAGCCCCGTGTCGAGATTTTGTGTGTGTGTCTGTGGACGATTACTAAATTCGATTTCTTCAGTATTCCGTTTGAAACAGATAAACATACTAAGTGGTAAAACAACAGGGACTATGTAATGGCTACTGTACTGCTTTATACAATATTACTAGTGCCGGTACTTAGACATGAAGTACTGACACGCTGAAGTTTTCTAAATTCTGCCAGTATGGAAGTCCAGCAATCAAATAATTTGCAAAAGGTAATAATAAGCAACACATTTCTACTGGGCTGTTTTTTACCTGAAGGTAGTGGGTGTGGAAGAAGAAAATGCCAGTAGGTAGGTCAGTGCAGCTCCCTTTCCTGAGGAAGAGTTGTTGATACCACCTGGGAAGCACCAGGAATTGCTACATCATTCATGTTACCTCAAACATAGCATCCTGAAAGGAACACTGAATTCGAGATATAGATATTTGTAAGCCGATTTTTGGTTATGATATCAATGTCAGAAACGTTCATGGTGATGTGATCGCAATGTGGGGATAATGTACGTGTTTGATTTCGTGTACATCTGTGACAATTTTGGACAGCTTGTATTCTGTGATACGAGCCGGTAGACGATGGATAATTGTAAGTGGGTGTTGGTTGTTTTAGGGGAAGGGGACAAAACAGTGAGGTCGTCGGTCGCATTGGATTAGGGTAGAACGGGAAAGGGGTCAGCCGTGACGTTCAAAGAAACCATTCTGGCATTTGCCTGAAGCGATTTAGGGGGGAAAAAAACACTGAAATCCTAAATCAGGTTGGCGGACACGTGTTTGAACTGCCGTCCTCCAGAATGCGAGTCCAGCGCTCTAACCACTGCGCAACCTCGCTCGGTGTAGTGAGTGTGATGTGGGTGACTGCAAGCTCATGAGTCTTGAGATGTGTGATATTGGTAACTCCCAAACGCAACTCCACATTCCTCTCAAGCCAACCCTCAGTTTTCAACAGATCTCGCAATAAAACGTGAGAGTCGCGAGCTGTAGTGTTTCCAAACTTTACCCTTCGGAAAGATGTGATGCTTTTGCTTTGTTTACAAGGACTATTGAGTTTACAGAACTGCAGCGCAATAATTTTTTACTCTGCTGTTTATTTCTTTCCCTACCCATCCAATCATCATCTTCAGTTACCTTAAATTTCAAAACTAAATAGCTTCGATGACTTTCGCGTTACGATGTCATGTGCTGGATAAATGCCGTGAAATTGCATTTTTCTTCCAATTGGTTCGGGGTCAGTCCTCAATTGCTTCACTATTCAGATGACGATAGAAGGAAGAAATTAATTTTTTTTCGTCTATGGCAAGCTGTCCACGTTGACTTGTGACGGACCAGTGGTGCAGGAGATTGTGGGACGTGCGATAAGGCTGCGCTCACATTGCCACCGACAACGGTCGTCAGACTCCGTCGCCAAAGGTTGCCCTCCAACATCGTCTGACAGCTTGGTCACTGTATGTCCCACCTGATTCGTTAGCTTTTGACGAGATCGAGGAGGTTCGGATAGGTCAGAACCTATTTTATGTAAGAAAGTAGGCTATGTTGTAACCTACAATGATGGGATGGATACCACGGCGCCTCTGTGCTTGAAGACGAGTGCTGCAGTTCGGCTTTTGCCGCTATAAGATGCACGTAAATCAGCTCCATCTGTCTCGAAATGAACGTGGCGACTACTGCACACTCTGTTCTCAGTTACTGTAATTACCAGACAAGTTTCACAAACATACGGGATGAAAGATAAACACCGTGCCACAAATATTAAAATTGCTATTCTTTTGTGAAGCCACTTTCCTACTCTCACACGCGTCTTACGAAAATATGTAGTTTCAGTGATACAGAGTACTCGTGATCTCTCCAAAACACATTGTTCAGAGTGTGGTTAATTATGCTACAGTGGCAAGATGTCCGACTTCGTTGGACATTTTTCCTATGTGACAATGATCATAAAGTAGTTAATTTACGTTATGGATGTATATGTTTCTATTATACACTGAATGGGCAAAGAAACTGGTGTACCTGCCTAATATGGTGCGGGCTTAATATGGTTCGAGCACGTAGAGGTGGCATAACACGATGTGGCATGGATTCAACTAACGTCTGAAGTAGTTCTAAAAGCAATTGACACCATGAACCCTGCCAAGCTCCCCATAAATCCGTAAGAGTACAAGGGCTTTCAGTGCGGTAACCCGAATAAGCAGACAGCTCAACAATGAAGGCGCTCTATCTGGAATGCAGAAGTTCACAAAACGTTGGGAAGCTATCACTAGCAGAGAAGCTTTGGGCAAACGAACAACTACAGCGAAATAATGAGACTGACAGGATACACATTACAAATTAATAATGCCACGTGCATAGTGCACAAGATTGCGAGTGACACGATCCTCAAGAAGGAGAGAGTGAAGTAAAATATGCAAGTGTTACCACCTAAACTTGAATTACAATGACAAAAACCCTGTTTGGCAGTTAAAATTTAAAAAGTAAATTTGTAGCTTTAGAAAAATACAATGATTGCATGTATATATCTACAGGATAAAAAATATAAAGAAATTAACATTTAGAAAATAGGGGTATCTGAGGGGAGTTCAATTTGAATGCTCAAATAAACTGATCAAACACTTAACATAAACAAAGGGAGCTGCAGCATTAAAACTGGCTCGAAATGCATCATGTAAAAATACATAAATTAATACACAGTAAAAAAAAAGCAATTTAAATGCAGAATAACTAAAGTAAAAAAACTGGGTAAGTAAATATTTCAAAAATTGACATTGTGGTGTCAAGGTAATTCTGCCCCTTACTAATCAGCTGATCATTAAGCAAGTGATCATTAACTGCATATCCATGTTTGATAATTTACAATTCTTCTAGAAGTCCAGAACAAAACCCAGCACAATCATGTTCCTACTGAATAGCCTCATAAACACAGAAGTGTTACCCTCCCCCTCCCAGAATATAAACTGGAGTGTAATGTCTGCCAAAAATTTTATGACTGGTGGGAGGTTTAAAACTTTGGCCAGATGAAGCAGCATTCTGGCTCTGTCGAGAATTTTAAGTCAACAGGGCATCGGCCACCCATGCTGCATGATCTCCAGATTCTGAATTATGCCAGAAAGCGGCAATAAAAATGACCTTCTTGTTAAATTGGAAGAATCAGAATTACTTTGACATCCTGATGTGAGTTTTTAAAAATTTTTGGTTTTGGTTATTTTACTTTTAAGTCACTTTTTCCTATATATTGTTCAATTTATTTTTATATTATGCATTACCTGCCATTTTTTATGCTATGGAACACTTTTCTTATGTAAACCATTTATTATTGCATTTTTTTAACTTGTACTACCCTTGGGTATGCCACCCTTCTAATGATGTCTATTATTTCATATGTTCCAATGCACAACACTTTGTCTTGCTGTATAAACACAATATGGGAGTAATCAATGATGTATCTATTCCTCTATTGCAAAAAATCACGATATAACACACAAAATAATACTATGCATGAAATGGCGAAATGAGACAGAAATCAATAGATGAAAATCCTGAGCTGGTTGGATGGCCCTGCCCTGGCCATAATGCTCCAAACATTCTCAGTTGGGGAGAGAACCAGCGGCTATGGTGTCCAAGATAGGGTTTGACAATCACAAAGACAAGCACTTGAAGCTCTCACAACGCACAGGCAGATTATGTTACTGAAATGTAAGCCCAGGATGGCTTGTTATGAAGGGAAACAAAATGGTGCATAGAATGTCCTCGACTTATCTGTGCATTGTATGGGTGTCACAGATGGCAGCCAGTGGGGCTCTGCTATGAAAAGACATGGCACCCCAGACCATATGGTTGTCACGCCACATGGTGGGCAACATTCAGGTTGGTATCCCACTGCTGTCCTGGGCGTCTTGAAACACGTATTCGACCTGGAATTTCGTTGACTGGAGTAGAATTGTCTTCAGTGACGAATCCCACTTGTAACTGAGCCTGGATGAGGAGCAAAGAAGTGTCGGGAGACGCTACACACAGCCATGGGATAACAATCTGACTGTCACCCACCACACTGACCGTCAATGTGGAGCCTTGGTCCAGGATGCCATTTCATTTTGTAGTAGGACCCCTTTAGTTGTCATCCACAGTACTGTTAGAGCACAGTCGTATGTCGGTGATATTCTATGCACCCATTTGTAGCACTCTATGGATAGGCATCCTTGGCTTACATTTCAGCAAGATAATGCACATCTGCACATAGCGATAGTTTCTACTGCTTGTCTTCATGTTTAAAAACCCCTCCTTGGCCAGTGAGGTCGCAGGTTCGCTCCCATCTGAAAACGTATGTAACATTATTGGTGAGGCCATCTGACCATCTCAGGATTTTGATGAGCTAAAGCGCCAACTGGACAGTACATAGCTTGACATCCCTCAAGAGGACATCCAACAAATCTATCAATCAATGCGAAGCCAAATAACTGCTAATATAAGGACCAGTGGAGACCAACACTTTACTGACTTGCTCAATTTGTGGAGCTCTTTCTCTTGAATAAGTCGACCAATAATTCTGATTTGTGACCATTTGGTTGACTGTACATGTACATAACGTCTACCAATTTCAGTCCCAAGTGGACAATTTCTTGTAGGTGAGTTGCTTTTTTTTCTGTCTTAAAGGTTTTCCCCGTGTGGGAATCACGAATTGTGCAAGTATAAGGGTTGTGACTATGTGACGCGTGTAAGTTTCGATTGATACTGGAAGTGTCCTCAGGTAGTTGTAGTTCTTAAGGCGAGCTGTATCCTTGTTTTATTTTTGTCACTGTTATTCATACAACCGCTTTTCAACATACTGTTCATTCCATTCAACTGCTCTTCATAGCCTTTTGCTGTCTCTGAGAGAATTAAAATATCATTAGAAAACCTCAAAGCCTTTGTTGTTTGTCCCAGAACTTTAATTTCACTCACAAATTACTCCTTGATTTCCTTTTCTCCTTACTCAGTGTACAGATTGAATAACACCAGTCGTACACTACAACCCACTTTTCCCCCTTAGCCACTGCTTTCCTTTCACATTCTGTGACTCTTGCAACTGCAGTCTGGTTTCTGTACATGTCTTGAATAATCGTTCACTCCATTTTCTAAAAATCTGTGATACCTTCAAACTTCAAAGTTTGGTATATAAGTAAAAATTGTTACAATCTCTTTCTAGATCAGCCAATGTTACGAGAAGAAGAGTATAATATATTATTTCTCAAGACAACAAATATTTTGTGAACATGTACTAATTGTACACAGTCGAATGTGATATCATTAGAAATAGTTTTATTGGGCACTGCATACCAATTTAGTGCTATGATGTACTATTTTTTTAAAATTTTTATGCGAAAGATACTTTTAGCTATTGTAGGCAAAAGGGCATCATGGATGCCCAGGTTCATACCTCTATTTTATGAAGCTAACTCATTAATCACGAATTAGAGACGGTTTTTCTATACAATCTTATCACAAATGCCTTTTCATTTATTTTAAAGTGCTTATTAACTGGGTAATTTGTACACAGCATTGTTATAAACAATAACCATTTTAATATTTTTTTTGTGGGATCTAAAATTTAAAAAACCTCTCTCACACCGGCCTGATTTAGTTTCACTGATCAGGATAGTAAAAACATGCGTATGTTAAGGGAATTTTCATTCACAAAGCAGGCTTATCACATTCACACAGTTGAATACTGTTCTATCTTGATTAAATTGAACTTAAATTCCATAAGACAGTGAAGCAATTTCGAAGTCTCGGTGCGACGAAAATTGTCAGTCGATCTCCTGAAAACATTTGTAATAATTATTAACTTTCGGTGATCACATGGGGAAGACCGGAGATCTGCTGGTAAGACCGTGTTAGCCTGTTTATATGAAGTAACTGGATATCTTGAGCATACAAAACGGCAGGTTCGTCCAGTGTAAATCAGATGTTCCCCACTGATCCCGTGCAACACAGCGTAGTAAGCAGACACTGTCGATAATAATCAGTTAAATAATACGCGAACACACTTACTTTAGGTCATGTATTAAATTCCTTCTCATACAGAATCTCATCAAGATGCTGACTAGCTCAGCAATACATACATATACATCCTCCTTCTTTCACGACTAATCGGTAAGAATTCCTTCATTCTTTTTATTAGAGAAAACATAGCTAGCAGAGAAGCTATTCCATGGAGTAAATGAACGCTCCAAGGAATAACTGGGCTTGAAACTACTTTGCATTGATAATCGGTAAGGTAAGAAGAGATATTTCGAGATATGTACTGAGTTATATAATTTATAAAATTTCTGAAAATATCGCGGAGAGACCGCTGCAAGAGACATTACATCGCCGCTCGCAGCGAGCAGAATTGATATGTATCCACTTTGCGAGCTAACTATTGGCCTAGCTAACTCGTTAGAATTTGTGGAACATACGTTCCTATAAATTTTAAGAAGTTAGATTTTTTTTTATTACAAGAATTGAACGAGATTTGGTATCTTCGTTACCTAGATACCTAGTTGCTGCTTTCACGTGTACTGGGGCATACCCGCATCCCACGTACACAACGAGGGAAGATGGACTTACATAGTTGTTAATCAGGTCTACCTATTCAGGAACTGGCCTTCACAGGGAAACCCCAGAAAACCTGGAGGCTTAGACCCCAACTAGGTATGACAGATGATAGGAAAGACAGAATAATTTAGAAATTTGAGAGATATTCTAGAATTCATAGGAAAGATAAAATCTGCCTCATAGCCAAAAAAAAAAAAAAAAAATCTTTACACATGCAAATTTTTTACAATCTTCTGAAAAATCTTCTTCATCGATGTCATGCTGTACTGCGGTGAAACTGATCATACAGGAACATGTGACACGGCACGGAGGATAAGCGTGGCATTGTTGTACCAGACAGGAGACGTAACGGATTTGAGAGACCAGAAGGAACCTCAGGAACAGGTACTCAGGATTGTGGCTTGAAACAATCAAAATTCGTCTAAGGAATGGTCAACTATTAAAGATTCCTGGAAGAGAAGGGTTAGTCGAATTTCTCCAGATTTATTTTGAACTCAAATATGGACCTGATCCATCCAATCTTCCATCTGAGGAATGGGAAAATCCATTCGTCTTATACTCTCCACACCTAGGTGTCTTAATCGATACTGTAGTTGCACAATATCACAACTCCAGATCGGAAAACAATTTTGAAAACATGGATAATTTCATCCATCTTCTTGAGTAAGCCGAAAGGTTCTAATCCTGGTTTTAATTATTTATTTTTTTTTTTTTTCGTTGGCTTTACCAGGTGGAAGTAGAACTGAATCTTTCCTAATTTGGTTTCAAGTACGAATGTGGATACCATGTCAGAATGTTAAAAACTTTATTATTTGAGACAATTTCCAAAAAAAATTATATCTTACTCATACATGATTAAAATGAAATTTTGCTGAAAGAGAACGTTTAATTAAGTCTTGCTGCATGACCTCTCCAGCTGAAATTAATCTTTGTTAGTATTGATTGACGATCAAATTTTTCTCTTTTATACTCCGATTCCGCATTTTCTCATGAAGATATATGGATGCAATATAACAATAAACAAATCCAACTGGAAAATGACACATTATTATAAATTCAATGAAGAACTTTCTTATTAACTGTAATTTTATAAACACACACTAAGCTAGTTAATTAAATTCTCTTGAATAGAATTTAGCTCGCGCCAAAAAAAAAAAACAAAAAAAAACAGCGAGTCTTTATATCTGTGGACAGTAGCAATCAATTCTAATTTCCTAACGCGGTTCATTTGTTCTCCTGTGAACTGTCAGTTTACAAACGTTAACTTCACACGCAAGCGCCATATTCGATCATATAGTGTCAGTAAACTTATTCTCACTGGAGATTAACACTCCGTGAATGTATATTATTTCACAGCACAAGCATCTTTGGTGATCATCGTGTAGACAGATAATTCGTAAGTCTTCATAGCAGCAATACCTACAGTTCCACTTACTTTTCCAAATATTCCTGTACTATCACAGAAGCAATCGCTTACTGTTCATTAAACTATCACAGATGCTTGGCATGCTGTCATTTAATCTATCACAGTAGCTGAGGCATACTGTCCTTCGCATTTCAATTTTTTTTTTCAACACCCAAATACTTCATACAGACTTCTCATTTAATTTGAAACACTTTCCTTAAAAGTACCTCTTTCGGTCTACATGGGGAAATAATCCTTTTGTTCTTCCCGAATCCGGATATGCTAATAAATATGCACCAGGATTCGGTATATCAACTATTATATATGGACCTGTATAAATTAGATTCCATTTTCTGATGGTCTTCTTCAACCTTGATGACTTGATGTGCCTTCTTAAAAGAATTTTCTGTCTGATATTGAAAGTCTGAATCCGTTTGATGTTTCTGTCATGGATTTCCTTTCGCTGTCTTGCTTTCTCCGTAATATTAATGAGAGCATTGCGAATTTTTTCTTCCCACGACATTTTGGTCTCCTCGAGTTTAGGCAAGTTATCTACCCAAAAGTTTCTTTCGTTATCTCTGAACATCAGTTCATTCGGGGTAAAGTTTGTAGAACTATGAGGTAAATTATTATAAATCTGCTCAAACTCAGTCAAATAGTTTATCCAGGTAGTTTGTTTATCATGACAGTACGTTCTCATGAATCTGTTTAGTTCTCGAAAAACCTGTTCAATTAAATTCCCTTGTGGATGATAGCAAGATGTAAATATCTGGTTTTATTCCTAGTTGTGATACTAATTTTCTCCATCAATATCCAGTAAATATCTTCGCATTGTCAGAGATTATAGATTTTGGAATCCCTGCATGAGGAATGTAGTCATTTACAAACTTTACTGCGGCAGCTCTTGCAGTTGCTGTTTTTATAGGATATAGTTTAACATATTTTGTAAACACATCACAGAATCCAATAATGTACTTAACACCACCTCTGGCTCTAGGAAGTGGTCCACAAATATCACATGATATAAGTGATCTTGGTGCTTCAGGTATTATTGAGTGAAGCGCAATTTTATTTCCCTTGTTGTCCGGCTTAACCTTTTGACAGAGAACACATTTCTGTATGACTTTGTGCACTTTTCGCCTTATATTTGGGAAGTAACAATAATATCTAATCTTATTATCACACTTTACAACACCAACAAGACCCCAGGTCAAATGTGTAAACCAAATTAATCGTTCTTCATATTCTTCGGGTATGCAGACACACCACTTTGGATTCTCAGCCTTCCCAGAGTTAAAAAATAAAATATTATTCACAAGCCAGTAGTATTCCAAATTGACCATAGGATTTTGTTGATTGAATTGTCGTATTATAGCATTCTATCGTCGATCCTTCTTCTGAAGCTGAGCCATTGTCTTACATAAATGAATATAATATAACTTGTGATTATTTTCTTGAAGAAGAAGCACTGGAAATTCTGCCTTATTATTTACATCCAGTTCAGATGTTATTCCTTCTGGAGATCTTGACAATGCGTCAGCTATAATATTTTCTTTACTGGCTACATGAATAATTTGAAACTGATATTCTTGCAGTGCCAGCGTCCACCTTGACAAGCGAGGATGCAGCAACTTACAAGTTTGTAAAAAGGCTAGTGATTGGTGGTCACAATAAACGGCTATCCTTGAACCATATACATAATAATTAAACCATTTCAAAGACCAAATAACTGCTAAAGCTTCCAATTCCGTAGTGGTATATGCTCTTTCACAGGTGGATAAAACTCTGCTAGCAAATGCAATTGGACAAAAGGTTTTTACACCATCGATGTACCTAATTTGAAATAAACAAGATCCTAATCCCACATCTGATGAATCAGTGGCTAAACAGAATCCGACATTCATATCAGGGTGGCATAATAACGAAGCATTTATCAGTTGATCCTTTATTTCACAAAAAGCCTTTTCACAATCATTACACCATTGCCATGGTACATCTTTCCTCAGGAGCCAGTTTAGTGCTTCAGAGTTCATTGCCTGAGTTTTAATCAATCGACGAAAAAATGAAGCCAAGCCTATAAAGCCTTTCAGTTGTCTTCTGTTTCTTGGAGTTGGAAAATTTTTTATCGCACTCATCTTCGCTTCTGTTGGAAGAATGCCTTTTGCATTAATCATATGTCCTAAGAATTTAATTCTCTGTAGAGAAAATTGGGATTTTTTTACGATTTGCAGTTATACCAGTTTGTTTGAACACAGCAAAAATCCTCCCAATAAGTTGTACATGTTCCTCCCAAGTTTTAGAGGCAATTAATAGATCGTCCACAAAAATTGTTATTCGACTACGTAGTTCTGGTCCTAGGGCATAGTCCAACGTAGAAATAAAAACTCCAGAGCTGATATTGAGACCAAACGGAACGATTTTGAACTGATAGCTTCTCCCTCCATATATAAAAGCAGTATATTTTCTTGAGTCCTTGTCTAACTGGACTTGCCAGAACGAACTTCTCAAATCAATACTGGTTAAATAGGATACATCTTGAAATTTCTGTATTAACTCATCGATGTTCTCTGGATGTGTGCGCACAGGTACTATAATTTTGTTAATTTCCCTTGCATCTAATACCAATCGAACATTTCCTCCTGGCTTTGGTACAACAAGAAACAGAGAACAATATGGGCTGTTCGACGGTTCAATGAGATTCCAGTTTAACATTTTTTGTATCTCTTCCTGAACTGGTTGTTTTAATCGCCAGGGAATGGAATAGTGTGTGCGGCAAAATGTCTTATGGGGCTTAATCTGTAATGTACAAACATATCCTCTAATAATTCCGGTCTTTTCATCGAAAACTGACTCATATTCTGTTAATATATTGAATAATTGTTCCCATTGACTATCCGTTAGGCAATCTGACTCAGCAATCTTCTGTTCGACTGTTTGTCTGAAATCCTCTACTTGAATTGACTTGATCGGTAGTCGGTACATATTACTATTTTCAGCACAAATCAACTGCACAGCAGCACCACGGAAATATCGCTCATACACTGCCTCCTTTCTCAGTAAGATCAGTGTAACAAATTGATCTTCGATTTTGAAATGCACCTTTCCTTCTACCAAGTCCAACTTGCAATTGCAGGCTTGCAAAATTCCAGTGCCAAGAATACAATCTACTACCAACTTTTCCACTACAAGGAATGTGCATTGTTTAGCTACATTTTCCAATTTTATCTCTATAAGCGTTTGTATCTTGACGTTCCGGGATTTTGCTCCCACTGCACCTGCCACTCGACAATTTTGTACTGGTAGGACAGGGATTTTCTTAATTTTACTTATTCTGCGAAACAAAGTTCCAGATACTACGTCTGTAGATGAAGCTGTGTGCAATACAACATTAGTTAAAATTCGTCCCACTTCTGTGATGATCTCAGACACAGGAACCCTTTTATCTTCAACTACACAGGCCTCTACGTCTCTCGTCAATTCATCTGTCATTAATTCGCCTTCATTATATCTCAACATTGCCACGGAATTAATTTCATTTAAAACAGGTTTGCCCCTTTTGTATGCCCCGGCGACTTTACGGAGCATAAAGCGGCCCTCTTCAGTTTAAATGTCGATTGTTATTTCCTCTTGAATCATCTACTACTTCTGTTATGACTGGTTGTTGTTGATGACTGGTTGTGTTATTTGCTTCAAATCGAGGGTCAGAATTTCTGCACGCATTATTATTATTTGACAACTGCTGGTTCTGATAATCTCTTGCATTTCCAAACATTGGGTTGTATCTGCGACCTGTTCGATTGTCTCTGAATCTGCCCCTCACAGCACTGTTATTAAAATTTCCATTTCCATTGCAATTGTTTCTGTTAAATCTCTGACTATTCCTAGTATAATAATTTTTAAATCCGTTTCCGTTCCGGTTTGCGTTTGGCGCCTCAATCGCTCTCCCCTGTATAACCGGTTGTCTTGGCCGATGTTCATCTTCCTTGATCATATCTATAGTGTCAGGTGTAGTCATGAAACAGTCAAGGTCATGCTCATTAATATACAGCATTCTATTTCTGATGCTGGCTGGAAGTCGAGATTTTAATATGCCAATCACGTCTTGTAGAGGCATAGGCTTATCCCAATACCGTGATTTGTTTATATATTTCTGAAAGTATTTCTTTAAAGACCCACGTGAAAAGGAAAAAGGTTCCGGGTATAATACCTCCTGCCTTAAACATTCTTGTACTCCTTCAGACCAGTATTTGGATAAAAATGCTTGTTCAAAATCTTCATATGTGTCCCAAGTTGATATCATATCAGATGCCCTTATAGCTCCTGACCCCTGAATATAACCGGTCACGAGACTAACCTTTGGCTACTCACTCCAATTTTTTGGCAATACTCCCTAAAACTTCTTATAAACACTACAGGATGAACATTTTTCTTGTCTGGGTTGTACATCTGGAATTGACGTTGTTTCAGCATTTTCTCCTCAGTATTGCTTTTACAATTACAGTCATTATGACTACCCTCATAGTGTTGTGATTGATGTTGATTGCAAAAACGAACGTGCGCATTAATGTCCCTGTCTGTACTTGATCGGTTAAATAATGGAGCTTCATTGATAGAGCTTGTTATGGGTTCATTTCCTTGCGTGGAACACAAATCTTCTCGAGATAGATTTAAAGATCTCTCAATGTGTATTGCTTTTACAATTACAGTCACTATGACTACCCTCATAGTGTTGTGATTGATGTTGATTGCAAAAACGAAAGTCATTATGACTACCCTCATAGTGTTGTGATTGATGTTGATTGCAAAAACGAACGTGCACATTAATGTCCCTGTCTGTACTTGATCGGTTAAATAATGTAGCTTCATTGATAGATCTTGTTATGGGTTCATTTCCTTGGTGGAACACAAATCTTCTCGAGATAGATTTAAGGATCTCTCAATGTTTTCTTTTCATTGTTTAAGTTCTTCACCCAGTTGTTCTCTGGCTTCTCGAAAACCTTTCTTAAATAAAATTTTTTCATAACTTTCGAGAACTTTCGGTCATTGATTGTATAGCTGCCCTGACTGTATGTTCAATATTGTCTGAAGAAATGCTTTGCCTTTTCAAACTTAACTGCGAGAATTTTCCCGCGAGAATGTTTACCTTATGATCAACCTCGTCTTGTCCCTCCTTTATGTTATTTATGGATTTATCCAAATTTTGGATGTCCTTTGGGATCTTGTCTTGTGATTGTCTCAAATCCTGCATATCTACTGACATCTCATTTACTTGTTGCTTTAATTCATCTTGAACTTCAACTAATACCGGAATTACCGCCATAGAACATTGCATCTGTTCTTGCGCTTGAACTATCTGTGGGATTGACTCGACCTGTTCTTTAATAGTATCAAGCTTAGTAGCAACATACTCAGTTAGCTCTAGGTGTAACTTCTTCGCATTTTCATTAGACTGTTGAGTGACTTGCTCAATTTCAGCAGCTAATTTTAATTCTGTCTTTTCATTCTGTATTTTCAATTCTTTTGCAGTTTTATTTAATTTATCATCAAGTTTCTGAAAACTCTCTACTAATTTATTATTTAATTCCACTTGATTAGCTTCTAACTGCTCCTGGACTTTCACTTGATTGGCTGCTAATTGTTCATTCATTTCCCTTTTAGTCTCTATTTGCGCTTTAGTTAATTCCCTTTTAGTCTCTATTTGCGCTTTAGTTAAGTCTGTTACATTTTTGGCTAACAGTGTTAACTGCTGCATGATTACAGTCAATGGGTTTATTTCGTCCTGCTCAGATGACATCGAAACACTTAAGCTCTGTTGTGGGGCCTGACTAATGCTGCCGCTAGGTACTACTTCAGTTAAGCTAGCGTCTAATGTTTCACTAACCTCAGAAACAGCTGTGGGCTGTTGTGATTCGCTCGGCTGTTGCATTGCCATTTTATAAGCCACCCTAGTAAGAACCATTAATACACAGAACAACAAATATATAAAGTCACTCGCACCTGAGTTAATAATGTCACTGACCTAAACGTTGCATAATACTCACTTATAATAAACACTTCCTATCTAAAGTTCAACCCAACAGTCACTCAATCAATCTGATTCAAACCGCTAGACATTTAAATAGTTATTCTAAATTTCTATCTACAAAAATTTGATTGTATATTGTCTGGCCTGAGCGACATTCTCGTAGGTTGTAGCGAAATTGTGACTTCTGGAACAGGCCTCGTCTTCTTTTCTCTCGTGCAAATGCAACATAAAATTCACACAATGTTTAAGTAATGCTCAAAAATGTCTCCTGTCACAGTGAAGCCAAATTTAATATTTTTTTTGTGGGATCTAAAATTTAAGAAGCCTGTCTCACACCGGCCTGATTTAGCTTCACTGATCAGGATAGTAAAAACATGCGTATGTTAAGGGAATTTTCATTCACAAAGCAGGCTTATCACATTCACGCAGTTGAATACTGTTCTATCTTGATTAAATTGAACTTAAATTCCATAAGGCAGTGAAGCAATTTCGAAGTCTCGGTGCGACGAAAATTGTCAGTCGATCTCCTGAAAACATTTGTAATAATTATTAACTTTCGGTGACCACATGGGAAAGACCGGAGATCTGCTGGTAAGACCGTGTTAGCCTGTTTATTTGAAGTAACTGGATATCTTGAGCATACAAAATGGCAGGTTCGTCCAGCGTAAATCAGACGTTCCCCACTGATCCCATGCAATACAGCGTAGTAAGCAGACACTGTCAATAATAATCAGATAATAATACGCGAACACACTTACTTTAGTTTAGTTCATGTGTTAAATTCCTTCTCATACAGAATCTCATCAAGATGGTGACTAGCTCAACAATACACACATATACATCCTCCTTCTTTCACGACTAATCGGTAAGAATTCCTTCATTCTTTTTATTAGAGAAAACATAGCTAGCAGAGAAGCTATTCCATGGAGTAAATGGACGCTCCAAGGAATAATTGGGCTTGAAACCACTTTGCATTGATAATCGGTAAGATTATAAGAGATATTTCGAGATATGTTCTGAGTTATATAATTTATAAAATTTCTGAAAATATCGCGGAGAGACCGCTGCAAGAGACATTACACCATGACCACTAAGGTAGTCCAATATCTCTGGCCATCAAGCAAGTTGACGTTTCTAAACAAATATACTTTCCGAGTTGCTAAATATATTTGTCATTGTTGCCTTGAATTGTAATATACGTATTGCTCCTGTGGCCCAATGTGCTTACTGTAGCTGAAAAT